>NC_028457.1:25744863-25771757 GCF_000263155.2 Setaria italica
AAGTTAAAACGATTGTTCAGATCTGTTGAACGGCCTCTGCATATGAAATCAAAACATCTTGCAAAATCTCATGATTTTCAAACTTTGTTTGTATTTTTGAGAATTAAACAATCATTTGGCCACACGTTCGTAGTCGTGTTTCCTTAGCAAAATGTTCGAAATTTCTTTTCATTTTATGGGTGAGACCTTAATTTAGACTCACTAACATGAATATGATTTTTTCACTCATATTATTCCATTATTCCAACCACTTGCAGTTCAAATTTGACTTAAAGCAAAAAATTACTCTAAATGAAATTAATTGATTAAATATAGCAAACAGGTCAAAAAATAGTCCATCTTCTACCATGCAGTGCCAAATGCCATACATGTGGAGTGTAAAAAGTTTGGAGGGTGGAGGAGGGGAAAAAAAAATTATGTTTGCCGAGTGTGTAGAAAGACACTCGGCAAACCATATAGTTTGCCGAGTGCACACCCTAGCACTCGGCAAACTATAGGGTTTGCCGAGTGTCCCATCAAGGCACTCGGCAAAGACTATAGTTTGCCGAGTGTCCCACCATGGCACTCGGCAAACTAGTGCCTTTGCCGAGTGCCCTATATTAACACTCGGCAAACACTAACGGCCGTCACGGAGGGGCGCCGCCGTCGGCACGGGGAAGTCACGTGGGCGTCAGTTTGCCGAGTGTTAAAGTTTGCCGAGTGCCGCCTGGGTGTTTGCCGAGTGTTTTTTGAGGGGCACTCGGCAAACCGGTTGTTCGCCGAGTGTTTTATTTTTGCCGAGTGTTTTTGGTGTTACACTCGGCAAAACGTTTCTTCGCCGAGTGCCCGAAAAAAAGCACTCGGCGAAGTTATTACACTCGGCGACTTTATGCTTTCCCGTAGTGATTAAGTGATGCTGAACCGTTAGTTGGTAGTTGAAAATAGAAATTTAAGTGGGAGATCAATAGACAACAGTATAACTTTACTTTACTCACATGTATAAGTAGTATATATAAAAGTTATATTTTCATATACCAATATTTTTCATATCCATATTTTCGAAAATCAAATTCGGATGCGTCCATATCCATAATAATATTTGCGAAGCGAGGTCCGAGTTGTAACCATCCTGGTGTCCATTTTTAAATCAAACACAAGCCTTTCTTGCCATTTAGATTTGGTCGATACGAATATTGGATAACACCATAGCCCATAGGCCGCCATGTGTCCATGGCAGCACAAGGATAAAATTAAAGGCTGGAGACCTCGTGTGAGTGGCAAAGTGTAATTACGAGGTCGAGGAGTTGCTAATGGTGGTGGTTTTGTTGTCGGAGTTCGTCCAGGAAAGGTCTGGGAGGGGCATGGGCAACTTGCCTCTTTCACCCGCTCGACGAAATGCCCAAGACGCTCCTGATGCACGGCGCCCGCGGGAACTCACAGTCGCAGCGGCGCACGCAACTCCGTCGCCTGAAGCCGCAGCACCAGGGTGCGTTCCCGGTGCGCCGGCGTTTATCAAACAGCTAGCCGGCACAGCTGCGGCGCCGCGACAATGTGCATCTGCGCCGGCCGGCCGGCCCGCCGCTGGTGCTGGACTCTCGCCGGCGTCCCCGGTGCCGTTGCGCTGCTCCACCAGGCGGCACCCGCGGCCGCGCAACGGCTTCCCCTTATCCCCGCCGATGCGCCACGGAATCCATGCGAACAGACGGCGGTGGAGAGAGGACCACGGATGTCTCTCGGGTTGACCGGTCAATGTTAACAAAAAACGGCAAGAATTGGTAGACTCCACCGATTTCAATTTTCATCCCCGAATCCGGTCAACGGAGGGCCATTTGCAGCAACCCATTCCACCGTTGCCTTGCTCTCGCTACAAGTGAGCCAGCCAGCTGCTTTCGCCACAGGTAAAAGTCGCTGCATTATGGTTAAAATCTTTGCCAATACGTTCAGGTTGCAACGATATCATAATTTCAGAATGGGAGAGAACAGAGGAGCGGGGACTGAACTGATGAACAGGCAGAGGTTGTGATCGAGAGGCGACGGGAGGTGCAATTATGCCTCACTTAAGAGAAGGGGCGACGTAAATTTGTCCAAATGGTAAGCGAGTAACATGTTTAGGGTGGTATTTTACATTATGAAAGACATATCTTATCCGATGCCATAAACAACGTAGATTTTTTTTTTTTACTTTCAAAGTCGCTGCCAGGCACTGCAATTTGCAGGTTCCTCTAACGGCTAAAGTTGTTGTCGTGTTTTTCATTTAGGTGCCGTTTGGTTCAGAGAAACCTCTCTGTATCTAATTACATGATAACAGATACTGGTTAAATATGTTTAGTTTAGCTTCTCTGTAATCAAATCCCATGGAATTGGTTACAGGCCAGAACAAAAATCGATACTACCAAATTTTCTCCGTAATCGAAAGTGTTACGGACCTTCCGCAAGCTTATCCTCCACCACGCGATTCCATACCGTCTCTTGATGCACGAGCCGCGAAGCACTCCAAATCTCATGCCAAGAGAGTTAGCCTCCTCCTTCCCGGCACAGTCCTCCCTTCCTTACCCGATGCAACGAGGCAATCCAACCATACCCTAAGGTGAGACTCCGCGACGACGAGCTTTGCATGAATCGTCGCTGCCACGTGTGGCCGGCGAGGCGGTGGTTTGCTTTGATAGACTTGTTGGATCTCTAAGTGTACAACTAGCGGGTTAACAACTTCATCTTTAGGATAAAAATAAGTTCTTAGATCTAAACAGAGAGACATCCGAGAAGGAGAGGGTCACAACCATCGGACTTGGTGGACGAGCTCACCATGGTGGTGAAGTTGACGGTGGTGGTGTTGACAATGACGGCGGCGGCGAGCGAGGTGGCATCATTTCCCGCCGCTTCAACGCTAGGATTAGATTGGTCGTAGGTGTGTCGGTGGGTCTGGTAGGCACTGCGTATCTTGGCATTCCTGCCCCGGCCCCAACCTTTCTTTATATAACGCGGCACGACAAGGACCCATCAACCATATTCGGTTGGGCGCCCCCGATTAGGGCACGAGATCAAGGACTCTGACTCAGTCGTTGGACCGAGTCGGATGAGATCAAACTAACATTCTCCCCCTTGATCTCATCTCATACTTAAACTTAGTCTCAAACTTTAACTTAGCACCTATTTCAATACAGATCAATGTATAGGGCATGTCTTGTCATAATAGTCAGTTACGTACTATCAGATTCAATAGCTACAACACACCTTTCTATTTTGAAAGATTCTTATTCTAGGCCCTTAGTAATCAGGGATCATAGGCTTTCCCGTAAACCCATACCGGCTAAGTGTTCTCTAAACACATTGGGTGGTAAGCCTTTCGTAAGCGGATCCGCAAGCATTTCTCTTGTTCTTATATGCTCTAGACTAATGGTATGATCTTTGATTTTCTCTTTCACAACATAAAACTTGATGTCAATGTGTTTGCAGCACCACTTGACTTATTGTTGTGAGCATAAAATACTGTTAGCTCATTGTCGCAATACATCTTGAGTGGCCTTTGAATGCTATGTACCACTCTCAACCTGAGTATAAATTTCATTGGCCATTTTGCCTGCCCCGTGGCCTCGTAACATGCTACAAATTCAGCATACATCGTGGACGATGCTATGACGGTTTGCTTGAGCTTTTTCACGATATAGCTCCACCTGCGAGAGTGAATACATAACCTGACGTGGACTTTCTATCGTCTACATCTCCCGCAAAGTCTGAATCCGAGTACCCTTATATTTAAAGGGAATCAGTACTTTTGTACGTTAACATGAGGCCTTTCGTGCCTTGCGTATAATGCAATGCCTTCGTTACCATTCTCCAATGATCTATTCCTGGATTATCCTGATATCTGCTAAGTATCCCGGTTACAAAAGCTAAGTCAGGGCGTGTATATACTTGAGCATACATTAAGCTTCCGACAGCTGAAGCATATGAAATCGCTTTCATTTGATCGATCTCATATTGGTTCTTAGGACTCTGAAACTTCCCAAATCTATCGCCCTTGACTATGGGAGCAGGCGTAGGTTTACTCGCATGCATACTATACTTATTTAGAATCTTTTCTAAGTATGCCTTTTTTGATAATTCTAAAATCCCCTTTCTTCTATTTCGGTGAATTTCAATTCCTAAAATGAATGAAGCTTCACTAAGATCTTTCATATCAAAGTTCGAGGATAAGAACTTCTTCGTCTCCAATAGCAGACTAACATCACTACTAAGACTAACATCACTACTAGCAAGTAGGATGTCATCTATACATAGGATGAGGAAAATGAATTTCCCACTCTTAAACTTTGCAGAAACACAATTGTCCTCCTTATTCTCGTTAAACCCAAACTTTCTTACTGTCTCATCAAACTTCAAGTACCGCTGTTTGGAGGCTTGTTTTAATCCGTAAATGGATTTCTTCATGTGGCATCCTATGCGTTCTTTTCCTTCCATGACAAAACCTTTGGGTTGTGCCACGCAAACATTTCCATCTAAATCCCCATTGAGAAATGTCATCTTTACGTCCATCTGATGTAATTCTAAATCATAGTGCGCCACTAAAGCCATTATGATTCTAACAGAATCCTTACATGAGACCGGAGAAAATGTCTCATTATAATCTATTCCTTCTCTTTGCGTGAAGTCTTTTGCTACAAGTCGTACTTTATATCTTTCAACATTCCCTTTGGAGTCACATTTTGTTTTGTAGACCCATTTACTGCCTACTGTCTTGGCTTCTTTAGGAATTTCTTCTAAATCCTAGACTTTATTGCTACTCATAGATCTCATTTCATCTTCTATGGCTTCAAGCCATTTCGATGAGTGAGCACTTCTCATGACTTCTTCAAATGAGGAGGGATCCCCCTCCATTTGAACTTCTTCACTGACATAGACTTCATAGTCATCAGGAATAGCTGGCTTTCTAACTTTTTGAGACCTTCTGGGGGCCTCAACATTTGGCACATCTTCCATGTGGGGCTGTTGCAGCTCTTCCTCATGCGTGACAACAGGTTCTATAGGATTCTAAAGGACAGATTCCACACCTTCATTTGTTGTTGCCACGGAAGAACTAACAACAGGTGTTGTCACCATAGTGTTCTGCACTGTCGGTGCAACAACAACATGTATCGAGAAAAAAGGTTCCTGAATCATCGGAGTGGGTACATATACCCGCTTCTCCTCAAGAAAAATTTCTCGGGGTACCATGATCACCCTAATCATCTCATCCTCCAAAAAGACAGCGTGTCTCGTTTCTACAAACTTAGTATGTCTGTCAGGATAGTAGAAATGATAACCTTTTGACTTATCTGGGTAGCCAATGAAATGGCAATTGACTGTCTTAGGATCTAATTTTCCAATATTTGGGTTAAATACTTTAGCCTCAGCTGGACAGCCCCACATGCGCAAATAATTTATTGAGGGCTCTCGTCCAGTCCATAACTCATACGGTGTTTTAGACACCGACTTACCGGGAACTCAATTAAGAATGTGAATGGCAGTTTTTAACACCTCCCTCCACAAATTAATCGGTAAAGTGGTGTAACTTATCATACTTCTCACCATATCCATTAAGGTACGGTTGCGTCTTTCAGCCACTCCATTCTATTGAGGCTCGCCCGGTGTGGAGTACTAGGCAACTATGCCATTTTCCTGTAGAAACCTTGCAAAAGGTGCAGAAACTTGGCCATACAGTGTATCTCAACCTTAGTACTCCCCCAACGGTCAGATCTTACTATCTTAATCTTTAAACTATGCTGATTTTCTACTTCATCCTTAAATATCTTGAATTTATCCAACACTTCTGAATGTTTCTTAATTGGATAAATATAGCCATTACGTGAATAATAATCTGTGAATGTTATAAATGAATCATAACCATCCACAGATGTCATAGGAAACGGACCACAAATATCTGTGTGAATTATTTCTAAAATTCCTATACTTCATTTGGCGTTTTTTTAATTTTCTTAACAACCTTTCCCTTAATGCAATCAAAGCATTGCTCTAAATCTGAAAATTTTGAAGGTGGAAGAATTTATTACTTAATTAACGTTCAATTCTCCCCCTCGAAATATGGCCTAAATGACAGTGCCATAATTTCGAAGATACATCATCAATTCTTTTTCGCTTATTTCTTACATTCATAGACGAGGAGGCATTCACATTCTCAGCGCTTACAACATTCACATTCTCACAAAGTGATAGCAAATAAAGCTCATCTTGTCTGAAGGCAAGACCAATACACTTATTATTAAACTTGATTTTACATTGTCCATCATTGTCTAAGCGTGATACACTTATTAAATTTCTATGCAGAGAGGGTACATAGAGAACATCTCTAAGATGAAGTACAAAACCATCTGTTAATTCTAATTGGAGTTCTCCAATGGCTTCGATGCCATTTGCTACTTTAATGCTTCTTTCTCCTCTTTGCAGGGTCCTCCTCACATAGAATCCTTGTAATGAATTTGTAACATGAATAGTTGCACCTGAATCAATCCACCAAGTACATTTTGCATAACTTAAAAATAAGAACTCATCTACGAATATATTAAGGTCCTCACCTTTCTTACACAGGTGCTTTAGGAAATCCACACAATCCTTCTGATATGTCCCTCCTTCTTGCACCACTTGCAAGTGTCCTTGTCCACCACCTCTTCATGGTTTGATCTCTGATAGTGATCATTTAGGGAGCCTTTCCATGTGCCTTAGATGAAGAGGCATTGTTCCACTAAAGTTTCCCTTGTGGCTTAGAATTATTGTTTTGATAATTCCTCTTCTTATTTTCGCTCAAGTAGATGATAGATGCCTTAGGAAATCCACACAATCCTTCTGATATGTCCCTTCTTCTTGCACCACTTGCAAGTGTCCTTGTCCACCACCTCTTCCTGGTTTGATCTCTGATAGTGATCATTTAGGGGAGCCTTTCCATGTGCCTTAGAAGAAGAGGTATTGTTCCACTAAAGTTTCCCCTGTGGCTTAGAATTATTCTTTTGATAATTCCTCTTCTTATTTTGGCTCAAGTAGTTGATAGAATCACCACGTGAGCCCTTAAGTCTTTCCTCTTCTTGCACACACATGGCAATCATCTTCTCAATGCCCCACTTTTCTAGCTGTGAGTTGTATTTAACAGCAAAAGCCTCAAACTCCTTGGGTAGGGAGGCAAAGATCAAATGGACTACAAACTCATCTTTGAGCTCCATGTCCATAGGCTTAAGCTTTGAAGCCATGTTGCTCATTCTCAATATGTGCTCCCTTATTCCACCACCAGTATACTTCTCAGTAACAAGCCTCTTAATAAGAGTGCTTGCATAAGCCTTTGAAGAGCTAGTAAACTGCCTCTCCACCTTTCTTAGGTACTCCCTAGCGGTGGTACACTTTGGGATTGCTCCCCTTATTGCCTCCAAAATGGAGCTCTTAATCACCATCATGCACTTTATGTTCGATTGGTCCCACTTCGCACGATCAAGGTTGTACTGCATTCTAATTGGTGCATGATGATGCACCCGAGCATTGAAATCATCTTCGCTCTCATTCTTAGCCCTCACGGGGTCCTCAGGAGCTATGGGACAAGGATCACTCAGTGCTAGATCAATATCTGACAACGCAAGCGCTATCTCAATATTCTCTCTCCATGAGCCGTAATTCCCTCCATTGAGGGGCTCTATGGACAAGATGTAACTCAAAGGATTGCCTGAAAATAAAATTCAGAAAAATTTGAGTTAATTTAACATTGGTCAAATTAAAATATAAAACTTCTCATTATTAATTCCATATCATCGTTGGGCAGAAATAGAATCAACAATGATAAAACAAAACTTATCAGTACAACAATTTTATCAACAACATTGGTCAGTAGATAAAATTATCATCCTCAAAAAAATTACTTATTTTGTAATTAAATTTTCCCATTGGTTCCAATTTAATTAGAGAAATGGACTAAAAAAACTTCAACTTTATGCCTAAATTGGCAAAATAAAGCTAAAAATTCAACTTATCTTAAACTTAACTCAGCGGAAGCTTAAACTTAATTTGTGAATTTTACCCATAGGAAAAACTCCTTAAAATTAATTTTATTTGAGCCACTAATTCAATTTTTAGAAAATTACATAAATCGCTGGAAAAAGAAAATGACAGAGGACCAATCTTCTTTGCTTTTTTGGCTTGATCGCGGAAGCGGCCAAGCTGCCGCCCAGCGTGCGCCGTTGCAACGCAACCTGTGACGGCCTGCCAAACCGCGGCCTAGTCTTCCAGTGCTCCCTTGGGCCTAAACTGCTCTATTCTGCCGACCCACAATGTAAAGTAGCCCAGCCTGCTTGTGCGCTCGTCATGCTCCTGCATCCCAAGCCGCAACCTGGGCATGGCCCAAATGATCTGTGCCATTCATCTGAGATCGATGGTCACGTGTTCGTTTCGGGGGATCAAAAGCGCGGACAAACTTTGGTAACTCCAACTTCAACTTCGATCGCGGCTAGCTCCACCAAAACCCTAGCTTCATTCTATTCTTCCCCTTTCCCTTCCTCAGCGCCGCACAGAGCAAAATGGATGAGCAGCGGCTGCTCACAGCAAGTGGAGGTGGCGGCGCCGTTGAGCGGCCCAGTGGTGGTGCCTTAGGCGTCCGCACGCGTTGTGGTGGTGCCGAGCGGAGCGGCTGAGGCAGCGGCGCAGCAACCCAAAGGTCGACGGCGCGCGCGCGAGTCCCCAGCGACTTCTTCCCGGTGAGTCTTCCCCTTCTTAGGGTTAGGGTCCGACGGCCGTCGGTGCAAGATCCGGCGGCCGTCATTTTTCGGTTCTGCGGAGAAGCGCCGCCGGCGGTCGTCGGTGGATCTGGCGGCCGCCGCTATAAAAAAAAGTTTGTGAAATTTCTTTCTTTCGATTTGTTCATCTCCTTCTAATTTCTTAGTGACCCCGACTAGATCTATGCACTAGTACGGCTCTGGTACCATTGATAGCCTTGTTGGATCTCTAGGTGTACAACTAGCAGGTTAACAACGTCATCTTTAGGATAAAAACAAGTTCTTGGATCTAAACAAAGAGACATCCAAGAGGGAGAGAGAGAGGGAGAGAGAGAGAGGGTCACAACCATTGGGCTTGGTCGACGAGCTCGCCATGGTGGTGAAGTTGACGGTGGTGTTGACGATGACGATGGCGGCGGCGGTGGCGAGCGAGGTGGCGGCGCTTCCCACTGCTTCAGCGCTAGGATTGGTCTTAGGTGTGTCGGTGAGTCTGGTGGGCATGGCGTATCTTGGCGTGCGTGCCCCTAACCCCTACCTTTCTTTATATAGCACTGTGCGACGGGGCCCGTCAACCATATCTGGTTGGGTACCCCTGATCAGGGCGCGAGATCAAGGACTCCGACTTGATCGTTGGATCGAGTCGGATGAGATCAAACTAACATGCTTTGATCTTGAGATCCATATATATCTTCCATTGTGACAATATGCTGACAAAGTTCATTACATACTGTGACTCCACACCCCAACTTCAACACCAAGATAAAGGAGAAGAGTGCGAGTTTGTAGATTAATTCATCTACACCCATCGTCGACTACGACACAGTCGCTGGCCGTCACCTTCTTTGTGCAATGACGATTCTTGTGCCGCTTGGACTTAGTTTTATCGGATGTATTATCATGGCAATACTTGTGCTGCTGTGGAGAGAGACTTGAGAGATGAATTGTCTTTAGAGAGCTATTGCACCTCCAGAAAAAAGAACATTATTCTTAAGTATTTCCCCATTTCAAATTGTTGATTGTTTTGACATTTTTAGTTCATAGATGTTTATATGCTTCTACATATACATTATATATTATATTTAGGTGCACCAAAAAATTAAAATGACCTATGTTTATACGCCTCTACACGTACATTATATATTATATTTAGGTGCACTTAAAAAATTAAAATGACCTACAATTTGAAACAGAGGGATAGTAACAATCGACCACCACCATCATCGAAAATTCGGGCTGTAGTGCCAATTTGTATTGCCTTTTTGCATGACCTATGTTAAAATGTTTCGCAAATAAATGTGTAATTTCAAAAGAAAAAAATGCTCATAATTTTTTTTCCAACAGATCTTCAATTTGCTCCCATTTCAGAATATAAGGAGAGGGAAACACGAAGCATCATCATCACTTCATCAGGGACTTTAGAAAGGCTGGCTTCTGGGCCCACACGCAGCGAAAGCAGGAACACGGTCGGTGGGGCCGTTGGGGGAGTAAAACAAGCAGGAGCGGGTGGCCAGAATCTCGCCACCTCGGAGCCCAGGCCCCTAATCTAATCCACAAAGCCTCCCACGGCTGCCTTCCTCCCTCGTCTCTACTGCACCAGCGCAGTTCCCACTCTGCAGCTATATATCTAGCTAGCTTCCCCCCTGCTCCTCCTCCTCCGTCCAGCTTTCGTCCTGTCCGGTCGGCTGCGCTAGGTGACCGCGGAGGAGCAGCTCCGATGGCCTCCCTGTCCGCCGTCTCCGGCAAGGCCGCCGCCGGCTACTGCAAGCCACTCGCCCTGAGCTGCAAGGTAAAGCACTGGAAATGCAAGCGCACATGTATGCTGACTTGCTGCTCTGTGCTCAATAGCATCTCTTTTTCTTTTCTTTTTATTCTTGTTTTGAACTTAACCAACCACGACACTTTTCCATTATCTAAGAGGAAGAAAAGGAAATTCACCGCAACACTTACACAAGTGAGTAGCTTGTTTCGGTCGTCTCTTTCCTGTCGACCGGTGGACGGTAGAAATTTTCTCCATCTTTTAGCTGTGTGCAAGAGGTCTCCGAGAGGTCTCAGCTGGCGTCACTACTCACTAGAAACCGGAATTTTCTGTCTGAAACAACATGATAGAAAGCGGAATTGGGCGAGGCTAATGCTGACGTACGGATAGAGTTCTTGTTGCCACAGGCAAATTCAGAGAGTGTGTATAGAGATCTTTTCTTTTCTTGTTTTTGAAATAATGAGTTTTGTTCCTGGATAAAGGAAAAAAAGGAAGCGCACCAGCAAAGGTTACGAGCTAATCCAGTGCGTGCGTAGGGCCCACGGTGCCGGCCACTCGAACAGGATGTGAACGTTGTTATGTTGGGGGTAGCTAGCAGTTTCACCTCACAGCCGTAGCCGTGGCCGCTCAAGTCTTCAATGTGATAGCCTTAGCTTTTCTTTTCCACATTTGTGTGTACTAGACCATAGCGGAATTTCCAGATGCTTCTTTTCAAAAGGTTAATTACCCAAAGATACGATGGTCCTTTTTAGAGGCGATGATGAGCACACAACCCAACATCTTCATTAATTCTTCATACTCATTTTGTAGCAGAATTTTGTGGCAGTCGTCCAACTGATGTGTGCTCCCGCTCTGAACCGAAACTTGCAGGGAAGCAGAGTTCCAGGCCGGAGCCTGATCTCCATGGGGGCGACGAGAGGCCGCCTCATCTCCCTAAGATCACCTCGCTTTCGCGTCTACGCGGTAACACCCAACACCTTTGCATATGCACATCTCTTGTCTCTTGACTTTGTTTGGAAATCTGGAACGATGGTGCCTGTGGAGGTTCCATTACTATCTGACTGAACAATATAATGGTGCCTGTGTACGTGCAGGCGAAGGAGGAGACGGTGAACAAGGTGATTGACATCGTGAAGCAGCAGTTGGCGCTGGGCGCGGACGCGGCGCTGACGCCCGAGTCCAAGTTCACGGACCTGGGCGCCGACTCTCTGGACACGGTGGAGATCGTCATGGCGCTCGAGGAGGAGTTCAAGATCACCGTCGAGGAGGACAACGCCCAGAACATCACCACCATCCAGGAGGCCGCCGACCTCATCGACAAACTCGTCGGCTGATTTATTTGTTTCACTTACTTTTTGGGAACGTCGTTGTTGTTGCCAAGATTCGATTATTTTCTCCTTCCTCCTCCTCGTAAGTTTCCAGCGTAGCGTCGTTCGTTGTTTGGATCCCAGCTCCTGTACGTTTTCGCCAACTTTTAGCTGTGCGTGATGCGCACGAGTGTGTCTTTTTAAAGGATTTTTGTTAGGATTCAAAAACATGTTTTTGTGCGCTAACGCACATAATTCATGCCATTTTGTTCCCAGTTGGAATCACATTAGGTGTGTGTATGTTTATCGCCATTTCTGCCAGCCGTCTACCTGTTCATCAGCTGTCGTCGTTGCTCCTGCAGAACAACCAATCTGCAAAAAGAGAACACATGGATATGACTGCGTCCAGCCTTAAGCCGTCAGCTTTATTCCAGAAGGAAACACCACCGACCGTCACGAGAATACGAGATCCGTTCTCGCACGTTTATCCGAGGTGATAGCTTGCTTCCTGTTTAGGGAAAGTACGAGGTTCTGCATCCGCACATGGTACGGCAAAGACTTTTGGCAGTAAATGCCTTGTACGGCATACCAAATGTAGAAACTGCAATCTTTCTGCCTTGCGTGCAGCAGAAAAGCAGAGCAACGGTTCCTGTGCATTCGACATCAAAATTGGTATCATAGGAGGTCTACAAACCGGTCAAATAGTAGGCATATGATACTAGTATCACAAATTCTCATGTTGATGTTGTTAGATATGATACTAGTAGGCATATTGCATCAGCTAGTATTATTCAAATGATTATATTTATGCAAATTATAATTCTGAATGTTATATGCAAAAGTCATTGTGAAATAATATGCATGCTTTAAATTTTAATGCCACTAGTAACATACAACATTACTCTCACACACCAGCTATACAACAAGTTCAAGAACCGGCGGGCAATTATCAAGACCAAACTAACATGGTGAGTTCGGTCAATTTTTATGAGACATCATATGCTAGCAATTTCAATAATATTCAGGTGCTTCATCTGTTTGTTCATCGGCTGGAAACTCACAATATGTAATTACACCACAAAACATGCCGGTGAATGAGAAGATTAGCCATGCTAATTCTAGCTATCTGGCTAGTTATTCTTAAACATCATGTGGTACCAATTTCTACAATACTCAGCAAGGTAGAGATAAATCGGTTTCTGATTCTATAAGACGATTCAAAGAAACTAAGGACCGTTGCTTTAATTTGTCAATTTTTGATATGGATCTTGCTGATAGTGCTTTAAGGGCTAAAGATCATCTATTAGAGATAGAATAGATGGTTATAATTTTCTTTTGTTTGCATAAGTACAGATAAGGGCTTTAATATAGGAGAATCGAATGATAAAAGAGAAGAAGAATGATTCAAATTCGAGCAATGGTTTGGTTATTACAATACCTGAGTCAAATAATGCATATTCTGAATCTATTATACCAAAAGAGTATAGTTGTAAAAGAACATGTTAAACATAAGATAACGGCCATACTTGATTTTTCTAAAGCCGAAGGTGTCGTGCATTTTTCTAGTGATTATCATATCATTAAATGACAAGTTCTGGCTAAGAAAAGTTTAGAACATCAAATTGTTGAAGAACATGACAATGGAGGCAAGAAGGAATCATTGGCATGTCAACACTCGGTGATTTCTAGCAACCCTGGAAGCACCGGTCTGACCGGTTCCATAGTCCAGTCTAACCGGTCCATGTAGAATATGACTATGGGCTGCCATCAAGAGGAGAAGCATGATATCATCCACATCAAGTAAGGTTCCTCGCCTCTCCAATATATTTAACAAGGTATGTTTTGCAAGTAATTCCCAATCAGATCACAAATTCTCAGTTAATTCATCTATTAGTGATTTTGTCATAAATAATTCCAAGAGATCGATTGAGAATGGTAATTTACTTGCTAGCAATAGTATGCGTTCACATTCTTTCAATCAATGCATTGTGAAAATTAGAAAGGCTGATAATAGTAATACTTTGGCATTTAAATTTTCTCCATCATCATTGCCAAAGTTTTTCTCTACATGGTTTACTTATTGTCATTCTGGTTTTAAAAGTAAAAGATCAAAACCGAGAGCCATTGTGAAATCCGATGCTAATATAGGGATAAGCTCTAAAACATCGCGTATGAGAAGTACAAGGAAATAAAGTATAGTTTTGATTTGACTTTGTGTGATGATTCTTTTCATATCTTGCTAGAGAATAATTTTATTAAGCTATTTGATCACAAAGTTATTCCATCACCTCTAGAATTAGAAGATCGAAAGTATTGTGGCATAATTCATTTGATCATAATACTAGTGATTGCAATATATTTTTCCAACTTATACAATCGGCCATTAATACTAGACGATTGAGATTTTCTCAAACACAAGAGGATGACCAGTTGGCTACAATTGGTTTTGATGGCAAAGGATCATTAAATTGGTTAGCATCAGCCGATTCATCTAAAGATCCAAAGTTAATTGCCAAAAAGGAAGATTTGTGGCTCCAAAGTGATGAGAAGGACATGTTCATGAATTGCATGTTCAAGCAACTATTGAGGACGATGAGCCTATCAATATCCTAGAAGTTACTGGGGGCAAACGGATTTTTCTCCATCAAATCGAGAACATGTTACTCCTGTTGTGCTGAGTGAACAGGTCATACCAGTTTGGCAAATCAGGTCAGACCGGTCTTCCAAACCGGTTAGACCGATTCAGGTCTGAAATGTTCAAAAGTGTCGAGACCTGAGCGTCCTGTAGTGAATGGAGGTAAAGACCATATAAGCACAAGGGTAAAAAGCCGAAGCTTACTTTTGATGAACTTCTAGCTAAATATCAAAAATAGAATAAGGCTAAGTGGCTAATCAGTCAAATGATGTTAAATCATCAAGATTGCCTCTAAACATAATTTTGGGAATTGGAATTGGCAAGGGGAAAATTTTCATTCAGCAGCATAATATTCTCCTTTTGGGCCATCAATACCAGTTCCATATGCTCCACATCCCACTAGATTTCATCCTTACTCATCATGGGGGTGGAATGATCCATGGGCACACACTCCTTCATATTTTAGACCATATCATGTAGAGTATGCAGCTCCAAGAGAACCATCATGTGCAAGGCAGATATATGTTGAAAATGACCGTTTTGAGAAAAAGGATCGGTCTAGTGGTCAAAAGAAGAAAAAGGTTGTCAAGCAAGTTTATCGAGTGAAAAGAGATGGTCGCAAAAATAAGAGTTCAGATCTGGATTCAATTAGTGAAAAGATTATTAATGTTTTAAGCACCTTGGCTACTAATGGCAAAGGAAAGGAAAAATCAGTCATTGATCCTCCAAGGGCTAAATCTGAAAAAAATAAGTTAAAAGCACCAAAAAATAAGAAAAGAGCACTGCTATCCAAAACTAAAGCAAAGTCAAGTTATCCACTTGGTTTATCAAATTGGCAGAAGAAGAAGCTACAAAAGCTTAGTGTTCCGGAGCTGAGAAAGAAGAGCATGGCATGGGTTCGTAAAGGAAGCATTCAAATTCAAAACAAGGATGATGTTCAAGCAATGGGTGCAACATAGTTGAAGGAGAAGAGAAGGTATGAAAGACGATCTCCAAAACTAAGGTTTGCACCAAATCATCAAAATTATTGGTCATTACATCATCCATTTGCTTTATAAATGCCACATATGCCTATGTCTTGGAATTCATCCTTAGATATGTTTGATTATCTCTCACACTCTTATTTTGATCCTTGGTCATGTGGGTCATTATATTATTGAGGGTTATCACCAAATTGCTATAATATTGATTAATTGTAATAAGTGTTACCATTAATTTTCAAAAACTGAAATATTTAGTTCCTAGAGATTGTTTTAATTCCTAAATTTATACATATCTCTACTCTTTTTATTTTGGGTGTGCATACTCTTATGGATAGATTCATTATGAACGATAATTTGTTATCATCCTTGGCAACATATATGGACGATGAATCTCTTGGATTATCGTCCTAAAGTCATAGCTTCTCGATGAGAGATCACTTATGACTTTATTGGTGGTTTCAATGCTCGGGGGGAAAAATTTAGCAAGGCATCGAAATTCAGGATCAGCACTCTAGAATGAGGAGTATCAGGCTGCAATGTCCAAAAAGACATTTACATAAGAAAGGTCGGTGCTTAGCAAATATTAGAGGGCACATCTTGAACAAACTGGTCTAACCACCATTAAAACCGGTCGGACCGGTATGGCTGTTACTTTGGCTTTTGAAGTTTTGTTGGGGATCGCCCAAAAAGATGGAGGGACTAACCAGCATTGGCGTGGCCTTCAGCTTCATGAGAAGGTGAGTCCAATCCCTACAGCTGCGTTGCACATGGGGGTATGACTACTTGGGTCCCAATGACCAATCCTGGATGATGTCAGAAGACTTGTTCGTGGATGAGGTAATGGCACAATTGTGGTGCTTCTTTAAGCATGCCAGGGCAATCCCAACGATCATGCGAGAACACTACGCTGCCAATCTGCCAAACAGTGTAAGTATCCATGGCTTGTAGCCTCTGAGTACTAATTTTGCACTTTGTCAATTTGCTGACTTGTCTTCTATTGCAGGAAGAACTTCACTTATATTGCTCCATCCCTTCTCCACTTGGATCGGATGGCTTTGATGCTGCTCCGCGTGTACAGACCATTGTGGCTGTGTAGAAGGTGACCGAGGAGGAGGAGGAAGAGGAGTCGGAGGGTTGGTCCTCCTCGTTTAGCAGCTCTGATTTAGAGGCTGCTGAAAAGTTCGTTGTCAAGCCCCGCCTGTCAGACAAGGTAGTGTCTTCCTCTAGGCATTCGAAGCATGAAGCTGAAGATGACCTGGAGGCTGGATTGGTGCCACCCTTGAAGAGAAAGCGCATTGTCACTGTCAAACGAGTAGTGTAGAAGCCACCGACCGCTGATGAAGTCCCTCCTCCAGTAATCACAATTGAAGAAGGAAAAGATCCTAAGGATCGAGTACTCATAAGTTGTTTTCCTTTCCACCATGCCTAACTTGATTTTGACAATGGCGAATTGCAGGTAGTCGAGGAGGAGAAGACCACTACGGAAGTTTTGCAGCAGGAGTTGTCGGCGACTAAGAAGGTCATCGAGTTAGGGGATGACGAAGAGCCTCCTATTTCTAGGGCCAATCCCATCGACGGGCAGACTACTCAGGCAGTGGAGATGACAGCCAAGGCTGGAGAGGATCAAGCTGTGATCGAGCAAGCCACGCTGAAGAAGCCATCGCTCGTAGTCAAGTCCCTATGGCTGGGGGCAGATCCCTCTTTGAAGATAAGGTGATCCACAAAGTAAGTACCTGAGTACTGATTGTGACTTGATTTTGCCTGAAATGTGTTTAGATACTTGTTTTTGTTAGGAAATTCGCCAGTGTGGATATTGGAGGCCCAAGCTCGAAGTCCGCAGGTGATGGCAGTAGCCACTTAGCACAAGACCCTATCCAGGCGCCTTCATTTCCACCGTTAGAGGAATAGCTTGCATTTGAAGTTGCTCCAAGTGCCATATCTCTTGTCACTGCACTCATGCATGATGCCAATGCAGCACTTAATGTCGTTGTAGTGCCAGCCCCCGAGCTGCCGGTGGCTGAGCCAATTGTGGTGACTACTTCCACAGTGGTGGTGACGTTGTTAGCCCCCGAGCCTGAGGTGGAAACTAAGGCGGAGGTAACAACCATCTGAGGCGGAACCGTCTTCGAGCCGCGGCAAGGCCACCTTCTAGTCTTTGGAAGCTAGTCCCTCAATTAGTAGAGTACTGGTTCCTCTTAGTGCGCCAATCACTGAAGAGCACGAGGAACCATGGATTGCTAAAGGGGTGGACCTGAAGAAGATCCAGCTGCGAGCTGACCCTTTGGCCACCATGGAGATGGAGGCCATGGTAATGGAGATGCACCTCCGTGTAGGCAAGTACACAATGGTAAGTTTCACTGCTGCATTTTTCTTGACTTGAAATCGATACTCGTTACATACGAGTACTTGCTTTGTTTCCGCAGAAACTGATCGAGCGCTCCCACCAGAAATTTGAGATGATCCAAGGCTATGGAGACACTATCATGCGGGATCAAGCGCTTGAACAGGAGCTGGCCAAGGAGTGGCAGTACTCCTCCCGGCTACTCATGAAGTATGAAGGCCAAGCTGCCGAGTATCGGAATCTTGTCAGAAAGCCGTGGAGGGGAAGGACTGCCTGTGGAGGCACAACAAGTCATTGAATAATCAATTAGAAGGTAAGTTGTCACCTCCTGATGGTCTTCGAGTACCAATTTTTGCTTGATGAATCTAACTTGCTCTTTGTGTTGTTCTTGTAGCACTCACCAAAGAGAAAGAAGATCTCCAGGGTCGTGTCACGGGTTGGCAAAACTCGTATTATAGAGTGACGGATCAACACAATAAGCTAGCTTCTCTATACGAGAATTTGGAGCACAAGCTGGAGAAAGAAAAGAAATTGCGCACCGATGGAGAAGTCGACTTGGTGAATACCATGACAATTCTCTGAAAGTGTGAGGCTGAGTTGGTGGCAACCAAGCTTGCTCTGAAGAAGCTAACAGAAGCCGCTCAACCTATCGCTGATATGGTGGAGCCCCCAGTAGAAGGCGTGGAGCCCTGTCCCTTGGTGGAGATACTCAAGGATGTACCTAGGAAGATCACTAGCTATATCCAGAAGATGGTGGAGTCCGTCTCAAAGCAGCTGTTGGCCATGGTAAAGTCCTTTTATCCACAGGCCGACTTGGCTCCTATTGTGGAGGGATTGTAGAAGATTGCTCTGATGAGCAATTCCAACAGTAGCTGCAAGAGATGGCTCCCATTGCTAAGGAGGTAGCCGGTCAGATAAACCTTGAGTAATTGTATTTAAAGAACAATATGTCGTTGTAACATAAATATGTTATGAATGAAATGGAATGTAAATTATTTGAAGTCTTGTCACAAATTTTATTGCTTGTTGACTTGTTTGAATTTTTGTTTTTAGTGCATCTTCTGAACTACCCTGATAGTTGCTCGTGCGGTAGTAGTGAGTGTCTATGCACAAGGCTACTCTTATGAGCCTCTTCAGATACACGGTGTAGAGTACTTCTAGGATGTGACCCCTTTCTGCGAGTACTCAGGTATCTAGACAATCAACCTCTTTAATCGAGTAGACTCTTTAGGACTTCATCAGCTGGAGCCTACCATTGCAACCTCTCTGAGTTGTTTGGGTGTTGTGCTCCAAATACAAGCTGCGATTGGGTGATAGTACTCGGGGTAGCTGAATAGCTCGACGATCTTGCTTTTCCAAGTTACAATCAGGCCGAAACTAGTCATTTTACGATAGAAAATAACTCTGCTTTATTGAATTGTAATTATACAACTGATGTCGATGGCCGATTTACATGAATATGTAAAACTATGGGTAGAATCGACACAAGTGCTCGATATTCCATGAGTTGACTTCTCACCAGAGAGAGTTTGGAGCCTGTACGACCCAGGTCCAGTGATCTTGGAGATGATAAAAGGACCCTCCCAAGGTGAATTCAGCTTGTGCAGCCCCTTGGTGTCTTGAATACGCTTGAGGGACCATGTCGCCTATATTGAACGAACGTTCTTTGACATTGCGATCATGATAGCGGCAAATTCCTTCATGGTATCTTGCTGACTAGATGAGTGCTGCATAGCGAGCTTCTTCAAGGTTTTCTAAGTCTAGACACCTTGTTTCTTCCACCGCACCCTCCTCGTACTGCTTGGCTACCGGAGATTTCCACATGACTTCCGCGGGGAGGATAGCTTCTAATCCATAGACCAAGAAGTAGAGTGAGTACCCTGTAGGCTTGCACGGCTGGGTGCGAAGTCCCCAGAGGACATTGGGTAGCTCCTTGACCAATTGCCCCCTTTGTTGTTGCCAATGTTGTGCAGTCTTTTCTTCAAAGCTTCCAGTAATATCCCGTTGGCGCGCTCAACTTGGCTGTTGGCCCATGGATGAGCAGAGACGTACTGGACGTCGATCCCGCTGTTCTCACAGTAGTCCTAAAACTCATGGTTGTTGAAATTTGAGCCCAAGTTTGTGATGATACGACTGGGGAAGCCATTGCGATGGACGATCTCGTTGAGGAAGTCAAGTACTCCATTTGCCTTCGGGCAGGTCACTAGCTTCACCTCGATCCACTTGGTGAACTTATCAACTACCACGAGTACTTAGTTGAAGCCCTGGAGTGGCATAGGTAGAGGGTCAATCATGTCTAGCCCCTAGCATGCGAAAGGCTAGGAGGGTGGTATAGTGATCAACTTGTAGGCAGGGACGTGTAGTTGCTTGGCAAAGAATTGACACCCTTGTTTTTGAAGGTGCCAGCTCCACTATGGATGGTTTGTGTAGTTCATGGATGAAAACCCTAGCTGGAACTTGAGCATGAGTAGACCTGAGCTTGGACAAGATATATGCGGCTACGTTGTCATCACAAGCCACATGATGGAACTCCAGCCCAAAGAACTTGTTCTCTAGTTTGCATACTTCTAGGCAGTACGCATCCATATTGTCTTTATGGTGATCCCACTCATCATTGACTTTATTGATGACTACCAGTGAGTCGCCGTATACCAACAATCTCTTGATTCCCAGCGAGACTGCCAAGCAGAGCCCGTGTAGAAGTGCTTCGTATTCAGCTTCATTGTTGGATACCTCCCAAAATATTTGTAACACATATTTGAGTTGTTCGCCTTTGGGAGAGATTAAGTGTACTCCTGCATCGGCGCCCTCGAGCTTGAGTGATCCATCGAAGTACATGACCCAATACTCTGGGTGTTCTGCCGGTGCTGGCACCTTATTTTCCCATCACTCTACCATGAAATGGAATAGTGCTTGTGAATTGATGGTAGTCCTTGACTTGAATTCTAGGGATAAGGCTCTAAGTTCTACTGCCCACTTAGAAATTCTTCCTATTGCATCTCGATTGTGGAGGATTTCTCTCAATGGGAAGTCTATGACGATGGAGATGTTGTGTTCCTGGAAGTAGTGTCATAGCTTCTGCGAGGTGAGTAGTATTGCATATAGCAATTTTTGAACTAGCGGGTACTTGGTTTTAGAACCTAACAAGACCTCACTGACAAAGTAGATGAGCCTCTGTACTTTGTATACATGGCTTGGTTCTGGTCTTTTGACCACGATCGCCATGCTGACGACATTAGTAGTCGTGGTGATGTAGAGCAGCAAGTCTTCATTGGGAGTATGCGCTGTGAGGACCGGTGGCTTTGATAAGAAGTCCTTCAACTGTTGAGGGGCTTGATCAGCCTCCTCAGTCCACTAAACACTACTAGATTTTTGGCCTACGGCAACGGTTGAAAAACGTGGCAATACGGCTAATATAGTTGCAATAGGTACTAATTACCACAATGGGGGTTTGGTTGCAAGCCGTTGCAATTGCCTTTGTGGTAATAGGTGCATTGCAACGGTTTTTTTTGTCATGACGCAATACCTTGCAATTGCCATGCAATTAAAGTGTTGCAATAAATACTTTTCGCAATCATATATTTGGTGGCAAAAATAAATTAGGAAACAAAAAAATAAAAATGTTTTTTGATGGAATCGAACCAAAGACCTCCTAAACAACTAGATACACATTCGATTACTACTACACTAGAACAACTTTTGTTGCATATTTTGCTAATAATCATGTTTTATCCCCTCTTCAGAATAATAATGCACGAAAAAAGTGGTAATAGATGGAAAATGTTGCAATAGTGTACATGTATTGCAACAATACTTCCCTCATGGCAACCATTTAGTTTTTTGTTGCAATATAGATCAAGATTTTGCAACGAAAGTCAAGGTTACTACAACTCAAGAAATTCGTAGCAATATTATGAATTAATCGCAACTATTTTGTAAATGGTGGCAATAATTGGTACCTTTTGCAACAAAATTAAAGATTATTGCAACAGAAAATATTTGTCAAAATATTATTGTCATATGGCAACCATTTATCAAAATGGTGGCAATAGCACCTATCTATTGCAACAAATTTTATGTTGTTGCAATGTGTTCTCTGGTAATATGGTAAAAATCTAGTAGTGAAAATTTATCTTGCCACTTGAGTAGTTTGAAGAAGGGTAGTCCCCGTTCCTCAAGTCTTGGGATGAATCTGTTGAGGGCCGCCATACATCCAGTCAGCTTCGGGACGTCCTTGATGCATGATGGGGTGTGCAAATTTGTGATGACAGTGATCTCTCAGGATTAGCCTCGATTCCTAGATGACTGATGATGAACTCAAGTAGCTTTTCCGAGGGTACACCGAACACACATTTTGTTGGGTTCAGTTTTCATCGGAATTTTTGCAAGCTTGCAAAGGTTTCTTCTAGATCCATATTCAATCCATCGGGATTTCAGGTCTTTACAACTATGTCATTTTGTTGCAGTGTAGTTGTTTCTTGAAGCACTCCTAGATGGCTCGTTGGTATGTGGTGCCTGCATTCTTCAACCCGAAGGACATTGTAGTATTGCAGAAAGCTCCATCTAGGGTGATGAACGCGGTCTTGATCTGGTATTCTTCCATGAGGTCTATCTAGTGATACCCTGAGTAGCAATCAAGAAAATAGAGTAGGGCGCATTTAACCATCGAGTCAATGACTTGATCAATCCTAGGGAGCCTGAAGGGATCCTTTGGACAGTGCTTGTTGAGGTCCGTGTAGTTGACACACATCCTCCACTCGTTGTTGTTCTTCTTTCGCACAAAGAAAGGATTGGCCAGCCACTCTGGATGATAGACTTCTTTTATGAAGCAAGTCACGAGCAGTTTGGCAAACTCTTTTTTGATTGCTTCTTTGCTATCTTGGGCAAATCGATGTAGTCATTGTCATTTTGGGCAAACCCTTCTTGAACATATCCTTCTTCTTCTCGTCCTTGTCAACCTCCTCTGGAGCGTAACGGGCCAGCTCCATGAACTGATAGGTGTACTCTTGCACTGACCTGTTGCCTTGGTGAAGTTCATGGAACTCATCCGCCTTGCGCTTCATGGTGGCTGCGGGGATGTGATAGCGATGGAACTCCATCACGAACTTACCCAGGTGATAGTGGAAGCATCCTAGGCCGTGGCGCAGTAGTTCTCCCACCAAGCCAGAGCAGTCCTAGTGAGCTGGTGGGCAACCAAGAAAACTTTATCCCTGCCCTCACAACCAAAAGGCTCCAGCTTCCTCTGAATGACTCGCAGCCAGTCATCTGCGTCCAGAGGGTTGACGGACCTGCCAAAAGTCAACTTCTCATTCCTGCTCTGTCCGTGGGGCCTCTGGCGAGTGATGGCGTTGGCCAAGGCTTCCAGCAGAAGGGTCTGGTTGTTCATCACTTGCACCAGATTAATGACCGGTGGGGGCAGTGGTTGCTGTGCTCCCACTTGGCTTTCTCCTCTGCCTTCAGGCTGACTCACTTCTTGCTCTTCAGGAAGCACTGCCGGAGGCGGTTCTTGCCTTTCCGGCTGCCTCTCAGCACTGGGGGTGGCATGGGCCTAACTCGGGGAGGTCCTGGTAGCACGCTTGTGAGGCATCTGCAAATTGAGCGAAATTTTATGAGACTAGGACTTGGGTTTTAGTGATCTTTTAAGGTAATTAATTCGTATTTTCGAAAAGACAGAATCCACCTCCTATCGACAAGCACACAAACTAACAAACAACAAGCACAAACGATTTTATTTCTTTTGCCAAGGGGTACAAAAATCTTGGGGTAAGGCCAAAACACGCACTACATGACCGAGTACAACAACACAACAGAGGGGTACAACTCTAAGCTGCGGACCGTGATGACTTCATTCCCTTGGGTGCAACTTCGGACTGGGCAACCTACTCGCGGGGCGAGTCTTCTCCTTGGACGGAGTGGTCTTCTAATGGAATAAGGAGGGCCAGCACCTCATCCTTTAGAGTCCCACCCGCCGGAGGGGGTTCCGGCGCCTCTTCATTGGCCACCTCAGAGCCTCTTTCCGAAGGCGGTGGTGCTGGGGTGGCATCAGGGCTCTTCCGCTTACCGGATCCCTGGGCGATGGGAATTCCATCAAGGATCGGGGCCTCTTCATCCTCGATGGTCACCATCCTCCTTCTGGCTCGAATGGTGAGGTGGGCGTCCTTCAATTCCTTGGAGTGCCGATCCTCGGCCTCCTTGAGGGCCTCAATGGCAACAGCCTCATTACTTTGGGCGGCCGAAGCTCATGCCTCGACGGCTGCTAGCTTCACTTGAAGCCTTCTCACCATAACCTCTGCGTCCTCGGCTCTACGAGTCTTCTGCTTCAGCTTCGCAGCCTGCTCGTCGTAGAGCTCGTCCAGGGTGAGAAGGTAAGTAGCCATGTGGAGCACGGTGGGGTCATCCTCGTGTTGTCCACATCCTTCCAAGGTCCTCACCCGGCTCAGCCAGACCGGGCGGTTCTTCTTGACAGGCAGGTAAAATCTCATCGGGGTGCGGCTGATGTGCCTCTCATAAATCTGGCACAGGAAACGTAGAGCCTTTCATGCTGCCACTTGATCAATGTCCTTGTGGCGAAAGCTGGTGGTAGTCACATTCCATGGCTGGATGTTGGGGTAGCGGCTACTCCTCCTGATGTGGATAATCATCTCACACCGAGGGGTCCCGCGGTCCTTGTACTCCCTGCCGGTGTACTCTATGCGCTCATAAATTCCGAGGCGGTCCATGCAGGCGAACAACAACCTGGGAAAATTGGGCTCCTCCAGGCAGTGGCTGTTGACCCATCCTTCTTCGGCCATCTGGAAAAGAACCTGGGTGCAAATTAGTTTTGCAATAGAGGAGAGGTAGGAAGAAATTTTGTAAGTCATTTATTTTGGTCAAAAGGGCTTTTCCGATCCTAAGGTCGCGTCCTACAGCCAACGACGACTCTGATACCACCTGAAGCGTCCCCACATCAGCGGAGACTAAATGTGATGCAAATATCAGTCCCAGGAGGCTGATAACACATTTATTCAATAGATAGTTCAAATACCGTACAACTCTCGAGGGAGTGGGCGTGAAAGCCACGCCGCGATAAGAAGCAAATAAATCACAGCGGCTAGCCAAGTGACTGCCAAAAGACAGCACTCGGGACTACATGGCAGCAGAAACATCTTGCGAGGGCCAACACCACAGGCAGCGTTGGGTGCAGACACAACCTCCTACTCAAAGTCCTCGGCGGCGAAGTCCGGGTCTTCCTCTATAGCAACGAAACAAGGGTGAGTACAGAAGTACTCAACAAGTCCAACCCCATCCACGGAGGGGAATACAACCAAGAATATGCACGAATATTTCAAGAATAAGGCTAAGGTTCATTTTGCCATAAAGCTAGGTTTTTCAACACATGCAAGGGTTCATTTTTCAAAAGAGTTTTTGCAAAGCTTTTCCTTTAGTAACTGAAACATTGAGTGGGGTCGATCCTACACAAAGGATCCAAATTTTATTGCTATCGGACTCCTCATCCGCCATAGCCCACGGCACAACTGCCGGACACTTCCAAAATCTAACACACGCCATAAAAACCATCCATCTCCAAATGCTAGTTATGTGACCAAGCCGTAACTTGTCCAATGCCATGGATATGGCTACCCGGATAGGTTTTAACTCTACAAAGGTTGTAGACTTTTTCCACAAGTAGGGTACCGCAGCACGATCACCTTACTGCCGGTGCGGATCTAACAAAGCCATTACCCACCTTAGCTAAGACTGACTAGTCCACACAGAAGCAACCAAGGGGTTAACGACCTACCAACGAGGTCTTAACCGGGACTTAAGTCACAAAGATCTTACCCCTTTTCCATGGGCTTCCGTTACTCACCAGCTCACCCGAAGACTAATAGTTTAGCTAATGGGATTTATACTAAGCCGTTGCCCATACAATGGTCGAGTGGTTGCACGATGGTTGAATTAGGCAAGATGACACATCAACTCGGTCCTTAACCATGACAAGATGGATATCTCCCAACCTTGATCAACCACTAAGGTACGAGCCCACAATTTTGGCATTTCACACATGAAACACCCATCCATCTCATCTAAGCATCACCTTTCTTTATTTCCGAATCCTATTTTTCTCATTTGAAAAACACTCACACAATTATTCTTTAAATAAATATTTGTAGTCATGATTGAAGTGAGTAACAAGGTCCTAAGCATCCTAGCAGTAATTATCATCCAAACAGAGTGAATCATATTTAGAGATAATTATAGGACAAACAAGGAATAATCATAAAAATCAAGGGGTGGATATCCAACCATGTCTTGCAATAAAACAATATGCACTTTTGTAAAATAGGCCAATAGGTTGTGTTTGGAAAATTAGGAATTGAATATGCATCAAAGGGTGAGATTGGACTTGCCGTCCTCGAAGCCTTCCGGGAGTTCCAGCTCGCGCTGCTGGTCCTCGGGCTCGGGCTCATGGTCAAACTCCTCCTCGTGCTCCTCCTCGGGTACTCTGCGATCTACGGCACATACAAACGAGCACACAATAAATAAAAAGAAAATAAGATTTTATCCGTTGAGCTCCGAACAGAGAATGCGAACGGAAAATAGGTGGGATGAGTATTTTCATGAAATTTGGATATGCCTTGGCGGAAGTATACTAGAGGATGACGTGGTCGAATTTGGGATTAATTGGAGGAAGTTTGGCGCATGAAATGACGAGTTAGCGGCGTATTAGGGGCTTAAAAGGAGGTTTAGGACTAAATCGCGCGAAACTAGGGACCTATCTATAAATACTTTTGGGAGTGGAAGGGCACATCTGTGAAACAACCTTTGAGAGAGGTGGGAGGACTTATTTTGGAAAATAGGGAAATGTGGGGGTTATATCAAAATTTGGGGAAATCTTATCTTCTTCTTCCTCGGTTACACAGGGAGAATGGGGGAAGGGGCGGCCGGCCTAGGGGTGGCGGCCTAGGCTTGCCAGTGGTGAGGGGAGGCGGCAGGGGAGGGTAGAGGAGGCCATGGGGCTCCGTTTTACCCCTTACCTTGGGGATTTTATGATGGGGAAGGGGGCGGCCGGTGGTGGGTAGGGAGGCGGCGGCGCACGGGAGGGGTGGTGCTACTGGCGGTGGTGCTTGGCGAGGGTGGTGGCTTGGCATGGGAGGAGGTAGGCGCTAGGA
>NC_028457.1:25777111-25781770 GCF_000263155.2 Setaria italica
TTGTCGCAGTTGCTTCATTTTATAGCTGGTCTCTCGGGAGGCTATTGTATATATTTATACATGAAATCGTTGGTAACGATTCGGTATAGTCGAGATCGCGATCGGAGCACTCGTACTACGACAGCTCAACTTATCCTAGGAAGCGTTCGATATCTAGCGGCTGTCGTTGTAGTAGGGACCACATGCTGAGCCGGGCCACCGAGCCATTGTCGTGGCTGGCAGTGTTGTCGCCAGCGCCAGGTGTTCCATTGGCGCGTAGGCGACCCAGTCACGCCGCGGTCTGGGGCCGGGCGCAGGGGCCGGGGGCCGGGCCCCAGAGGGAGGCCGGGGAGTAAATGCGCCGAGGGTGAGGGCCCGGTTGGGGCACCAAGGAAGTGGCGCTGAGTGCTAGGAAGAAGGAGGAGGGAGAAAGAAGAATGAGGAAGAAGGAAGAAGAAGAAAGGAAGAAAGAGAAGGAGAAAAAGAAAGAGAAAAAGGGAAAAAGAAATGGGAGGAAAAAAAAGAGAAAAAGGAAGGGAGGGCCAGCGGCGATTGCGGCACGCAGTCAGAGCACGCACGGTGGTCTATCGACCGGCACGCGGTGAAAATTACGGGAGAGGATAAAATGATGGTTGTCGGCTTCGGGTGCCGGGATGGCGAAATCGCCGGGAAGATTTTGGATTTTCGAGAGCTCAACGGTGACAAGATTTTGAAAGCGATTTTTAACGGGTGATTTAAGTTTGTGATTTTTGCGGATGTTACAGGCATGGCCATGGTCGGGAGCTCACCGGGAGTGTTTGCGCTGAAAGAAGCTCGGGAAGAGGAGGCTTGACGGCGGTGGTTCACGGCGGGGCCTCGGATACGGCAGAAAGGGGTCTTCTCTGGCGACGGCGACAACGAAGCAAGGCAGGTGGTGGCTCGGGAAGTTGGAGTGGCACACAGTAGGCTCACCCAAGTGGTTCTGGGCGCTAGGGAGGCTCAGGAGGGGGAGTTCGACGGTGGGGGTACGGCGGTGGAGCGAGACAGAGCTTCCCTGAGGGAGTGGTGGCGATGAAGCACCGGTGAGGGGCGCTGGTGCCTTTTTATAGGGGCAGAGGGGGATGAGGGAGGAGATAAGGATGCCAGAGCACCACGGAGGGCTCGAGGGAGGTGGCACAAGTGACGCTGGCCACTGGCGAAGCGGTGAGCAGCAGGCAGAGCAGAGCAGAGGCGGCTGCGACTGGCTGGGGCAAGGGGCGCATGTGGGCAGGCGGCAGTCACTGGCAGAGCTGGATTTTGGCGTGCAAGATCTCTATTGCCTCGTGTGTGGAATGGCCGAGCGAGTTGTTGCATCAGCAACGGCGGCCAGGCAGCGCTAGCCGGTCCGGCGGTTCACCATGGTGGCGAGCTCGCGCAGTCGCTCGTGGGGGTGCCACAGGGGTTGGCCGAGGAGGATGCGGCGTGGCAAGGAGGAGGATAGCACTGGCGCGAGATTGGGCAGCGTCGGGGTCGTCGCATCCCATTGGCGGTGAGCATTGGTGGTGGCACTGTGCCGGTCGAGCGGCACCGTGTGACGTGCCAGCACACGCCGTGCGCGGTCACCCCACCAGGGCACTCGAGTGGCATGCAAAGGCAGCACCTTTGAGGTGATTTTGTTTCAAAAATCGAATTCAAACTTTGAATTCTTCAAAAGCAAAACTTGTTGACCAAACTCCACTCTTCAACTTCTACAAAATCTCATGTATGAAAAACTTAGCAAAAATTGAGATGGAAGGTTTTGAAAATTAGTGGAACATCGGTCATGGCTTTGTTTGAATTTGTTCCCAAAACTTGCTGAATTTTGAACTAAAATTTGGATGCCTTCCTCTCAAAATCAGAAAATGTGAAAAATAACAAAAGTTGTTTGTTTTGAGATGTTCTACAACTTTCATATTGAACAAAAGTTGAGTTCTTATATGAAGTTTTGTTTTTGACAACTACCCCCAATTAGAGCTTTTTGAGGCATTTTTGGATACTTGGTGAATTTGAAATGTTTTCAAAAGTTGGGATTTGGACTTTTGAATGTTTTTCTACCTTCCCAACCTAGTTTTCTTGTGTTTCATACTTAGTTTCTTATTTGCCCTTGTTTGACTTTATTTTGCCTCTTTTTGTGGGTTTTCAAAGTTTAAGTGCATTTGAATTTACAATTGGCAAGGTCTAGAGTTTAAGTGTGATTTGTACCCTTAATCACTTCAATTAACCTTTTGAAATGTTCACTAAAACTAGGGATGTTACACTCACCCCTCCCCTTCCCTCCCTCTCTCTTATGTGTGTGTCCATATAATCCTCATCCCTATAAAGCCATGGACCCATAGTCCTAGCCTCTAGCTCTTCATGTGTGTCCATATAATCGTCAATCCCTATAAGGCATGGACCCATAGTCCTAGCCTCTAGCACGGTGAGGGCACCGAGCACTGGTAGCCCTTGCAATGGTATACCATGCTCTAGCTTGGAAACTGCATCTACAAGGGAGCGTGTGATGGCGGCTGTGCTCCAGCATAGAAGCACATAACAACCATCTAAACATTGGTGGTTCGTGTGGCGGTGCATCATATTTAGCTAGCTTGCATGGCAATAGTTCTGATTTTGATGTTAGTAGCTGATGAACTTCATGTTTGTATGTAAATGTTTTAGTTAGTATGCAAATGGTTTAGATAGAACGTGGATATTGTGCTAGCTGATGATATGAGGCCTTGCATTGGCAAATGATGATACACCTGCATTTGTCTTGAGTTGAATATGCATTTATTTTGAAATTAATATGATATGTCTTCTATCATTTGGAACAAGTCTTACCATTATGAATGTCTAGCTATAACAATTTGGATTTTTTCTCTGGAAATCGGCCCTATTTGGATACGCTTCTCCTAGCCACGCTTGGATTATAATCAAAGCAAAGATTTTCTCGTTTCTCACTTTTTGCTTCTCGTAGTTCAAATCTCTGAAGCGGCTTACCACATAAGCAAGAATCGTTGGAAATAAGTAAAGCTTTTGGCGGGGGTTCTCACTTATTTCCACCGATAAGCCGCTTATAAGCGGAAACAAACGGGGCCATCATATCCTTGCCAAGTATTGATACGCACAAACCAATCCGAACCAGTAAGGATATTTGTTATCCTACCGATTGTGCAATAGGCATGGATGACAACCTAAAATATAAGGCGTTCGATCATTCAAAATGTGTTCCAAATGTAAGATATTATTCTACATGCATTTAAATATCTTATATTTTAGGATATATAAAGTACATCAAGAAAATAACGAGGATAATATTTTAAGAACCGGCTATTATGGGATGCTCTTAGCAGTGATAGGTAGATGGTTGAGAGGCAAGCATGTTTTTTTATATACATTGTAGTATATTAATATTAAAGTAGTACATATGTTGATTACAGAAGAGGTTGACAACTCATGGCCCCTTGTGCACAATAATATCCAAGAGTTATCATGGTGATGCTTTGTTTAACAATGAACACATGTTCAAGAGCAGGAATGCTTGAATGACGCGTGTTGATACTTTGGTGAACAATATAACACATGTCCAAGATCAGGAATGCATGGGTTGCCACCTGTTGCAACTTTGGCTAACCATAGAACACATGTCCAAGAGTGGGAATGCATGAATGACGCATGTTAAAACTTCAGTGAACAGTAGAACACATGTCAAGAGCGGGAATGCATGCGTGCCGCGTGTCAAAGATTCCCGCGGTCAATAACACAGCTTGACCATAGCTTATAGACAATGTCGTTACATTAGGTGAAAACGTTACATTAGGTGAAAACGGGCTTCATTCTCTATAATAGCTTCATAAATACTGCCAGCTTTTGCCAAATAGTTTATAGAGTAGCTTTATCATGAAGATTATCTTTTTTATTGATATCGAAATTATAAATTTTTACAACAACTATGCATAACATGTTAATATTTGTTCAAAAGATCGATCCTAGTAAATATATCAAAAAAATGCTTTTGAACAACATACAGAGCAACAGCGATGGTAGTAGTATGACATTTTTTTTAGAGATAACCGACCAGTAAATGTAATCAAAGGGCTAGTACAGAATCCAAGCCGTAGCCCGCAGGAGAATAATCCTGAGCGTGACGTCAGGGTATACCCGCGCCGCCATCTCTCTCTCTAGCCTGTGCGCGTCTCCTCCCTCCCGACGCGAGCCGCTCCCCGCACGACGTGTCCGCATCGGGCGCCGTTCAACTCAAACCCCAACGGTCGGATCCCACCCGGCGTGCTCTTCATATCCGTCCCGTCACCCCCCCTCTCCCCGTCCTCAAAGCCTTTTCCCCCAAATCTCGCGTGCTGCCTCCGTCCTGCTCCGCCCCTCCGCTTCCGTGTCCCCCCAACCCGCGCGCCTGCGCCCCCCTCGATCCGGCGGAATCCGCCGGCGCGGCCGTCGATTGGAGCGGCTGCTGTGGTTGGGGAACGCTCGGCGCCGTCGCGGGCTGCGGATCGAGGTCCGGGTCGGCGGATTTGGGCGCCCGCGGAACGAGACCTACGCGGCGGCGTGGGAGTTTGTGACGGAGTTTTGGGGTTGGGTGGTGGAGGGGAGGAGGAGGGGTCGCATATGCGCGTGACGGTCACGCCCAAGGACGAAGAGCGGCTGGTCGGCTTGATGGCGCGGAGCGGCCGCGGTCGGCGGTGGTGACGG
>NC_028457.1:25781870-25835045 GCF_000263155.2 Setaria italica
TGCTTCATGTTTTTGTTGATGAAGGATTCGGATGCTAAGAAAAACGGTTGTTCTTGCTGCTGTATTGCAGGTCATTTGAGGGAACGTGCGCCCGTCTACATACGTGCTTCGAGAACCTGAAGCCGCTATACCCGGAGAATGGGAGCCCGATGCCAATTCTTGATCCCCTTGTGCACCAGGCTTTTATCGGAATTGACACACTCACCACTGTAAGGCCTAGACCTAGCATTGGTTGGTTCCCCTCCTTGACTGGAAGGCTGACACCTGTTGTGTTGCATTGCTGCAGGTAGCAAATTCGTATAACTTGCCAAGGAAGGAGCAGAATAAGACAATGCTTTTGAAGTATGTGACTCATCTTCAGCTAATTATTTGCAGAAGAAAACTGCCACCTTTTGTGTAACTGAAACAATATTGTTTGAATGATGTAGGTTGTTGTTCCACATCAAGAACAGATATTCGTCCATTCTGACACTGGACCAGAGAGATGAGGTTAGTAATGTTTATCTTTTGTTGCTTGCGGGCTGAATTCTGAAGCTGCAACCTCAATTTTGTCATGTTCCTCTGTATCAGCTGGACAGTCGTGTGAGGCAGTTGGTTTTCGAGGATAAAGACAATGTCAATGACCCAAGTACCAGTGGCTCGGCTCCATCTGGGCAGGTTTCGTCAGGGAGATTGCCATACGAATCAGGAGCAGCAAATTCATTCAGTGGATCTAGCTTACCGAGGTTGGAAATACCCGCAAAAAGGATTAGTCCCTTGTTGGATCTTCATGCAGATTATGATGAGAACAGCTTACCCTCGCCCACACGGGATAATGCACCTCCTTTTCCTGTGCCAAAGCCTATAGGGTTTGGGGCATTTCCAATGGTACCTGAGAGACCATCTTTCCCAGAGAGGGAGTCTGGAAGGAATTCGATATATCCATCCTTAAATGATCCTCTGAAGGCTGTTTCATCATATCAGCAGAAGTATGGGCAGAAATCTGTCTTTCCAAGTGATGATCTGCCAAGTCCAACTCCTTCTGGTGATGATGGTAAATCTGCAGACAAAGGTGGTGATATATTTGGTGAGATTTCCAGCTTCCCAGCTCCAAAGAAGACTGCACTGCCAAGTACAAGTCAGATGCCTGCTTCTCAACCTAACACAACCAGCGGCAGCAATATTAGTTATGCGGGTGGTCCACCTGGTTATGGTAAACAAGCTGAGCAATTGGCTGCAGGTCCAAATCATGCACTAAAGGCTACATCTAAAAGTAGAGATCCAAGGCTCAGGTTTTTGAACCGTGATTCTGCTGGTGCTACAGATGCAAATCAGCGTGTGAATTTTTCAGATCTGAAGGATGGGAATTTGGGTGCTGGAGTGCCAACTATTAACCGTAAACACAAAGCAGTTGATGAACCTCAGGTGGATGAAAACGTGCTAAAAAGATTTAGGCTTGGTGCTGGGGATCCAAGAAACATGCTGGTGCCAACAGGGAATCCCAATCAGCTTATGACCAACATGAGGGCTCCCCCAAACAGCAGTGGAGCCACTACACCATTTTTGCACCCCACTCAAAGTTCTGCTCCACAAATCAGTGCACCTCCTGCTGTTTCATTGCCTTCTTCTCTATTAAAGGACATTGCTGGGAATCCAACAGTTCTGATGAATTGGATTAAAATGGAACAGCAGAAGATGTCAGCATCAGAACCTCAGCAGGTAGCCATGTCTAGTGGCACGATCAGTATTGGAATTGCTGGCACGGTTTTACCACCTGGCAGTGCTCCAAAGACCACAGAAGCTGCACAAGTTCCGTCTGTTCGGCCACAGGTTCTGATGCAGACACCACCTCTGGTAAAGCTCTTGATACTTTATTTTTGTCTTCTGTACATTCTTGTTTACCATGATTTACTTGTTTTGTATGTTATTTGTCAGTAATTAGGTGTACTATATTTTCATGTAATGCCAATCTTTGCTTTGTTAGAATATTTTACTAACACTAAGTTTTGCTATTTCTGTAGAACTCACAAAACGATACTGGTATACTACGAATGAAGCCCCGCGATCCCAGGAGGATCCTTCATAATAGCATAGCCCAGAAAACGGATGCAGTGGGCTTGGAGCAACACAAATCTAATGGAACTAAGCCTGATTCTCAGGGCACCAAGGATCAGACTACTTCAATGGTTTCTCAACCAGCTTTGGTGTCTGGTATTGCACGTCCGTTCACCATGAGCACGAAGCATGTTGATCCTGTCTCAAATTCACAGTTAGCTGCTACAGCTCTTATGGCTCCTACACAACAAGCTTCAAGCAGCCTAACTAGGGTGGATCCGAGGCTGGCCGTTGAACAGAATGGTCATAATGCTTATGCAGCTAATGCTCCTGCAACACCACTTGAAGCTGTGCAGCCAGTTAACCCATGGGGTGATGTTGATCATCTCCTTGATGGTTATGATGATCAACAAAAAGCTCTCATACAGAAGGAAAGGGCAAGACGGATCACAGAACAGCACAAAATGTTTTCAGCACGGAAGCTATGCTTGGTGCTTGATCTGGATCACACCCTTCTTAATTCCGCAAAGGTATTAGAAGCTTTAGCCTATGAGTTTTAACTTCTAAGTTTTATTATTTGCCCATTAATGTATTGCATGCTTGTTCAGTTTATAGAGGTGGACTCTGTACATGAAGAGATCTTGCGGAAGAAAGAGGAACAGGACAGGTCTATGCCAGAACGCCATCTCTATCGTTTTCACCATATGAATATGTGGACGAAACTGAGACCAGGAATATGGAATTTCCTTGATAAGGTTTGTTTCTTTAGAAAAAAATCGATGACTTAAGTGTGTTTATGCTCTGCTGTTAATTTTTGACCTGTCTGTTGCTCTGCTATAGGCGAGTAAGCTCTTCGAGTTGCACCTGTACACCATGGGGAACAAACTTTACGCTACTGAGATGGCTAAGGTTCTTGACCCTACTGGGACCTTGTTTGCTGGGCGAGTCATCTCAAGAGGTGATGATGGTGATCCTTTTGATAGTGACGAGCGATTGCCCAAGAGTAAAGATCTGGATGGGGTATTGGGGATGGAATCTGCAGTGGTAATCATAGATGATTCTGTAAGAGTCTGGCCTCACAACAGACACAATTTGATAGTTGTAGAGAGGTATGTATAGCTGTTTAATGTTTTTATTCTTCCTACATGAACTAAAGGTAAATACATCTGACTAAACCCCTTTCCATGTGATTTTCTGCAGATACACCTATTTTCCCTGCAGTAGACGTCAATTCGGCCTTCCTGGACCATCGCTTCTGGAGATTGACAGAGACGAGAGGCCAGAGGATGGTACCCTTGCTTCTTCACTGGCGGTAGGCCCTTGTTTCTCCACAATTGAGGTCACGTGGGCTGAAGTCCAAATTTGATTGTTCTGACTGAGTTCTCGTGCTCTCTGGGAATATAGGTCATTGAGCGAATTCACCACAACTTCTTTTCTCATCCTAAACTCAATGAGGCTGATGTGCGAACCATACTATCAGATGAGCAGAAGAGGATCCTTGCTGGCTGTCATATAGTCTTTAGCCGAGTTTTCCCGGTTGGAGACACAAAACCTCATTTGCATCCTCTGTGGCAGACTGCAGAGCAGTTTGGTGCAGTCTGCACGAACCTGATTGACGAAAAGGTCACTCATGTCGTTGCTAATTCCCTCGGGACAGACAAGGTGAACTGGGCATTGTCCACAGGCAGATTCGTGGTGCACCCGGGATGGTGAGGAATATTATTGCTTTCATTTGCTTGAATCACTTTTCGTATTACAGAACCTTATTTTCTAACTTGTTGAGTTGACCCATCACTTGATTGAAATTCTTTATCATGTTTGCCATCAACAGGGTAGAAGCTTCAGCTCTGCTGTATCGGCGCGCCAATGAGCTTGACTTTCTAGTCAAATAATACCCTGCTGAGCCCCAGTTCTCCATCTAGGCTCCAGGGAAGAATTCTTCTTCTCGGGATGGGATCCAGTCATGGAAACATAACATGATAAAAAAATACTAACAACATTCTAAAACCGGACCCATAGTAAGAATCGAACCAACTAAATTTCAGGCTTTAATACAATGGGTAACAAGAAACAAATGCTTTATGAAAAGCCTGAAAGAGGGGACTGGGACAACAATCGATGTCATTACTGGAGGTGGTGGTTGCTTTGGTTCAGAAGTATTCTTAGAAAAGAGCCAGATGTGCGCTAAACGAAGTCCATTGTGCGCTCACCAACTCCCCCATTTGTAACATGTTAAATTGGTGCATTTTTGGTAGGAGTAATAGGTTCGGATGCTGCCTGTAGCCACAGAAATGTGGTGTTTCGGTAGCCGCCGCGGGTTGCCCATCGAAGTGGCAATTGAACTGACGTGCGGCGGTAATTTTGAACGAGGCAGTATGTTTATGTATGTCTTGGGGGTAAAAGTGTGGCTGGTTGCGTCTTGTGCCGTCAAACGCTGAAAAGGCATTTGGACAAGGACACCTGCTGCTCCCAAAGATGATGGTGGTTAGTGGGGTTCGTATAGCGGGAATGGATAATTGGGGGTCAATGGTGGCAGAGAAGAGTGCATATGATGTGATCCGTTGGTTACTGGTTATTACATGTGAAAGATTATTCCAAACAGGAAACGCGTGACCGGATGCTATGAAAAGTGTATGCGAATCTTTAGGGCTGCTCATGAAAACAAAAAACCGTTTAGATTTTTCCCGTACCTGCGAATTTTGTTCTGGTGAAATTGCTACCGATATTTGTGGAGTTTTTTTTTCATTAGCTGGGAGTCCGTTCGAACATTTTAAGTGTTATTACATGTGCTAAGGATTTTCTTATAACCTCTATACGTAGAAAAAGGACATTGACGAATTTTTGGACACAAACTTTATGTAGAAAAGAAAATGATTTTTTGAACGTTGAGAAAAAAATTATGACATTTTACGTTTGTGGGTATGGGCACGTTTATAGAAAGAGGTAAAACTTACGTAGGAAAAGTTACCACCTTTTGAACTATAGGAAAAAAGAAGGCATTTTATAGTTCCACGAGATTTGATCGAGGAAATCATTATTTTTGAAAAAAATGTCATTAAATCTAGTGATATCATTTCACTATTTTATGTATAAATGGCCAAAATGTTCATTAACAAATAGTTTGTTAAATGGGGACGTGGGTTAAAAAAGAAAAAGATTGAATAAGATGCAACTAAGCTGTGTTTGGCAGAACTCCATCTTATTCTGATTCTCTATGAGAACTGATTCTTTAAGAGAAGTGATTTTGTGTCTGAAAGTGATTTTTTTAATTCTCTAGCATAAACTCTTAAACTCAGGATTGAGAATCGCTTCACAGAATCAGTAGAAGATACTTTTTCCAGCTCCCAACCTCCTAGTTCATTTTAGAGAACCACTTTACAGAATCAGCAGAGAACAATGTTATCATACACGCTAAATAGTAAATAGTCGGTCACCCTTTGTTTAGCGTTTAGGCTGTTTAAACGGTGTTTAAACGGGATTAAATGACCTAAACAATTTTGTATTATAATACTAAAATATACATATTTATGTATATAGAAGTCAAATATGCTAGAAAGTCTATGTATTTACAAATGTAAAATGTAAGTATTCTACCAAATAATCTTTTTGGAAGAAATCTAAATCCCACAACACTTCATATACTTACTATGCTATAGTTTAGTGTTGATTGTGGTAGTTGTAATCCTCCTATTGACTAAATTATGAATTAAATGGTCATTTAGATTATCTAATCACGTTTAACTCGATTCTGTTTAGACGGTTTTTAACAGTTTAAACGGTCCAACCGTTTAATTCACCGTCTAGGGCCTAAACAACACAGGAGGCCTCTGTTTAGCGTTTAAACGCTGTTTAAACGGACAAAATGGCCGTTTAGGCGAATTGTGGCAGAGAATCACTTCTCTCTGAAAGATTGTTTGGCAGAGCTCCTGCTGGATTCAGTAGAGAATCAGCTCTGAGAGCTTTGCCAAACACACCCTAAGTAAGGGTTCCTTCAAATAAGGAACTTCTCCATGAGCACGCGTGCTGCACGGCGCAATTGCGTAAGAGAGCAGCAATGCGGGTAACTAATCAGTTTCTCTGGTTTTTTTTTGAATCACAGTACAGGTGCAGACGTTCACAAATGCATGCACACTCAACTTTATAAATACACACACGCAACCCTACCTCTATGAGCACCTCCGATAGATTGGGCCAGCAGATCCTTGAGATTGATAAAATCACCACTAGTGCCTCCCTATCGATGGGCACGTCGCCTACTATCGATGGGCACGTCGCCTACTGTTGAAAGAATAGCACCGGTTAAATCAGGGAATAAATTCAGGAAAATGCGAGCACTAGTGTCGAGTCGATGACTCTCCTGGTGGGCAGGTTTCACCACAAGGAATCTTACCAAGTGAGCTACACCCAGTTTGCAGTTTCTCTGGATATTTAGGGTCCGTTTGGCATGGTTCCGTCTCGTTAAAAAATAGTTTTGGCTCGCTTCTCTAGAAAAGCAAGTTTTCAAATCTTTGGCTTCTGCAAACGTCTGGTAAAACAACTTCTGTTAGCTTTTTAGATTTGATAGAAAAGTTCAAATGTCTATTGTGCCCTTGCACATGTATAGTGTTTGCACAGATGAGTTTTATCTGTAGTCTCATTGATAATATAATTTTTATGAAATAAAAATATTAATAAATACACCTTTTATTTTTCTTCCTATTCTTCTTGTTTTCTGTTCTCTTCTTCTTTTTCTTCTTTTTTTTCTTCTTTTTATGTTTCCTTCCCGTTCTTTTTCTTCTTTTTATTTCTTCCTGCCGTTCCTTTATCTTATCTGATCTTTCCATCATCATCTTCACGCGAGTCCAATCCCACACCGCCATCCTACGTCGGCCCTCCGCCTATGCGTTCCCTCACACCGTCATCCTCTCTCGCGCCTCCATGGTCACTAGGCCCTTCCTCCCCCGTGTTGTCACCCCCTGCCGTGCCTCTATGGCCGCCGACCCCTGCTTCCCCCGCACACACTGGCACCGAGTCGCCCACTGGCCACGCCTCCACGGCCGCCGGCCCTGCTTCCCCTGCACTTGTCGGTGCCCCCATTACTGGAAACTTTGGCTTTAGTCTCGGTGGGTAGGGACCAAATCTCTCTAAAAATCATCTGGGATATAATTTTTGAGATGAAAGAGGGGATCCTTTAATCCTGGGTCATCAACCCGGGACCTTTTGTCCCGGTCGTTATTTCCAACTGGGACAAAAGAGTTTTCGATAAAAAAAAAATCCGCTCCACCGGGCCCGCGCTCGCCGGCCGCCCCACACCGCTCCACCCCACGCCTCCTCCTCCCCATCAGAGGCGCAGTCCACGCCACTTCGGCCTGCACCTCCTCTTCCCCGCCCTCCTCCTCCCTGCACCTCCTCCACCTCGCGCCTCCTCTCCGCCTGCGGCGCGGTCCGCGCCACTCCGCCCTACGCCTCCTCCTTCGCTGCCTGCTCCTCCGCCACTCCCCCACACCAAAGCTCCGCCTCCCTAGCCCCGCTTGCTCCGCCCGCACCCCCGAGTGTCGATCCGCATTGTTGGTCCGCCCACCCGCGCGCCACCGTCTGCCCTTACCCCACTGCTGCTCCTCACTGCTAGTGAGGGGCGAGTAGAGATGGAAGGGGAGGGGAGCAGAGGGGGAGGGGAGGGAGAGAGGAAGAGCGGGAGGGGAGGGAGCCCCTACGTGAGAGCAGAGGGAGAGGAGGAGAAGGATGTGGAGAGGAAAGCCTGTGGGAGGATAAGGAGCGGAGAGAGAGAGCTTGTGGGAGGATAAGGAGTAGAGGAGCCCATGTGCGTGCCCTGACACCTCCTTTTTATCCCGGTTGGAAATTCCTATCAGGACAAAAGTCCTCCTGTTTGTCCCGGTTGAAATTTCCAACTAGGACCGGGGGGGGGGGGGGGGTGTCGCTGCCAGATCTTTTCAACCGGGACTAAAGCTCCTCCTGTCAGTGTCCTTTGGATGCTTCATTTTTTAACCAGGATTGAAGGCATTTTAGTCACGGGCCAAATTTAAACTGGGACAAAAGGGGGTGGATGGAAGGTGAGTTCTCCAGTAGCAGTAGTGCCCGTTGCCTCTGCCCCGTGTTGTCCGCCGATGGTACGACATCCATCTCTCCCGCACTGACGCCCCATCTGTCGTACATACATCTATGGGCCCATCGGAAGGTTTGAACAGACCCATACACAGGGCTGTACACCGAGATGTGTCATACATGGGGACTACGGTGAAGGACGGCGTAGTCCACGTGGAGGACAGGAACTAGTCGAGGACTCGGAGACTACTCGTAGCAGTTAGAGTAGGACTCTCTAGTTGAATCCGACTAGTACTCTTGTAAACAACCGGCCTGTAACCTTGCTCCTCCAATATATAAGGACGGATAGGGACCCCCTCCAAACAAGTTCAATTGAATACAAGAGAACAACACACAGGACATAAGGTATTACGCGATCTAGCAGCCTGAATCTATCTAAATCGTGTGCCTACGTATACCATCGAGTTCCTGATTTTGGCGACACCTGCCAACCAAAACTCTACCATGGGTACTCCCCTTGGTAGGTTGCTGGGTTTAAACACCGACAACTGGCGCGCTAGGTAGGGGTAGTCGCTAAAAATGCCCTTGCGAGTTCGATGGCCCAAGTCACCATCAAACCTGCAGTCGCTTTTGAAGCAAGCGCGACATTCGTTTTCAGCTCCTGAGTCTACATTGCAGACGGCGCTGGAGGTTTCCACCGCCACATCCCGGAGGCCCCGGAGAAGAAGCCCTACAACATCAACCTTCATCGCCAACCTTTGGAGGAATTCATTGAGAGATTCAACGAATTTTTTGATCAAACGAGAAGCAAGTCCGAGTACTACTCGAATCTACACCTACTCGGATTGGTTCTCACGAGCCAGCATTCCAGCCATCATACGAATCAAGTCAAACTCCGAGCCTATTCCCGTTCGGACTCCACGATGCGGCTACCACCTATCAAGCAGCCCCATCCAGATTGCAATCCAACTCGGGTGCGATTGAGGACCACGACTACGATCACTACTTGGACTCCGATGAGGAGACGCCATTAACAGGTCTGCAGCGGGACCTGGTGATCACTTCCACCCTTCAAGGAAGATTTATCTACTAGCCTAGCATGATGCCACCCGCCCTCGCCTAGGACAACAAGTCACGCTTCATCGCCCACCTTGACGTTTTCCCGTACCAGGAGGGAGCACCTTTGTATCCTATCCGTGAAGGAGATGGTTCTACATAAGTCATCACCTCAAGTTCTGGAAGCCACTCTCCAGATAGAGAACTCCTCACCCTTATCATAGGGCAAGACATGGAGGAAGGTGGGCAACCAGAGAGGAATCCTCGATATGAGCATCACCCAGAAGATGTCTTGTAGGATGAACTCACCGCCAATGTTTTCAGGGAGGAGACCGAAGCTCAAAGAACCCGGCGACGAGCAAGGAATGCAGCGAGAGCGGATCGTCACTGCCGGCTAGCAGAGGGGTTCCCGATCATGACTCTAGACAACGCTTTTGAAGCAGTCCAAACGTGGCAACACCGTATGCCCCTCACTACCATTGCTTCCATTGATCTCATCACTCACGCCATGCTGTCGAACAGATACACCAGACAGTTGGCAGCACTGGTGGAACACACCTACGAACAACTCGACAGGCAAAATTCGATAGCCTCGGAATCACATACTCCGTTCCAACAAAGTCAACATGGCAGTAGCTACAGAGGCCCAGCAGCTCCTTCAGCTCGACAACCCGGAGGCGCCAGACCAATCAGGGATGCACCCAAGGGTATTCGGACACCTTCTATGGGAGGCCGCCACCACCACAGAGCTGATCCTGAGCCCGCGTGTCCCGTGGTAGATCCTCAAGAGGTGATAAACAACAACCTCAATGCTTGTGATACCATTGAAGGACGACGTCGTGAGCGCGAACTCAAAGCCGACTACATGGGTGATGACAACGATAGCTTCCCAGCTTTTACAAGGCAGGTTAGGAAGGCTACTTTGCCTGAGAAATTCAAACCTCTGGGCATCTCCAAATATGATGGCAAATAGGAACCAGTTCAATGGCTTCGATGCTACACATTATCAGTTAAAGCTGCAGGAGGAAACGATGACACACGTCATCTATTTCCCCATATGCATGGAATCAACACCGCTCACTTGGCTCGAGTCATTGAAGTCAAACTCGATTGACTTGTGGCAAGACCTCAAGAAGGCATTTACCAATAACTACGCGGGAGCAATGCAGCGTCCAGGCATTAGAATTGACTTGGCACAAATCAAGCAATAGCAAGAAGAGACCTTGTGAAGCTACCTACATCATTTCTTCGACAAGAAGGCCACCATCATAAACATCTTGTAGCAAGATGTGATCAACTATTCCCAAAATGGTCTCTACGATTGTCATATGTTCCAAGACTTTGGCAGGCGGTGCCCCTATGATGTCAAGTCACTCAAGACTATGGAGCAAGCATGGGTAGATGAAGAAGACAAAGAGCTTGAAAGGTTCAAGTCAAATCGCAATCGAGGCTAGCACAACAACATTCAGAGCAAGGGCCAGGACAATGACAAGAACCGTAATGGCGACCACTGAAATAACTACTCGGGAGGTCACAACCGCAAGTGCAAGCCAGACAATATTGTCGTGGCAAAGTCTCAATCGTCCAAGAAAGGAGGTGGTAGGAACCAAGACAGGCCTGCTTTTAGCGAGCTCTTGAAAAAACAATGCCTGTGGTATCCTCACCACAAACACGCCGCGATAGCCTGCTACAGCTTACGTAGAGTAATGAAGGAAGAGCCATCGACCACCAACGACAAAGGAAAAGCCAAGGAAGACAAAGACAAGGATAGCAACGACAAGTTCCAAACCCTGTCCAAGACTGTCAACATCATTTTGGTGGAGTCCCGAGTACCACCTCGAAGCGGTCCTAGAAGCTAGTGCTACGGGAGATTATGTCCATTGAGCCTGCTACACCTACACCCCTCAAGTGGTCTGAGGTATTAGTTACCTTCTCTAGGAAAGATCAGTCGACTAATTTCTTAGAGCAAGAATGATTCCCTCTCATCCTAGACCCGGTTGTTGTTGGCTCCAGACTCACCAAGGTACTCATCGACAGTGGCAATGGCCTCAATGTCCTATTCACCAAGACTTTGAAGAAGATGGGCATCAACATCACGGAGATGCTCACCCCGATGAACTCTCCTTTCTATAGGATCATCCTAGGAAACGCGGCTATACCTCTCAGGCAAGTAGTCTTGCCGGTTACCTTCGAGACCAAGGAGCACTATCGGACAGAGCACATCTAGTTCGAGGTGGTGGATTTTGAGACTTCTTATCACGCCATCCTCGGAAGACTAGCATTGGCCAAATTCATGGCCATCCCGCATTATGTATACTTAGTACTCAAGATGTCGGGACCCAAGGGAGTTCTCTCCTTCCACGTGTAACATCCCTAGTTTTGGTAGACTTTTGAAAAGGCTAATTGGAGTGTTTAAGGGTATAGTTTGCACCTAAGTTTTAAACTTGCCTTGATTGATTTGCAAATTCACCTAAACACATGAAATGTTACCAAAAGGGCATAAATTGATCTCTTCAATCAGCTGGCCAGAGCTAGAGTATTTTCCAAGATTGACCTCCGCTCTAGTTATCATCACATCAAGATTCGGCCATGCGACATTCCGAAGACCGCCTTTTCTACGCGGTATGGATTATACGAGTACTTGATCATGTCCTTCGGGCTTACAAATGCTCCAACCTATTTAATGTATCTCATGAATTCGGTATTCATGCCCGAGCTTGACAAGTTTGTCATTGTTTTCATTGACAACATTCTTGTATATTCCAAGAATGAAGAGGAACATGCCAAACACCTCCGCATTGTTCTTCAACGACTAAGAGATTAGCAGCTATATGCCGAATTCTCCAAGAGCGAATTTTGGCTGGATAGTGTGAAGTTCTTGGGACATACTATATCCATCAAAGGCATAGTAGTTGACCCAAGCAAGGTGCAGGAAGTGATGGACTAGAAGCAACCCACTTCGGTTCATCAAATCAGAAGCTTCCTTGGTCTAGCAAGCTACTATCACCGATTTATTCCGGATTTCTCGAAGATAGCCAAGCCAATGACCGAGTTGCTAAAGAAAGGGGTCAAATTTGTGTTGAGCAAGAAGTGCGAAGAAGCCTTCCGCACTTTGAGGAAGTTATTGACCTCAGCACCAGTGTTAGCCCAACCAGACACTGCCAAGCCCTTTGATGTCTACTGTGATGGTTCTGGCACTGGACTCGGATGTGTACTTATGCAAGACAATCGGGTCATTGCCTACGCCTCACGAGCGTTATGGCCACATGAGCAGAATTACCCGACCCATGACCTAGAGTTTGCAGCAGTAATCCATGCTCTAAAGATGTGGAGACACTACTTGATGGGTACTCATTGCAACATCTATACTGATCATAAGAGCCTCAAGTACATCTTCACCCAAGCTGACTTGAATATGCGCCAAAGAAGATGGTTGGAGTTGATAAAGGATTCCAATCTAGAGATGCATTATCACCCTAGAAAGGCCAATGTGGTTGTCGATGCTCTTAGCCGCAAGGCTCATTGCAATTGTCTCTCCGCAGATAATTTCGCTGAGATCTTGTGTTACAAGATGAGGAAGCTCAATTTGGAGATTGTTCATCATGGCCGTTGAGCCATATATCCATCGAGCCTACCTTGGACGATCAAATAATCTTGACACAATTAGAAGATAAAGAGATAAAGCTCATCAAGAAAAAGCTGGCATAGAAAGATGAGGGGTACAAGCATTTCCGATAGGATTGGAAGGGAGTGGTATGGTACCAGGACCAACTAGTTGTCCTCGCCAATCCCGATCTCCAGAAGCAAATTTTGAATGATGCACACCTCTCCATATTCTCTATTCACCCTGGTAGCACCAAAGTGTACCACGATCTTCGGCAGAATTTTTGGTGGTCTGGGATGAAGCTAGAAATTGCTAAGTACGTGTTAGAATGCAACACATGCCAGAGAGTGAAAGCGAGCCACTTGAAGGTAGCAGGTTCACTTCAGCCACTACCTATACCCTCCTAGAAATGGGAAGATATCAGCCTGGACTTCATCGTTGGGTTACCCAACACTTCTCAGGGACACAATTCCATATGGGTCATAGTGTATAGACTCACTAAAAAGGCCCATTTTCTCCCAGTGAGGACAACCTACTCCAATAAGAGGTATGCCGAACTATACCTAGATCGTATTGTTTTCCTACATGGAGTGCCCAAGACGATCATCTCCGATCGAGGTGCTCAGTTTGTAGCATGTTTTGAGGAGCAGCTACAAGCTGCACTTGGCACCAAGTTGATTTGCAGCTCCACCTATCACCCTCAGACCAACAGGCAGACTGAAAGGGTGAATCAAATCTTGGAAGATATGCTGAGAGCTTGTGTCATTCATTATGACAAGAACAGGGATAAGTGTCTACCGTCAGCCGAGTTCTCGTACAACAACAGCTACCAAGCTAGCTTGAAGATGGCACCATTTGAGGCCTTGTATGGTCGCAGGTGTCGAACTCCACTAAGTTGGTCCCAGCCAGGAGCAAGGACCGTATATGGACCATATTTGGTAACTGAGGTGGAAGAGAAAGTAAGAGTGATACGAGAAAATCTTAAAGCCGCCCAGTCAAGGCAGAAGAGCTACTTCGATAAGAGAAGAAAACCTTTGGAGTTTGAAGTTGGAGACCATGTATACCTTCAGGTTTTGCCGACAAAAGGTGTGCATAGGTTTGGAGTAAAAGGAAAGCTAGCTCCTCGCTATATTGGTCCATATGAGATCACCGAAATTTGTAGACCAGTTGCTTACCGAGTAAAGTTTCCACCGAGACTCTCTACTATCCATGATATCTTTCATGTGTCTCAACTTACGAAATGTGTTCGAGTTCTAGTTGAGATCATTAAGCATGAAGATGTGTGGATAGAACCCGACCTCTCATATGTGGAATACCCAGCTAAGATCCTTGATCGTAAAGAGAGGAGAACCCAGAGACAAGTAGTAAAAATGCTTAAGATTCAGTGGAGCCACCATACAGAAGATGAAGCCACTTGGGAAACAGAAGAATATCTTAATCAACATTTCCGCGGTTTTGTTTTCGACCAGGAAGGTACGTGCACAGCCACACTAGTTTTTCTTCACTCGAATCTCAGGGTGAGATTTTTTTTAAGAGGGGTAGGCTGTAACATCCCTAGTTTTGGTAGACTTTTGAAAAGGCTAATTGGAGTGTTTAAGGTATAGTTTGCACCTAAGTTTTAAACTTGCCTTGATTGATTTTCAAATTCACCTAAACACATGAAATGTTACCAAAAGGGGTTAAATTGAACCAAACCAAGTCAAACAAAGGGCTAGGTATGAAAAACACTCAAACTAGGTTGGAAGGGTAGAAAACATATCAAAAATTTCAAAAGGTAAATTGGAAATTCAAATTCAAACACTTAAATTGCTAAAAATACCCTAAAAAGGCACTAATTGGGGGCATTAAATAATTTCAAAATTTATATAACAACTTAGATTTTTGCCAATATAAAAGTTGTACAAATTTTTGAAAAAAACACATTTTCTTATTTGGGGTTTTCATGATTTGAAGTCGAAGAGGTTCAAAAATTGGATTTAAGCTCAGTGAAATTAAAAACTTAGTTCCAAATTCCCTAACTCTTCTAAACCGACGTTCCTCCAATCTTTGCATGTTTGTATCTCCAAATCTAGGTCAGTTTTGAACTTGAAGCATTTGTAGAAGTTGAAGTTTGAACTTTGGACAGCAAATTTCATATTTGAAAATTTTCAATTTTGGTTTCAAAATTTGGCGAAAAATCAGTTTGAAATTGGCCGCTTGCCCACGTCGCGCGCGCGTTCACGCAGGCGCGAACGCCAATGCAGCTGCTGACGATACACCGGCATTATCCCATCCCTCTGCCATGCATCCTCACTGCCCTATCACCGCACCACGCCCACGCGCGCACGCTAGTCGCGCCGCCGCATCCGCCCCCACGTCGCCGCTGCTGTTAGGCTCCGCCACCGCGCCCAATGCCGCCGTTGAGGTGACAACTCAGCTCCTCCGCCTGGCCAGTCACTGCATGTGACAAAAAGAATCCCCCAGCATCGCAATCCCCCATGACCAATCGCCGGAGCTCGCCCACGCTCTCCGCACGCCATAGCCGCCAACCTGCGCCCGCTCAGCCCTCCCCCAATCGTCAACAAGAGCCGAGGCATCCTCGTCACACCCCCTCAGCGCTCCCCCAGCTGTAAAAGCCATTACTCTAGCTCGCCAATGTGCACACGCAAACTTCACCACCACCAGAGCGCCACCGCACCCCCTCACCATCGAGAGCCTCCTTCTGAGCCTCCCTGCCACCTCCTGAGCCCACTGGAGCACCGCACGTGCACCACCGCAGCTCACCACGCAACCCCTCGGCCGCCCGCACAATTGCTGACGCCGGAGAAGCTTCACCGCCATTGTGCTTTGACCATCGCCATGGACAGCCGCCGTCAAGCCACCTCCGCCCTCGAAACCTTCAGCGCGCCTCATCACGATGAGCAACACATCGCTCCTGTGCCCTTTCCTTCCCATCTAGCGCCGCCGCTTGCCGGAGATTTCACCGGCAAGCCGCCGTCCACACCCAGGGACTACATTGCGTAGCCCCAAATCTTTATGAGGTCCCCCATATAGGAATCCAAGACTGAGTTGTGAAAGTTTAAAAGTTCCAGGGGCCTAAGCGCGAAATGTTTTTCCTTTTTCTGATTTTCTTTTATTTAAAAAGGTTGAAACTTTGGAAATGCCTAGTAATTTGTAGAAAAATGATAAAAATACAAAACCAAATTTGTTAGACTCTGGATGTTGAGTAGTTTCACTGAAAAATAGTTTTGACCATGTCACTGTTATATATTTTTATCTAGGATTTATTTTATGCCAATAAATGCTCTATAAATCACACAAAAATTATAAAAAGATGAATCCACCTCTGTTAGCTTACTTGTGATGAGATTTTTCTAGATATGAATTTTATGGCACTGGTTTAGATGCAAAACTCACCGGTTTAGGTCAAACATTAAAATGTTAAGCTAGATCTTGCTTTTTTCTTTGTAAATGGAAGAAAATTGATAAAAATATGAAACCACTTCATATTAAATCATGGAAAAATTATAGAAAACCCTGTTGAACCTAGATAATCTACTGTAAAAGTTTTAGATCCAAACTCTATGTATAACTTGAGATAACAATAGTTATGTGAAATCAGTCATAGGGTGGTTTTTTAATTTTAATGGTTTTTGTGGAAATCAAATGTGTCCCAAAATTTTACAGTAGCTCAATCATGGTGTTAAGAAGCCTCTGCAAAATATTCTTTACCATAGCTTGTCATATGCAACCGGAATAAATTATTGAAATTATGGCTAGGGAAAAGGGAATAAAACTAAATATTTATTAAGAAGGGTAAAATGGGGAATGCACATCTAGGTTGCTAGGAAATTGAGAAACAGGATAACTTTCCAAAATAATCTTGATAAACCCTAGAGTAATTCCACTTTTCTTTTTAGAAACTCAAAAGAAATAAACTAAATATAGGTGTACACAATCACTAACAATCAACCTAGGGTTTAAAACACGAAAATACTTTACCTTGTGAAGAAGGTTAGGTGTGATGTTTTATCTAGGTGAATGTGGTCGTTACAACTTTAATACTTCTACATTAACTTATGGATCCATCTTGCTCGTGAAATCATGAAACTTGAATATTGCAGATGCATTTCGTGTAGAAGCGAATCTCGCAGACGAGACTTACGAACTGCTGTCGACTGCTATGGAAGGATCTGCAGAGCTGCACCACGCCGAGGTTGAGCAAGAACCTGGTGAAGCGTCCAAAGAGCTCCTTACTAATGTAGCACAGGAAGGCAAGCTCCCGGAGCATAACCCTATTTTAAAGATTCATGCAATATCTATGTTACTTATGTTTGTGCATTTAAGTTCATAGGAGTCGATTGAAAACTTAGTTGCATAATCTCAGGTACCTATGGTTGAATACTTGCATGATAGGCTGAGTAGTTGCTATGCTAAATAGGAACTCGGTAAAAGTGTAGTGATTTCCTGTCACTCGCGAGTTATAGGAGTTGCTTGCTTACTCATACTACAACCATAAGGATGATGGACGGGGTTGGGATTGGTTCCGACTCGGTGGTTTTGCCCCGTCTGTCTAGTTATGAAAATGCTAAGGCCAAAATATGTCGGTGTTCATGGTCAAGTGTTTGAAAATATTAATCTCATACCTGTAACAGCCTGGGTGCTTAAACGGTGTTTTAATCTTAAGAGCAAGTCCTTTGTGCTTAAAGAAAAGCTTTGGCAACTTTTAGGCAAAGTCCAAGCTTTGGGGCTCTCTATTTGGAGGTTTCCAATGTCATGTTGAGCTAAGCCCCATACCAAAGTTTTAGAGCTTCGAGACCTTAACAACTTTGCTTTAAGGAGAAAGTTCTAAATCTGCCCCGAAAGCCTTCAAAATCTAGGTCAAAGTTCCCTAGTTTGGTCAACTCAGCCTCTTTAGCCATTCCGGCTAAGTCTGGAATTCAACCCGACCTGACCTGGCGCCTTAGGGCGGGTTTATCTTTTGAAAGTTGAGCAGAACATTAGGAAGCCCTTTTGTAAAAGTTGGAGAACGAAGTTCCTACAACAACTTTGCTAATTGGACCTTAGTCCAATTCACCTCCGAAGCTTCCAAAATCTGCAGCTCAAGACTGCCCAGAACCCTGAACACCAGTCAAAACCGCCTCTTTTCTCTAAGTACTACAACTCTTGAGATTTGAATCTGTAAATCCACCGCATTTTTGAACTCCGTCAAATTACAAAAGTTGGACCTTGGTCTATGTACTACAACTCTTGTAAAGGGAGTCAACCTGGCGCAGTTTGAAAATTGGGGGATCAAGAGGCTGGAAGATGGGCCCAGCAAAGGATCTCGCGGATCCGTCGGCCAAACAGCGCCAGAGCACGCGTGCGCTACACCCCAGAGCACCGCCGCCACGTGGCGTGACCTCGCTGGCGAGCGCTGCCTCGCCCAGTCCCAGCCGCGACAAGATGGGTCAACGCGCCTCGCTCCCCAATCGCGCGCCACGATGACCCGCGGTCCTCTGCTCTGTCGCATCTCATCTCGCCCGAGGCCTCGCCGGCCGTGCCAGGCCCAATGCCCGCAGCTCCGCCGTTGCCCTGGCCACTCTGCGACCGAAGACCGGCCGCTGCCGCGCCGGTACCACCTCGCCTCCCGCGCACATCTGCCCTACCCGGATCCTCGGCTGCGCGCCCCAACACCTTTCGGCCCTCACGTCACACCCCGGCCACGCTACCCACGCGCGCACCCCGCGACGCTGTCGTCTCCGCCAACCGCCGTGCAGGCAATGACAGCTCCTTCGCCCGCCTCACCAGTAGCATGCCCCGGCAGAGCTGCTAGTCCTGCGCATGCTCACGTCACACCGCTCGCCCTCTCACCTCACCTGTAGCGCCCTTGCCTGCAGTGCCCTCCCCTCCCTCCTGTCCGCCAATGGTGCCGCCACCATGGATGGTCGCGATCACACACGCGCGCAGACCTAGCAAATCCACGTGCCCAGCAAACCCGCTTTGCCCCCGGCCCCAAATCCTTGCTGCCCAACTAGGGCAAGATTACGTCCGAGCTCGCCAATGGAGACGCCGACCAATCACCGCCGCAACAAAGTACTCCTTTTCTCCCTCGATCTTATCCTCTCGCCGCTCGAGCTCGTTTCCTTCCTCCGAGCACTTCCGCGCAGCTATAAAAGTGTACCAAAGCCTCTTACTGGAGTTTCCTTCGCTACCACCGCCTTTGCTACACTACTTGCTTTGCTCTTCTCCATCGCACTCACCGCCGCACACTCCTCTGCTTCACGCTCACGCACCGCCGCTTGAGCTCTCTGTGGAGCTCCCCCTTCCGCCCAACCCTGCACCTTGCCGACCTCACCAGCCGCTTCACCATCCTCTCGCGCAGCTCTAAAGCTTGCTTGTTGTCCACCAGAAGCACCACCGCTGCCGAAACACCGCCAGTTCCAGCGACACCGACCCGAGCCGCCATTGTTCCCTGTTCCACCTCGGCTTGTTTCTTCCCGACCTCGAGACCTCGTCAGTAGGACCGGAGGTGAGCTGCCAACCCCTTTCCAGCTCTTCCCAACCTTGAATCGTCCACGGAAGCGACCGGACCCTATTCGACTCGCCCGACCCTGTCCGCCACGCCCGACTCGCCCGAGTTTTGTCCGCTTCGCCCGAGGGCTCGGCTGTGTCTTTTTCTTTTGACCGAGGGTATCTATGTAAAATTCCGAGGACTTCTCTATGTTAAATCTGAGGATCCCGGTACAGTTATTCCTTAAGTCTAAGGGTCAGATCATAAGTTTTTCCAGATCCGACCCTTTTAACTTGTTCTAAATCAACAGAAACTTGGAAAGTACATCTTAAATCAAGGAAAAATCAGAAAAATGTGAAATCACTTGGGTTGGAATCCTCGTTCTGAGGAGAATCCAATAAAGCAGGTTTCACACCTTTTCCTATAGTTTTCCTATAGTTTTGGGTTTAAATCCTTGCAAATATTGCTGAAATCACCGTCTAAGTGTCTCACCCTTGCATTGCATTTCGTGTAGAGTTGAACCTCGCAGACGGCACCTGCGAGCTTCACCTGGCGCCAGAAGATGAAGTCGTAGCTGAGCCGCCGCCTGCAGGAGTCGAGCCCGTGCACGCCGAGGATCAGTTTGCTACCACCCCGCTTGAAGGCAAGCCCCGGTGCATAACCTAGTTTTTCTAAACTTGTGCATGCCTTTTGTTGTTATGTGTGTGCATTTACATCCCAGGAGTTGTTTGAAACCGTAGATGCATGACTTAGTTTTCCCTTTGATCTGAACACTAGTATGATAGGCCGAGTAGTTGCAATGCTTAAACAGGACTCGATAAAAGTCGAGTGATTTCCTGTCACTCGCGAGTTATAGGAGTTGCTTGCTCTCCTTTTTGTTACAACTATAAGGATGATGGATGGGGCAGGGCCTTGTGAATTATTTTGGTGGTCGGTGGATTGCCCCGTCTGTTCACATGAAATTGGTTTAAGGTCGAAAGGTGATGGTGTTCGTGATCAAGTATTTGAATGTACTAATCTTGTACCAAGTATGGGATGGGGAAGCCTAGTACCTGATTGAACCAGGACGGGAGCGGTTCGATCCACTGTCTCTGGAATGAAGTTCCCTTGTGGCCGCATGTGGTGACAAGTGCGTCATAGAACGACAGAGATTGGGTCTGTGGAGCCTTGTACCAAGGGAAGTAGGCCCGACACGGGTTTGGGGATTGATGGGGACGGCCGACAAAGGAAGCGACCCTTCATGGTGCGCGGATGTTTTGATATTAGGTTCGCCATGCATGGTTAAGAAATTTGAATCGATTCGTCTGCCTCTCATAGTTTGGGACTGCTTGATCGCTATATTACACTGAGTAAGAATGGAAGATGATGGTGATCTAAATATTGTTACTTGTTTAATTGCTTGGGAGCTATTGCTTGTTTAGTATAGCTGCTAACTTAGATTGGTCAATGAACATAGAACTTGTGGCTAAAATATTAAAAGTAAGGATCTATTGTAGTTGCTTTTGGCAAAACAAACCCTTCAGCCAAAAAGCCTTGCATGTCTAGAAGTTGGTGGAGTAGTCACCACCTGTTGGTTAAGTCTTGTTGAGCATAGTTGCTCAGCCTTGCTTCTGGCACATCTTTCAGGTGATGTTGGTGTCTCTAAGTTTGCTACAAGTGGCACTTGGCCTCCCAATCTTCCTCTTGGGTGGATGGTCGAGTGGGAGCCCTCCTCGGATGGCAAGGATGGGACTTATTGATGTCATGATCGGCCTCGTCGTGACGTTCGACTTCGGCGCTAGCTTCCGTTTGTTTATTTCCGCTCCTTAAGAACTCTGCAAACTTTGTTCGAATTTTGAACCTAGTGTTGTAATAAATTAATGTACTTGTTTAATTTGGATGATCTATTGTATTCTCTAGAACCACTCAACTTCGTGTGAGCTATGCTTTCTCGGTCTTGTGTAGTGGTTTATCGGATGAAATCCGAAGGACTGCCGAGTTAACTTGATTAAAGCACATGATCGCGTGTCAGGCGACTTAATTGTGTTTTAGCTAAGTTAATTAGGGCAATTCCACCACAATACCTAGTATGGGATAGGGAAGCCTAATACCTGATTGAACTGGGATGTGGCTTTATCTCTGCTTCTGGAACGGAGTTTCCCTTGGTGCATCATGTGGGTACAAGAGCATTCATGGTACGGTGACATTCCGGGATCATGGGGCCTTGTATCCAAGGGAAGTAGGCCTTGTCCTCGTGCTCGGGGATTGATGGGGACGACTGACATGTGTGGACCCATCGCGGTACGCAATGTCATGGGATTAGGTTCACCTTGCAAGGTTAAGAAACTCGATTCGAATCATCTACCTCTCGCAGTTTGAGACTACTTGACTACTATGCTGCACTGAGTAACAACAGGAACAGAGAATGATTATCTAATGATGATGCTTGGAATAAATTGCTTGCTTAGAATAGGTTACTTACCTAGACTGGTTAATCTACTAGAACCTGATTCTAAAATTTGAAAGTAAGGACCTACTTTAGAAGCTTTTGGCAAAACAAACCCCTCATCCAAAGAGCCATGCATGTTTAGGAGTTGGTGGAGTAGTTACCACCTAAAGATTAAGTCTTGTTGAGTATTAGTATACTCAGCCTTGCTTGTGGCTTTGTTTTCAGGTAATGAGGTAGATGTCAATGAGTGTGCTGCCAGTTTGACTTGGCCGACCAGCTTCCTTTGCGTTGGATGGTCGAGTGGGACCCATCCTCGGTCCACGAGGATCGTGGTAACTAACATCATGGTCGGCTTCACCATGATGTTTCTACTCTGACGCTTAGTTGCCATCCTTTTTCCGCTGCTTAAACTCTGAATAATTTACTCTATGCACTTTTGAACTGTTGCGATGTAATAATTAATGTGGGACTTGTGTATTAAACTACTAGAATGTTGTAATATCTGGACTCGCCTTCATGTGAGCATGCTTTTTGTTTCGATCCGAGACAAGTGGTTTATCAAGTATAACCCGACAGACTACCAAATTGACGTGATTAAAGTGTGAGTTCGCGTGAGGCGAAGTTGAGTACACTTTAGCTGGGTTAATTTGGGTGGTTCTACCACAAGTATCAATGATAATGAGGATCCAGTGGTAGCTATGTACATAAATGTTGATATATATTAGAGCTAACTAACATTAATTAGGTAAGGAAAAAGAAAAAACATAGATGGTACACACACACTTATTTGAAGTTGTATAGAAGTAGTATGTAATACTTGTATTTTTGTCTGTATAGGGAATTGTATACTTCCACCAACGTTTGGTCTGGCACATCATGTATCTGTTTTTGGTTAACTACGGATGGATCCACGAAGCCAACATGGAGGTACGCTTCTCTTCGGCACGTCTGAATTAACATCCTACATAAAATGGAAGACGAAGTTAGTACGGCGATGCACGCACAAAAAATAATGATATGAGCCAAAATTTACATGTAGATAAATGGACACTTACAGAACCCAGGCGCTAATCAGAGAGATGTCCAGGGCATCATGATGGTACACTTTGTATATATCCTTGAATTGTAGCCACAAAACTTTCTCGCCTTTGCCATAAAAATCTATCATTTTTACCTTAAAGCCCAACATCTCCCTCTCGTCAGAGGACAACTTCATGTACCATGCATGGAATTCGTACATCTTTGTTGATAGCTTCTTTACCGACTCAGGGCTTACCAAAGGCTTGCCTAGCTTAAAGGTCTATTTCGGTTCAACTGGCGGTGTAGCTGGCAGCTCAACTTGCCCTAGGCATTCATCAAGTCCCATATCTGTTTCTTTCATGAATTTCAATACTTGTGTTTGTTGATCCAAGGGCATTGCTGCTATCTTTTTAGCATCTTTTTCTGGTAGATGCCCGAGGTCAGGGACAACAGCACTGGAAGATGACTTCACTTTCCTTTTTTTCTTCTCATTAGCCTTGACTAACACCCGTTCGTAGTTTGATAGTAGTGGTATCCTCTTCTTGGCTCCTTCTTGCATCCTAATAAAAAAAATTTAGTTCTCTTCGATCTACTGGCGGTGGCTCCACCTCTGTTGCTTTTTTTAATTCGGCCTATTTCCTAAACCACTCCTTGGCTTCTGCTCAGGTTTTGGCCAAGCGTTCCTCTTGATTCATTGCCTCCCAGTGTTCCTTAGGAGTCACTTCAGACTCCTTTGTTTCTTCTTTCTCTGTCTTAGCTTGGGAGTCAGTGGTCGCGACTTCTTAAGTGGTGCTGCAGGTTCCTTGCTCGGGGCTGCTCTTAGTCCTAGTGATAGTGATCGGGGAGGGGTGTGGTTGTCATCAGCGTCGCTCCCACCACTAGGATGTGGTGGAGATGGAGACCTTGATCAAGTAGAAAGTGTCGGTCCCAATGGTGACGATGGTCCTGGAGCAGGTTGTGGTGGAGATGACGGTTTTGAGGTTTGAGGAGATGGTCGCTGCTGGGGATCTGCGGGGAGGGATCTTGAGCTCTAAGGAGATGCCTCCGTGATGGGGATGATGATGCAGCGTTTGCGCCATAGAATGATCCCGTGAAGCGCATCTCCTAGTGTCCTTTCCCCATCGCCTCTCGGGAGGTCGAGCTCTATGCCTTTATATTGGCTATCAGTGAGCTGCTCTATACTGATGCTGGCATAGCCAAGTGGAATCTCCATGCCATGGCTTGTCTGCCCTGCCAGGATTGGTAAGGCACTCCCGTATGCCACCTGTACATATAGAAGAAATAAATAAGTTATTAAACTCTGATCACGAGGCGTGGATCGATGGATTGAGAAGATTGCATAAATATTATGTATAAGTATACCTTAATGGTGAGGTTGCCAACCGGTGTATGCAGCTCACGTGAGGTGCATTGCGTGATGGCATCCACAGGGAACCATTGCTCATCCACGTGTAATCTTGGCGTCTATGGATTGGGGAGCCCTGTGGAAGCACAGCTGCTCCCGAGGTGTTGAGAAGGGCTGGTGAAGTTTGGATCTGGCAGTGCTCCAGATAGGGCAAACTCCGCAACCGTGTGGGCCACTTGACGACTGATTTCCTCCTCCATTCTTACTTCTACAGAATGCACTATGGATTCTATCGTGCGCTGCTAGCTCTCATCAACCCGTTCTTTTCTTCGCTTTTGGCTTTTGTACATGTCCATGTTGCCTCGGAATGCGAACTTCCATGGAACAACCTCGAACCCTCAGCAACGTCCTGGGTGCTCGGGATTGCCGAGGGCCAATGTGAGCTCATCATTCTCTCAATCCACCTTCAACCTCCCAGCCTAAGCATATTCAATGTTCTTGTTGAGCCTTTCGGCCTTCTGACGTATTATCTCATTAAAGATCAGCGTCCCATCCTCCTTGCTTAAGAAGCCTCCATGAGCGTAATACCAATTTTTTGATCGATTGGGCGTTTCAATAGTTGCTGGTACGATACCCTAATCGATCAGGTCTTGTTCAATCTTCTTCCATCTAGGAATTGCTTTGTCGTAACCACCTCGTCCTAGACGATGATGGTACTCCTTCTTACCAGCATTTGTAGAGTTGGTGACGACCTTTTTCACACCATCTTTGCTCCTCTTGTATTCTACAAATACCTCCCAGTGGTCCCTCAACTTTGGCCACACCTTAAAATCCGAAGTTCGGTCCTTCTTAATGTAGTTGGCATCCAGCATCTTCTTGAATGTCTAGAATTGTGTGGCCATCTTCTTCAGCGTCCATGCTTTCACATCCTTTTCAATATATCCTTCGGGAAATATGAAATATTTCTTGACATCTTCTCACAGCATATTCTTTTTTGTATCCTGGAGTGCTTATGGATTAGTACTTTTTCCCTTCCATTCCCTGATGCTGATGGGCATGTTGTCCCTTACGATTGCCCCGATTTGAGTCTCGTACTTTGTTGCCACTTTTTCGGGAGTAACCGGCTTGCCCTGTTCTGTGACTTTCGTGATGATAAGCTTTATTCCATCCATCACCTGGGAAGGACCTTGTGGCTTCTGATGGTTCGTCGATCCAGAGGGCTAACAGTTCAAGATTCATTAATTAGTACATAGTAATAATGAATAAGACATTAAAGATGGGGTAAAACATTAAAGATGATATATACCTCACCGGAACCATTTGCCATAGCAAGGTTTTTCTAGGGCTCAGGCTCTTCATTGCCATCACCGGAACCTTCCGCCACGACAAGGTTTTGCTGGGGCTCGGGCTCTTCATTTCCATCACCGGACATGTTGAGGAACATGTCCGCCTGGTTACCCTCTTCATCGGTGTACGTTATGGGAAGGTTGGAGCCACTACCATCACTAGCAATAATCCGCTCCATTAGATACCTTGCGGCCTCATCGTCTGTCATCTGAACTACTTTAAACACACATGAAATTATAGTTACATGTACATTAAGGTATATACATAAAATCATAGTTACATGTATGTTAAGGTATATACATGAAATCATAGAACAACCATGAAAAAAATTTCTAAGAAAGTCTATGAAATTTCTACAAATTTCTAAGCATTCCTACCAAATTTCTAGTAATTTGTAAGAATTTCTACCAAATTTCTACAAATTTGTACTAATTTTTGAAGCATTTCTACTAAATCATAGTAACGTAATAAAAATTATAGTAAATGTATACAAAATTTTACTAAGCATTTATACTAAATAATAATAGTAATTTCCTATCAATTTTTTTACTAATCTACTGATTTTCAAAAAATTTCTATTGATTTTCTAACTAAAAAATAAAAAAGGGGCCCTTGCATCAACAAGGGCCCGTGCCGTACGTGCGAGAGAGGCGGCGGGGTTTACGCACGTGCTGGCGACGATAGGGATGAGGCGGCGAGCGGTGGCGGCTGGGGTGGTGGCAATGCAATGAGCGCGCGGGCCGGCAAGGACGAGGAGGCTGGGGCACCGAAGATGGAGGTGGCGGCGACAAGCTGGCTCGGGGCGACGGTGGTGGGGAGGACGAGGTGGCTTGTGGCAACGAGGGGGCCGATGAGGACGAGACGACCGGCGGGCTGCAAGGACAACGGTGGAGACGAGGGGGGCGACGGCGGCCGGGGACGGAGGCGGCGGCAACGAGGGGGCTGGCCGGAGGCGGTGACGAGGATGGAGGCGGCGACGGGGACGGAGACTGGCGGCGAGGGAGGCAAAGGGCGGGATCTTATAGACGCAATGAAAATTTTGCTAAGTGTTGGGCGGGGCGGAGGGGAGGGGTAGAAGATGGTTGTTACTGCATCACTATCATCAAGAAATTATTCAATTAAATAATTTCAACATGCGAAAATTTCAATTGATGTATGTGGTTAACATTGTTCATATTGATCGAATAAATCTTCACCTCAACTAATTTAAACAAACATGAAATCATAGATACCTTAAATTAAAAATTGTATCAGTAGTATATGAAATTATAGAACCTTACAATGTAACTTTACATAAAGGTGAAGCAAATTTAGCGCATTACAATGTAACGTTAAAAAACTTCCTTTTCACGAAAGTTCTTCACCAAAGCTTATCACATGGTAGTATCTTTGAAACATGTTTAGGGAACAAAACATTATGTTTATCATCTTTTGCACAACAACAAATATGACCTTTGGAAGATAGCCCTCCTCTAAACTTGCACAACAATTACTTGCTGAACTTGCACACCATGTTCATCTCGGCGAGCTCATAAAGTACTAGTATGCGGGGGAAGATATATGTTTGCTGATGATAATGATACTTATGAGCACTCTGGTGATGAAGATATAGAGGAACATTTGGCGCATCACATATTTCAAAGTACCACATCAAATCGCACTCTATTGATCCGCGAGACCTCTCACCACTCCTCCACCACTTTCCAAGGCAAATCAGCTTATCACATGGTAGTATCTTTGAAATATGTTTAGGGAACATCACATTACGTTTATCATCTAAAATAGGAGAAAATCAATGCCAATGTGATGCATTGTAATGCCAGTGTGACCTTTGGAAGATGAAGCTTTTACCCTAAGCAGAGCAAAGTAGGAACATCAACACGTACCACATCACACATCAAAAAGGTAGTGTGAATTAATGTCAGCCCAGGCTCCACTTAATTCCACTTTCCAATGTGCTGGCACTACAACTCCAGTTTAGGGCACAACATCCGGGTCTAACCAAATGGACACAAGTCTTCCCTTTAGATAATATACCATTGGACCATGAATCTGAAATAGGAGGAAAAAAATGCGAGGGGCACAAGTCTTCCCTTAAGACGAAAGTGGGGACAGGGGCATGCCTTTTCCTACATCTATTTTCAGTGAAGTTATGATCATCGGCTGGTGTTGAGGCAACTTCTCTGCAAAGCATCATCGACTTGTAGAGCTTCACGTGTGTTGGATAGGATTCCTTGAAGGAGTTTGTACGTTGGACCAATAGGAAGTTGATGAAAGAGTGGGACAAAAATGTGACTCATGTTATTGTGGGCAAAGGTCCTGGTAGCTCATGGTAGCTCATGGAACAGATCATTTGAAGTCCTCATGGCAGTACTACTTGGGAAATGGGTTATCCATTTTGATTGCGTAAGCCCAATAGAGGTTGATTACCGAATATGTCCACAATGATGCTTTCTACAGCTACCGGCATCAAGGTTTGCAATGGATTTTTGCTAACTTCAAAGCTAGGAGGAATGTTATTCTTGCTGGAATGTTATTCTTGTTTCAATTAAGTAGAAAACGAAAAACATGATAGTAGACAACACAAATTTTGTAAGGATAAGACAACACAAATTTTGTAAGGATAAGACTTGCTGAGCTTGCACACCGTGTTCATCTCGGCGAGCTCATGAAGTCCTAGAGTACGGGGGAAGATATATGTTTGCAGATGATAATGATACTTATGAGCACTCTAATGATGAAGAGATAGAGGAACATTTGGCTCGTCAACGTATTTCAAAGTACCACGTCAAAATCGCACTCTGTTGATCCGCGAGACCACTCACCAACTCCTCCATCACTTTCCAAGGCAAATCAACTTATCACATGGTAGTGTCTTTGAAACATGTTTAGGGCACATCACATTATGTTTATCATCTAAAATAGAAGGAAATCAATTCCAGTGTGATGCATTGTAATGCTAGTGTGACCTTTAGAATATGAAGCTTTTACCCCAAGCAGAGCAAAGCAGGAACATCAACATGTACCACAGCACACATCAAAAAGGTAGTGTCTTTGAAACATGTTTAGGGCACAACACATTATGTTTATCATCTTTTGCACAACAACAAATGTGACCTTTGGAAGATAGCCCTCCTCTAAACTTGCACAACAAAGTAGGCCCGACGAGTGAAGCGACAACAGGGTAGGCCCGACGAGCGACAATTCAGTTACCCTCGTAGTTGAGCCACCACAAAAAACATGATAGTAGACAACACAAATTTTGTAAGGATAAGACAACACAAATATTAAACAATAAATTTACGTGCATGTAACTATGATTACATTTGAGATCTTAGAGAGAACCACTTCTGATAATAATTAAAATACATAAGAAAAGTAAGTACCTAAGTTCATACAGCATTACTTGTCTTAGAGAGAAGTTCAAATACATAAGACAAATGTTACATCCTTGCATACTACAGGCTTAGTCCGGATAGCTTATAAAGATATGGAGCATAATTCATATCTGCAATCTTAAAGTCTAGAACGTCATTAATATAAGTTAGAACATGAACTAGTGCACTCTCTAGCTCTTCAGAATGATATGAATTTGGACAACCATAAATCTCAAACAATGGTGTGTCCGTCGCTTGAGATGCCTTGTAGAGAGAGATCTTAGTCTGGAGTGTGAAATCTCTAGTGTGTGTCGGGTATCCAACGTTGTGTCTATATCCCAACCTTTCCACGACTTGCTCCAGAATCGCTTAAAAGCTTATTGCCGCAAAGGTTTGATTATAGAGATCCTAAAAGAAGAGAATAACATTATTATGAAATTTAAAAGATGTAATGTAATTAAAGATAAAAGAATGATTAGATCCATACCATGTCATGTCGATTCAGATGACATAGCCTCTCAGCAGCCATAATCACACTACTGCTTCCCTCCTCAAGCGCCTTTATTTTAAAATACGAGTAGTTTGGCACAAAGTACCCATGATCCTTTAGCTTTTGTAGGCATGCCTCCACAGCGGTCCTTTCAAAACTTGTCTTAATTGGTGATGCTCGACCCTATGCATCAATTGCAACCGCCGGCTTGGGCTGCCCTAGTGGTGCTCTTCGAATGGGTATTTGAAAAGACATGTGTAGTCTTTAAAGTGGACCAACTACATCAGCTTGCACTCTAAGAGTGGTATCTCCTAGCTCTACGACAACTCATTTAAGCCATCTAATACTGTTGATAACCTACATTGTATGTAAGTAGAATTAGGAATTATTCATGTGTAGTAGAAAACCAATTAGAAGAAGGAAATAACATTACTATGTTCGGAATTGCTCCGTTGCTTTGATCGCCTTTTGGCATGGCGATACTAGGAGTAGGGAAGTGAACTCCTGCAGGATGTGCCACCTTGAGGGTAGTAACATTTCTATATGACATTCCAAGGTTTGAAGTTATCAAATATCCATCAAATTCTAGCTCAAAAACATATTTAAATAAATAACCATCCGTACTTGTTGAACTTGCAGAACGTGATCATCTCAGCGAGCATTTCTCCACCGGGCAGCACCGTATATCACCATGGAAGAGCTCTAATTCTACGAGGAAGGGGATACGGTCTTCCACGATGTCTGTTGCCACTCTTCATCGTAGAATCGAAGCTCCTCCTTGACGTCCATTGCCGCTCGGCAGAGAACATGCTCGCCGAGATGAACACGGTATGCAAGTTCAACAAGTACGGATTTGAAAAACCATATTGAATTTGACAAGGTAAACCGTCTAGACAAGGGTAGCATCATTCTTAAACCGCTGCAAGGATACATACTATATATGACACATATGGCATACTAATTTTTTCCTCATAATTAATATTGAAATCCTCTTCATTCTACCTCACATTTACTCTCCATGATCTCCCTCCCATTCTAGCTCAAAATCCTCTCCATTTTCTACTTCACATTCTAGCAAATAAACTATCCATCTCCATTCTACACATCAAGCAAACTATCCATCACATCCTAGCTCAAAAACATGTATAAATACAAATCCTCTTCATTCTCCCTCTTTCTAACAAGCAAACTCATTTTTGTCCCTCTCTAAAGCATAAAACAAAGCATAACAACAATAAATGAATGGAGGATAAAGTAGCTAACCTTCACAACACTTTGGATGAGCGATCCCCATGGAAATGAGGAAAAAAATTCGGGCAGCACCTCCCCTAGGCTTGCTTCAGCGCCAGGAGGAAGCGTCTTTGTGGAGTGGCGGACTGGCTCGTGCTGGAGGAGGAACAAAGGCCTCTGCCTTGGGTTTCAATGGGGGATGAGTTTTTATCCCGGTTTAAAATTCCAACCAGGACAAAAAGGAACACCTTTTATCCCGATTGAAGTTTACTCATGGTTGGAACCTCCAACCGGGATAAAAGTGCCACCCTTTTATCCCAGTTGGAATTACCAACCGGGAGTAAACATTTTGTCCCAGTTGGTAACTCCAATCGGGACAAAAAGGGTGGCACCATCGTGGCTATGAACTAGCCGTTACAACCGGGATAAAAGGGGAGCCTTTAGTCCCGGTTGCAAATACGAACCGAGAGTAAAGCTCCACCCCATTCCAGCCTACCGTGGTGCACCCCTTTTTTCCCGGGCTAACTTTAAACCGGGACAAAAGGGGGCGCATGGAAGGTGAGTTCTCTACTAGTGAATGGTAAATCCTTTCATCTGATCATTGTTTGTACCCTGAACTATCAATGTCATGCTTTGCAAAAATTTATTATTATTATAGCAGCTTTTACATCCTAGTAAAATTGCAAGGCAAAGAATTTGCCATATATTAGCATGGTTGTTTGATCTGTTAGGCACCTAACAGGCCTTGTATATTTATCTTCAGATAAGTGCATTTTAGTAGTTGTAATATTAAAAGTGAATCTGAGATAGCATTACCTTGGATACTTTGTTTACTTTTCATCAAACTTTAGTGTGCAGCTGGAGCTGTGATGCTACTATTAACAGTGAATCTGAGATAACTATCCTTAACAGAATCAAACTCCTTTTCATTTCCATATGTTTGAAGTTTGGTGGTTCAGATCCAGCAAATTCCTTCTAGGTAAGTTCAGACCTGCTTGTTTAGCGCTGCACTTTCTTGGGAGGATAGGACTCAGCTTACAAGTTCAGCTTATTCCTGTTGCAAGCAGAAGTACCTTTTCTTGTTTCTCATGTGATATCTGTGGTATTTCTTAAAGCACAGCTATTCCTATATTTTCATCTCCTTTGTGCTAGAACTTGACAGGTCCCTTTGCTTGACATCATGTTGTTAGTATATGTTTACAATGCTGTTAGCCTATATAACATATATTGCAGTTCATATACATTCATGGTGTTTCCGGGTGTGAGCAAATTATTAGCCATTTAGATTACATGCCATCTTCATTTCAGCATATACGAGTTAATATTTTTTGTTACTTTTGAGTTCTGACTTATGAAAGATGACAACTGCCCTAATTGATTTATTGATTATTGTTTGATTGCTCATTTGCACATTCATGTATGACTCTTAGTGGTGACAGCAAGATACATTCTAAATCTACTTTATTTCAAATTGTTCAGGTTAGAAACTATTTATGTGAGAAATAGCCTAGTTCAGATATTGTTAAGCACTATCTAAGTTCCCATGTTTCATGTGTAGACACTACTAGGTCCTTTTCATTGTTTGTCTAGTGTATCATGTCCAAATCAATTTCAGCTGAGGCTAAGGATGTTGGGTGGTTCGGCTAAGGCCATGGTGCATTCTGGATGCTGGTTGCTGTATCATTTGGAGTGGCTTATGTGATCTAGATGAACACTTCTAGATGCTATATGAGCTTTTTGATGCTGTATGAATCTATTTTGTTGGATGTGGTACAAGACATGGTGGATTTTTGTATGTGATGTCATTTTGTATGAGTCTGTAATCTGCTATAATCTTGGGCTGAAAACGGGTCGTATTTGTGGGGCCACAATTTTTATGGGCTGAAAATGAGCGAAAATTGGTGGGCTGGAATTTAAATTACGTATGAGGTTAAAATTTTGTGACCCATTTCTGATTTCAGCCTGTTAATGGGCCATGATGAAGACATCGTCCATCTTAGCAGCCATCTTAGCTTCCACGTGATCCGCCACGTTAGCCTTCGTGTCATCCACCACGTGTCATCAGGCACCTCAGCCGCCACATAATCAAACATGTCATCAGCCATATCATCATCCACCATGTCATCAGCCATGTCGTTTGTTATTGATGTGGTTGTTTGATCCATGACGAATATTAACACACGTGGCAACTGTCTATGGTATTTATTTTCATCATTAAAATTGGGCTTGGGTTGGACTACGCGGGCCTGAAGCTATTTTATGACGAATTAGAAACATCACGGATTGTATCGATCTGTGACGATTCCGGCTAAAATGTCGATAGGCGTAATTTGTGACGCTTAATAAATGATATTATGTGAAATCGGCACAGACACTGATAGTTTTTCAACGATGTGTGATGAAATTTTTCCGTCATAGATTAACAGTTTCTTGTTGTGGTTTTTTTCGGAAAGAAGTGGCGGAAGCTTGTGGACGAGGCGTGGCCACGTAGGGACCAAGGTACGGTTGATGTGCCATACGTCCTGATCTAAGACATACGACACATGGAGGGCAAGAGAAAAACAGAGAATAGCACCACCCACCAATTATATTTTCATACTAATAGTTACCAAAAGTTTTTACTGTGTACTGGAGAAATTTCATTCGACACATACTATACTTAGAACAAGATGGAGGTGCAAGCTTACTCTATGTTCGGTACATATAGTGTATTTTCTTAATATAGAAGATAACTTGTGAGCTCAGCTCGTGGTTACACCCCTTAAGTCCATTTTGACACGGCCTTCTTGACGCATCGGAGAGAGAACTTCCAGCGGCAGTGTTCCGCAATACGACGGGATGCAGGGGTGAGACGCGACGTGCATGTATATCGGCCGATCAAGTGAACAAGTGGGGCAAGGAAAACGTCGTCCTCCTCTGCAGATTTGTCTGCCAGCAGCCCAGCACACACGATAAACAAAACAGAAGCACGGGTTGGAGTGGAAGTTAGAAGAAGAAAACTTACCAGAGCTAGTCTGAACAGCACGAGCAGCCATCGTCTTCATGCCCTCCTCAGCAGGTGATCCTCGGGCCATCCTCACGGGACCCTGACCGAGAGAGCCTCTTACTCTCAGCGCCATTGCCTGGCCGAGCTCACAGTGCGTGAAGAGCAGGAGCGCCGCCACAGCAGCGAAACCGAGCTTTGCCATTTTCATCCTTCCTTGGTTGGTTAGCACGAACTGTGATCCGAATGCCCCGCCATATATAGTTTCTGTGACCGTGTGACGAATGGATCAAATCAAGCGGTGGTTGCATTGCACACACTAGCTGCTAACTATTGTTTGGCACATTAATTCTGTTAGTAGTTTGGCCGGTGAGCAACAATAACTATTGTTTGGCACATTAATTAATGGTATATCTTTTAGCTCAATAATACCTAGACGGAAGGAATCAATATATCTTCCTTTGTAGATTTTAGCTTCAATCGTTTCACCTGCGGAGGTTATCTGTGTGATTACATTCAGCATAGACTTGATGACAGGATTTATCAGTGAACAATAATAAAAAAAAACATCATTGTGCAACAAAAGTTCATGGACAATAATAATGGCACATCATCACTAGGTATCCACGTGCAGTTGTATGCACCTGTAGCGAATGATTTAAAAAATTTATGGGCCTAAAAATACACTTTCAGATAAGTGGCACGCTCTTATAAGTTGATGGAGCTACCGTGCATTTTACCCTTAATATAATTTAATATTTAGTGTCGGTGTCATTGGTGTGATTAATCATTATCAAGAAACAATTTTAGTGATTAATAATAATCCATATAAATATGTACCTTCCACTCGTGCATGCATGCATGATTGCTAATAACTACTGTTGTTAGTGGTTTGGCCGATGTGTGCAATGAAACTTACTATTTGTTTGGAACAATAATGGTGTACCGTTTAGCTCAATTTCCAGCACCTCCCAACTTGCAATTAGGCGACCGAGATGTCAATTTTGATAATTTCGATGAGCTCTTAAATATGGTGTCGTTAAATACATGATTTTAACAAATATTATACAAAGTTCGATGACAACTTTGTTCCTTGCTTGGAATTCTGTCGAGATCTCCGGATGAACAGTCGTTTAGGGGATGTTGTATTTTGTCCACCAATCATGGTATTTACGCACGAAATTATATATATATATATATATATATATATATATATATATTTATTGCAAAACATGTTGGGCCACAAAATATAGGCAACTTGTTAGTATAAACACGGATTGCTCTACTCTACGATACTGCTACCCCCAGCGTGCATAGTGCCTGCAAGGTAACCAATGCAAAGCTGTATTCTCCTTAGGATTGTATGTTCCATGCATGAAAGATTACTCTATCATATTAGGAGACACATTTTCTTGACTTCCACCTCATTGTTTTTATTTTTGTGGGTTTCTAGATGGTCAGATAGTTATAAAAACTAAAATTTCCCAACATGTAACAGATGTTACGACATGTTTGTACTTCTCAATATTTGCAAGGTTTCTTTGTTTTGTTTGAGTTGGATGGTATAAACAAATTTCACTAGGGTAGTTAGATTCGGAATTTTTAGTTTGCGGTGACCAATAAACTATCCTCCAGATGGATTGTGAAATGGTACGATACAAGTGTAACCCAAGCGAGGTAGTAGATTTTGTGGTTCTTAGCTTAATCTCTTAGCAAACTATAGTCACTATGGCTTGAAAGTGCAACTACAAACTAACTGGTTACGCTTCATCATATAAAAAAAACATAGTGGCCAACAGTAACAACAAATGACATTGCTATTTATTAAAATTATTGAAAGATTACTCTCTTATTGGGACGCGCATTTTCTTGACTTCTACCTCGATGTTTGAATGTTGTGAGTTTCTAGAACTCGTATAGTTATAAAAACTAGAATTGCAGAAGACGTAGTTTATTACACTACTAGAAAAATAACATCTCGTTCCAAAGATTAGTACCGGTTGTTTTTTGATCTGGTACTACGTAAGCATTAGTACCGGGCCAAATGGATACTCCAGGAGCCCCCCGTGACCCTTTAGTACCAGTTGGGAGCACATATTATTACCGGGTGGAGACTCCACCCGGTACTAATGTGCTTGAGTACCCTTTAGTACCGGTTGGAGCCCGACTCGGTACTAAAGAGTACCGGCCCCTCCCACCCCCAGTTAAGTCGTCGATCCTCTCCCTCGTCCCTCGGAACCGCCCATTTTCCTCCCCCTCCACCGGCCCTCTGCCCCCTGTCCCTCGAGCTCTCCCTCTCCCTCCCCCTCCCCCTCCCCCTCCACTAGCCCTCTCCCACCCCGAGCTCTCCCTGTCCCTCCCCCTCCACTAGCCCTCTCCCACCCCAAGCTCTCCCTCTCCCTCTCCCTCCCCCCCTCCCTAGCCTTCCCTCTCCTCCCTCATCCGCTCACCCCTCACCTCGTGCCTAAGGTGAGGAGCAGCAGCGGGGCAAGGTGCAGCGGTGGCGGCCATTGGCGTGAGATCCGGGAGCGGCGGCGGTGGCAGCGGGGTCAGGAAAATACAGAATCTTGTGCGATGAGGGGTGTCTGTAAGGAATATAAGGATCCCGCCACCGTCACTAAGTGTTTAGACTATTGCAATGGTTGGGCCAAGGAGCTGGCAGAGGCCTTCGCAAAACATAAGATGGTACATGATGTACCCACACATTCATGATGCAGTAGCTCCCCGTACCTTCATCCATGATCCAACCGCTACGCGCAATGGTTGTCGAATGATACTAGAACATTTGTAACCTTTTTGCTTGATTAAATAATTCAAGGTGGCTTCGTATTTTACCATCATGGACTGTTCGTGAATAACCCAAAAAATCACCACCTTAATAAGCTCAACGGAGCCTGGCGTGAAATCAACCTAGAGTACTGTAAAAAAGTCGGTTGATTAAATATTGTATCGTAACCTACGATAACTTTGTCCCTTGATTGTAATTGTGTCGAGATGTCCAAAGGACCCTCATTTTATGGTGGCATTGTCCTTTATCATTAGGGGCTGTGTAGCTCCTCCACCATTCAGGGGTAAGCAACGCAAAGCTGTCTTCTCCATAGGATTGTATGTTTCATGAAAGATTACTCTCTATATAGGACGAAACACATTTTCTTTACTTCTACCACTAAAAGAAATTTTCCGATCTATGATAAAAATTTTATGACACATTTGTACTCGTAATAGATTTATGACATTTCTAGCTGAAAATGTCATAAAATTTTACATCCAAGCAAATTTAGTGACAAAGTTACAGAACCTCATAAATGTTGCCATCCAAACCAAAAAGAAAACGTCACTCGCTGTTAAGTGGTGGTTTTGTAACAAGCGAAAACGTCATAAGCCAACCAAGATCTCACATGTAAGTTTAAACTGATAAATAGGATGGTAAAATAAAAGGAAAAACGTGCTCCTCTCGTGGATCGAACCTGTTACCGATCGAATGGGAAATCATTACCGCAACCGGGTCCCATATGTAAGTTTCAGGTGAGATGGTGGCAAAAGTTTTGGTAAGTTATGTTAGTCTGAGATGAAAAAAGAAAGGAAAATTAAAAGGAATGAGGTTCCATAGCAAGGCTTGAAACTGTGACCTCTTGATTGTGCCGAGACAGCACTACCACTGATGCATGAAGTATGTATGTTTTTTAGAGAGGATACATTTTATATATCTTGCTCTTAGTAAGTGCCACTAGTAGAAAAATGACCTTTCATCCTAGCCTTAGTACCGGTTGCATTTGGAACATCAGTACCGGTTCCAAAGGATACGGTCTGGAGGGCATCCTGATGACCGCTTTAGTATCGTTTGGGGGAAACAACCGGTACTAAAGGGTGAGCATTAGTACCGGTTGCTACCTCAAACCGGTACTAATGCTCCACGCACCCTTTAGTACCAGTTGGTGGCATAAACCGGTACTAAAGGGGGGTACTCTCTAGTACCGGTTGCTGCCACAACCCGGTACTAGTGCGGTGCCATGCATAGTAGGAGAGGGAAATGGATTGCGGAGGGGGAAAAGAAGAAGGGAGAAAGGCAAGTCAGCTTATTATCACATGGTAGAGTATTTGAAACATGTTTAGGGCGGAGCACATTATGTTTATCATATTTTGCACAACAACAAATGTGACCTTTGGAAGATAGCCCTCCTCTAATTAAACTCGCACAACAACATGCTAAACTTGCACATCGTGTTCATCTCGGTGAGCTCATGAAGTACTAGAATGTGAGGGAATGATACTTATGAGCACTCTGATGATGAAACTAGTGCAACTTTGCTTTGGTGAAACTAGTGCACTACTACAGGATGGTATAGCACGCTTCCTTTTTCCCTATGAAAATGAAGATTATAATGATCTGATAGCAGCTGGCAAAACAAATGATTGCAAAGATGTTTGCAGATGATAATGATACTTGTGCGCACTCTAATGATTAACAGATAGAGGAACATTTGGCCTGTCAACGTATTTCAGATTAGCACGTCAAATCGCACTCGAGACCTGTCACCAACTCCTCCATCACTTTCCAAAGGTAAATCAGCTTATTATCACATGGTAGTATGTTTGAAACATGTTTAGGGCACAACACATTACATTTATCATCTTTTGCACAACAACAAATGTGACCTTTGGAAGATATCCCTCCTCTAAACTTGTGATGCATTGTAATGATATGTCATGTATGTCTCACTTGTATCATAGCTGTTAAAGTACCACAGCAAATCGCACTCGAGATCTCTGACCAACTCCTCCACCACTTTCCAAGGCAAATCAGCCAAACTCCTTGTTATATTCCACCTCTTGGTTGCATCCTTATAGATGTCCATGTATACTCCTTTGATTGTCTACTTAGCTTATCACATGGTCGTAGTGTCTTTGAAACATGTTTGGGGACAACCCATAGTGGAGGAAACTACATGTCAAAGGAAGTTTGTAAGGATAAGACAATACAAATTTTATAAGGATATTCTAAAGCATCTGCTTCTAAACCATCCACCCTTCATGGTGCTGGTCGAGATGAGCTCCAATTCTACGAGCACCTTGGAAAGTGAAATTAAGTGGATAAGACAACACAAATTTTGTAAGGATAAGATAACACAAATTTTTGCTAACTTCAAGGTTTCCACGAGGATGAGGACTGATCTATAAGAAGATCTATGAACTGATCTATTAGAAGACACCATTGAACCACCGTTATTCTTGCTGGTACAAGTACAATATATTGATAAGATGTGTATCAGAAAATATTTCCTTGGCCGAACTGCCAGTGGTTCAATGATGTCTTCTTATAGATCAGTTCATAGATCTTATTTATTTGGCCGTGATGACAGCTATGGAGCCCTCCCAGCCCCTTTGAACCGATGCCAAGCCCAATCTGAACTGCACATGGAACGTGAAAACTCTTTCTACAATGATCCAAGCTATCAATCCATCCCTGTGAGGCAACATCTCAATTCTGTGGCTACTGACTGAGGCATTTGTCGTAGAGTAGACCAATGGTGTAGTGGGAATAAGCTTCTTTGAACATGAATAAGTCAAAATTCTTTCTCTTTCTCTTTTTCTTCGCTCTGTTCTTTTGTGTACAAGGGACTCAGTTGATCTGCGAGACCTCTCACCAACTCCTCCACCACTTTCCAAGGCAAATCAGCTTATCATATGGTAGTGTGTTTGAAATATGTTTAGGGCACATCACATTATGTTTATCATCTTCGCCAAGTGAAGAGAGAAACCATGGCCACTTCCGAGGAGGAAGGCTTAGCGCTGGAAGAGCAGTTGCTGGGTTGGCGGACGGCAGGACGCTACACGTTCTCGTACAAAGGAAGCTCCATCGACTAGATTGGCGGCCAAGTTGCATGAAGCAGATGCCACAGTAGATGGAGAGAGCATCCGGCCAAGTATAACCATATGGACACAAGTCTTCCCTTTAGATAATATACCATTGGATTCCTTGCAGGAGTGTGTATGTTGGACCAATGGGAAGTTCATGAAATAGTGGGACAAAAATGTGACACATGTCATTGTGGACAAAGGTCCTGGTAGCTCATGGAATAGATCATTTGAAGTACACAGGACAGGGAGGCAATAGTCGGCACAAGGAGAAGCATGACCAGAAGCTTGAAAGAGGTAACCTTCAAAGCTAGGAGGAATGCTATTCTTGCTGGTTCAATGGTGTCTTCTTATAGATCAGTTCATAGATCTTACGTATTTGGCCGTGATGACACAGCTATAGAGCCCTCCAAGCCCCTTCGAGCCGATGCCAAGCACTTTCTGAACTACACATGGAACGTGAAAACTCTTTCTGCAATGTTTAATAATGTAAACAAATGGCAGAAAATGCATTCATCTCGGCGAGCTCATGAAGTACTAGAGTGTGGTGTGCTTACCATGGACACCTCAGCCTCTAAAGGCATGGCAGTTCACCAAGCGAAGAGATAAACCATGGCCGCTTCCCAATATATCCAAGTGGTTGTGACAAAGAGTTGTCTTGTGTTCTGATGGACGTTGCTCCTTGTGTGCATGAAAAGAAAGTTTCTCATGGTGATCATACATTGTCACTAATAGGAAAAAGGATGGAAATTGGTAGTGCAAGTGGTAGTAGAAAAACTTCCAAGATGAACCCAACAGACTCTCCTTCACAGAGAAGAGGCATGAAGCAGATATCCTGTGGCTAGATATCTTGGAACTGAAAGTAGCTCTCGTCCTCGTGGAGCTTGAGCCCCTGGTAACGTGTTCGACTTGTTGTACTACGTACGTACACACACATGAACTGGAGTTGCAATGCATGCACATTGGAAAGTGGAATTAAGTGGAGCATCTGACTTGCTGTTCTAGGTACATTTAATGTCAATCATCTTCTGCACAACAACAAATGTGACCAAATTGTGCATGCACTGCAACTCCAGTTCATGTGCGTGTACGTAGTACAACAAGTCAAACACCTTACCAGGGGCTCAAGCTCCACGAGGACGAGAGCTACTTTTTCCAGGATATTAAATATTTCAATTTTTTAAGCACCAATAAATATTAAACAATAAGTTTACGTACAATTGAATAAGAACATGATTAAGTCATGGTAAACATGTTAAGAACACTATATACACTTTTCTTCTAAATTTTTGCATGGTCAAAAATCTATTTTTCAAATTTTAAAGTTAATATAAGTATTATGACCATTATAATCTATTACTAAGTTAAAATTAATAACTTTACCATGTTTGATATTTGACCGCATCTGACATTTTTATAGTGTATATCTAATAAAAATGAAGCTACCAAATTTTTTCTACAATTTTTACTAATGTTATTTAATGTACTATGCAATAAATTAAAGAAAAAACAAAAAGATGGGCAGGAAATTGAAATAGGGGTACTAGAGGGAGGCATTTTCATCTCCCATGCGGGGAGACCCTCTAGTAACCGGTACTAGAGGGGGCATTTTCATTTCCCGCGCGGGGAGGAGCTCTAGTATTGGGTTTGAATTAGAACCGGTACTGGAGGGTGGCTGGGGGGATAAGAAGCGCTCAGTGCTCCGTTCTAGTAAACAATTAGCCATTTCCAAGCTCCGCTTCATCCTCCTCACGCACGTCATGGCCATCTTCAAGGACCACGGCCACCGGCCCCATCCGCTGCCTCCATCGCTGACCCCCGACGTTGTTGTTGCCCCCCGATGCCATCGCCGCCCCCCATCACCGCGACCCCAACACCCCCTCCCTCCTCAACGCCATCTCGACCAGCCCCGATGCCACCCCCACCAGGCCAGCCACCACCCCGTCTCAGCTCCTACGACATTGCCACCCGACGCCGCCGCGCCACCCCTGACACGCCCCCACCTCCCCGTCCGTACCCCAGCCCTGACGTCACCGACCCGAACGCCGCCCCGGTCGTGCCGACCATGACGCCTCCCCGTTGACGCCGTCGTCACCTCGCCGGCCAGCCGCGCCCCCGACGCTGGCCGCCCCGCTCCACGCCTGCAGACTCACGACGGTCGCAGGTCGCGCTGACGTAAGCCCGCGACCGTCGTGACATCATCATGCCATTTATTTTTTTATTTCTGCAGTAGTAGAGAATAGCAAGAAATTATAGAAAACTGATGGACTAGTTAGAAATTATAGAAAATTGAAATGATTAGAAATTGAAATACATAGAAATTGAAATCATGCCATTTATTTTTTAGAATTAATTTTTCCCATGAATTGAAATACTTAGAAAATAGCTAGAAAATTATAGAAAATCCGTACTTGTTGAACTTGCATACCGTGTTCGTCTCGGCGAGCATGTTCTCCGCCGAGCGACAACGGATGTCAAGGAGGAGCTCTGATTCTACGAGGGAGAGAGGCAACGGTCGTGGAAGACCGTGTCCCCTTTGGAGAAATAGTTGACTAGTAATACTCGACGAGATGATCACAGTCTGCAAGTTCAACTAGTACGAATGGTTATTTATTTAAACATATTTTTGAGCTAGAATTTGATGGATATTTGATAACTTCAAACCTAGGAATGTCATCTAGAAATGTTACTACCCTCGAGGTGGCACCGTTGCCTCGTCTTGCAGGAGTTCACTTCCTTACTCCCAGTATCGTCATGCCAAAAGGCGATCGAAGCAACGGAGCAATTCCGAACATAGTAATGTTATTTCCTTCTTCTAATTGGTTTTGTACTACACATGATTAATTCCTAATTCTACTTACATACAATGCAGGTTATCAACAGTATTAGATGGCTTAAATGAGTTTCGCAGAGCTAGGTGGTACCACTCCTAGAGTGCAAGCCGATGTAGTTGGTCCACTTAAAAGACTACACATCTATTTTCAAATACCCATTCAAGGAGCACCACCAGGGCAGCCCAAACCGATGGTTGCAATTTACGGATGGGGTCAAGCATCACCAATGAAGACAACTTTTGAAAGGACCGTTGTGGAGGCATGCCTGCAACAACTAAAGGATCATGGGTACTTTGTCTCATACTACTCATATTTTAAAATAAAGGTGCTTGAGGAGGGAAGCAGTAGTGTGATTATGACTGCTGAGAGGCTATGTCATCTGAATTGACATGACATGGTATGGATCTAATCATCCTTTTATCTATAATTACAGTACATCTGTTAAATTTCATAATAATGTTATTCTCTTCTTTTAGGATATGTATAATCAAACCTATGCGGCAATAAGCTTTGAAGCAATTCTGGAGCAAGCCGTGGAAAGGTTGCGATATAGTTACAGCGTTGGATACCCGACACACACTAGAGATTTCTTGCTCCAGACTAAGGTCTCTTTCTACAAGGCATCTCAAGCGACAGACACACCATTGTTTGAGATTTATGGTTGTCCAAATTATTATCATTCTGAAGCGCTAGAGAGTGCACTAGTTCATGCTCTAACTTATATTGATGACGTTCTAGAGTTTAAGCTTGGAGATATGAATTATGCTCCATATCTTTTTAAGCTATCCAGACTAAGCCCGTAGTATGCGTGGATGTAACATTTGTCTTATGTATTTGAACTTCTCTCTAAGACAAAAGTAGTGTTGTATCAACTTAAGTACTTACTTTTCTTATGTATTTGAATTATTATCAGAAGTGGTTCTCTCTAAGATCTCAAATGTAATATTATAGATATATATAGAACTTTACATACATTAGCATATTCATATTAGAACTAGTATACGTAAAGGAAACAAATACGAAATATTAATATACAATAAAAAACAGAAAATAAGAAAAGAAAGGAAACAAATTAGTACCGGTTGGGGATACCAACCGCTACTAACGAGGCAGCCCCCCATCCCTCTCCGCCCCCCACGACCCCATCCCGGCCACCCCCAACACTGCCCCGCCTCAGCTCCTACGACATTGCCGACAAAGGGGGAGAAGAAATGGATTAAAGAAGCTTCATCTTTAGGATTTAGTGTAGCTGGTTAGTTGTCACCGGTCTGGCCGGTCTGTTCTATTGGCTGAGAGAAAGTTTTGTAATAATTTGATTTTAATTCCTATGTGGACTTGATAACGTGTAATGTGTGCTACTATGTGTGTAGAACTTATTTATGCTCTTAAGTGACTTTGTGTTAGTTTGATATGCATGTTATGGTTGATGATTGTTTTGTGTGTGTGCTAACTAGGCAAACCGATCTGGCCTTTGACAGCACACACACTTATCTCTTGTTGAGCATTATTACATGTCATATGCATCATGTATTTTATTTGTTACACACACATGTTGCACCCCCACAGATTCTAAGATATAGGGGAAGTTCTCATGGTATTCATGTTTATGTGCATTTAGCATGTGAGGTCAAATTTTTTAAATTCCACTCAAAGCACATATTAAGGGGGAGCTCATGATGTATCTCAGAATCGAAAAGCACTTTATTGATATATTTGTAAGATTTAATCGGGTTGTCATCAATCATCAAAAATGGGAGATTGAAAGTGCATCTAGGCCCTTAAGTGGATTTTGGTGAATTGAATGATAAAATGATTAAAGGACTAACTTGTTTGTTTAAGATTGTGAGTAGGATTTTATTATCATATTTATGATGTGATATTGTCTCATAAGTTGAATATGTATTATATGGCTCACAATAAAGAAAAACAAGCGAGTATATGATCCCGTGATGCAATTATATGATCAATGATAAGCAAGTGTGAAGTAAAACTTGGGGATATGTTTTATGGTTGATCTGTAAGTCTCCAAATCATATGATCGCTTGATTGACAAGTAAAGGGATCAATAAGAAAAGAATAGTGATATTCACAAATGGGTATTGCAAGATAAAAAGACATGAACTTATGTGTTACATATTGGTCTTGTTATTGGAAGTTTGCAATTCATGAGATATTCTTTATCAATCAAGAATAAGCATTTGAAAAGGATTTCAAATAGGATTTCATTTTTTGTGTCAGAAGCAAAGCTAAACTCAAAGTGGCAAGAATAGGTGATGAAATCAAGAGAGGTACTAGAGCGAGGGACTAAGCAAGCTTTGGTCAAGCGACGGCTTGGACTATATGCATTTTGCTAAGGTGAATGGCTAGTATCGGGGGGGTTTCGAAGTATCATATCTAAGCCTTACCGAGGGAAGCAATGAAATGCATCTAATCTATTGTGATTTATAAACTGGAGTGACTTAAGGATTCAAGTATATCTTATCATGAACGAGGGAAAATCTTAAATCACTAGCTCAAGATGGATGTGCTAAAGATGATAGGTATGTTGAGAGCCCTCAAGTGACTATTGATCAAAGTATGGCATGGATGAAGACTTAGAAGCTCAAGTGGATGATATAGTGTTTATATTTATTCGAGTATAGGTATGACGTACTATCAAGAGGGATGCAACATTAGCTAATTGGCAACACCAAAAGTACTCTTAGTTGACCTATGTGACATTGGCCTTGAGAAAACCCTTGAATGAGTTAATTGTCACGGCTCAGTTGACTTAAGTCGGTTCAACTAGTAGGTGGACCGAGTAAGTGTCTTTGGAGGTTTTTGGGACTAACTCAGCCAAACTGGCAGACCCGTATGACTGGTCTGGGGGGTTAGGGAACTAACGACTAGTTTTTCAAACCAAACCGGTCAGACCGGTTTGAGCAACTCTAACGGCTAGTTTCTGGTTGCTGGGGGTATTTATACCCGTGGTCCCCTTCTTGAGGGGCTGCTGGTTACACACACATTTGACATCATCTAGTGACCAAAAAAGCTCTTCCCAACATCTCTTTGTGAGACTTTGAGTGATTCTTGAGAAATCTTTAAGTTGGATTGAGAGAGTGATCTTGCGTGAGCATTAGTGAGGTGAAAAGAGCAATCCATAGCTTGAACACTTTTGCTTTGCGTCAAGAAAGGCTTTGAAGCATTTGTTACTCTTGAAGGTGTGCCTCCTAGACGGGTAGGCATCACCGGCTAGCTCCCAAGGTGTGGTGAGCAACGGCAAGTTTGCGAGGGCTGCGATCTTGCCTCCGCAAGAAAAAAGATCATTTAGTGGAGACGAGGAAAGTGGTTGAAAGAGACCTGGTTTGTTGGAAGAGAGTTGAAAGAGACTCGTATTCCAACAAGCTCCTCAACGGAGACGTTATTGCAGTTAATCTGAACTTCGGATAAACAAGTCCTCGTGTCTTCCTTTAGTTTCTCGCTTGTTGATTTCTAACAAATTACTCATGCTTCCTCTTTGATCTACTTGGGTGTGCTTGTCTTATGCGCAAGGACTACTTTACCCTGCCAGATATCATCTATAAAAGCAACTCTCAAAGTTCAGTTGGTGCTAGAAGTCAAGGAGGAACATGAGCATTCTACCCTGTACCAGTCTGATCGATTTGGCCTAAGCAACCGCTCTGCCTGATTTGGCCTGAGTAATGTTGCCGAGTGGGTTGAAGTTATATAAATTGGTCAACTCGCTTATTCACCCCCTCTAAGCGACATCTTGATCCTTTGAGAACCTCCTGCATGCACAAATAGTCACGAACGAAATGATTCAAGACATTCTATACTAATAATGCATATATACACGAGGGTGATAAAATAAATTTGAAGTACTGCATTTTGCATACCAACCACGCCTCAAGGATACACAATATCTGAAACTCGCAAAACATATGGCAAAAAGAATGATGCATTGAAATATGCTCCCCACCAACTACCCACCAAAAAATGGGGATAGATTCAGCAGGAAATTACACTTGATAAATAATTTAGAAAAAGAAAAGAATAACAACAAATACAGCACAACACCATTACAGGCCAACACTTCTTCCTGGCGTCAAGATATGGGAATAGATACAAATGAAATACAGTGATGGGAATGGACTTCTGATGGTGGCATAGCACATGATTTGCAGAATGTTCTGATAAATTCTTGCACTGATGCACGCATCAGCTACGTTCTTCCTGAACAGCGTGGCATCTTGCATCTAGAGAAGCCTGAGATGAGCGGTATCATTCAACCTTTTTATTTGCCACCCCGTTCTCGACGAATGCTGAAGAACCGTAACTGAGGAGTCGTCTATACATATTCTCTGTGACATCATAGGATTGCAATCCAGCAGGCCTGCAATCAGACAACGAATGGGGGTCGCATGGCTGAAAATCGCAATGGAGGTCGTTACAGAGCTCCCTAAACTTCCTTTGTGAAGGATGTGCCTCTGGTTTATATCTTTAGGAGAGAAGTCATCCTCGGGGTCATTGTCCCCTGAAGTGACAAATTGGAGCCGGCTCTTCCCAGATTTCTTTCTTTGGAGGCTATGCGGGTTGAGCCTGTAAAGTAGATCCCAAGGAGGACCATCTTGGACAGAATTGCTGGAGCTCTGCCGAGAGAACCACTTTGCCTCATTTTGCTGCGATAGTGTGTCCCCCATTGCTACCTTTTCTGGTAGCCTTAGGATGGTCCGGTTCAGGAATTCCATCATCCGAAATTGTACCTGCCTGAGGGACTCCCCCGATGGTGCTGAGAAATCAGGCTGCGTGCTGTCCATCAGATTAAGCATTTCTGGAGTATAAATTTCTGATTTCGAGCAGCCCTCCCACTGACCATGGCTCATCTCAGTCAGAGCATCTGATAGTTGGATCTGCTCCTCTGGAAAATCAAGTTCCTGCAGATTAACATAAAATATATTACAAACTGCAAACGAATCAAAATAAAGTCAATAGAAACACAAATTGTCTAAGCAGGAAAAGTGTGCAGATGTTATATGCAACACTGGAGTTGTCCCAGAAATAGTATGCAACAGGGTTCTGTTTCATGAAAGCTTTAATTTACTGATGCGCACTTAATCATGTCTAAAAACAATGGACTTTACACCCAGATCCAAGGAATGGAAAGCACAAGATAAAAGGCATTGCCGCATTGGAGTTGAAGACTCAATAGGAACTAAATGGCTAATAGAGGAAACGGGACAATCATCGTGTTATGGCAAGTGGGCCGGCCACAGGCCTAGGCCCACGAGTACTGTAGCTCGTGAACAGTACCACGAGGGGAATAAGATTGGTTTGTTAGCAGGTCATTAGAGATAAGGTTGTTAGAAAGATAAGGTTATTTAGATTAGATTGGGTTTGTTAGGTAGCTGGCTACATAAGCATAGTCACACCATCCATTGTAATCAAGCAAGAAGAACCCTAAAAGTAGTCATAGGGTCAAAAGTAGTCATAGGGTCAAGGGAGGGTGACGAATAGGTTCTTCATGCTATCCCTAGTTCTACCATATCACATTGACAATTTAAAACATATTCTAAAACGGATACAGTATATCATTAAAATATCATAAACGACAAACAATTGACCATCACAAAATTGTAACGGATTGATTTTACCATGAAACAAGCAACAGATTCAGCACACAGTGTATAAATTGTAATGGATTGATTTTACCGTGAAACAAGCAACAGATTCAGCATATGTTGTGTAAACTGCAACGGATTGATTTTACCATGAAACAAGCAACAGATTCAGCAAAGTCTGAAAATAATGTTCTGATGTTTAAAGAGGCCAACATTACCAGCATCTGATGTTTCGAACAACTTTGAAGCAAAACTGCAACACATCATAGAATCCGATATATAACTTCAGTGTGTCTGCATTTCAGGAATACCATTTTAAGGTATAAGGTATAATCTTCTCTAGAAAACTATGGTACAGTTTCAATCAAATTTAGAGCAAAAGTTTCCATAAAAGGTTATAGGAAAAGTGGTGAATTTGTAGTTTATTTAGTTCCAGTTCATTGTCAAGAACCCAGGCAAGTTGTTCAATGTAATCTGTAACAAAAGATACCCTTGATGAATCTTTAAGTGCGTTGATCCAAAACTGGAAGTATTTTCAGTGTAATTGCTTGCACACTAAGTTGGGGATTGTCCCCCAATTCCCAGAAGAGCTAACCCATGTGGCTGTGGGCCTCTGAAACAAGGGAATACACCCTAAAGGAACAAGTTACTGGTTTTCATAATCCAGAAGCACTCATTGTTTAAGAGAAATACATCTTGCCATAAAGGTACAGCGCGTTACCTTTAATTCAAACCCCAAAGGACCATTCTTTAATGAATTTTAGTTCCACAACAGAAGAGGCAAGCCCCCGGAAAGAAATTTGTTCCAAGATTAAAGAGTAAACGTTTTACATGCACAAATATACAGGAATGGACAAGCAGAATTCTGCACTCTAAGAAGAACAATATGCAGAAGCAAAGATGCTCACACCATCATCTCAGCTAGGTCCAGTTGTAGACTTGCAGCATTGCTAATGCTGCACCTTCCTGATACCTCACTGCTAATGGTTTTTACCAAACCCACCAAAGTCCCATATAAGCATTCAATCTATGAGTGCAAAAGATTTCCATATCATTATTATTTAGTGCAGTTAAAATATTCATTTTCTTCAAGAGCTTTCTTTCACTGTAGCCATTCCTGTAATTCCTAACGTGCATCAAACAACGTTAACACCAATAAAAAAATTGTAGATATTGTTAAGTAGAAAGCATATAAATCTGAAGACCTGCCAGTAAGCTACATAAAGGTAGCAAGAAACACTCAAAGGCTGTCCTGTTGGCCCAAATGGATCACTTTCTCATTCCACCTCTCAGGGCAATGCCCAGTTTTAGTACATATATAGGCTGCCAACCAAGAGGTAGCTTGGTGGCTAAGCAAAGGGGTAAAATAGGAATAAAAGCTAATAGAGCTACTAGACTTAACTAATAATCTCCCCCTAAGTCTAGCAGCTTTTACATAGAAAGAAAAGCATAATTGGTGATCAGGTGCACGTAGGCATGAACCACCCACAGACACAAGTGCTCACAGACACTACTAATATATTATTCTAAGGACTCTTCCTGAGTGTTGATGTGGTTGCCTTGACGCTCCCTTCATCAACGAACTTGAGCGGACTTGCTATCCAGCAACCATTTGCATGCGCCAGGCCATGTGTCCCTCAGCCTTAGTCAAGGAGCGAGACTCACCGTTGTCGCGCGTCAGGTGAAGCATGGCACCGGTCCCATCCCAGCAGTGACTGGTCGCCAAGAATGTCCGCCATGGTGCGGTACTGCAGTGGCTCGACGCGGTCCTCGTCGTGAGAGAGCAAAGTGGCAAAACTCACCGAGCGGTCCAGTGAAGAGCTCGTTGTAGTCACGCTCGATGAAGAGCTGCCCACTCCCCCAGCTCCATCGAAGTGAACGTAGTAGCAGTACGTCGAAGTCGAGCCACCGTCCACCATCTTGCCCCGCACCACCTCCTTGGTGCCGAGCTGGGGCACCTCCGCGAAGAGGACGTAGAGATTGTTCTCCCCCGTATCCACCTTGGCAAGGAGGCGGCGGTGTCGATCCCAGATGTGGAGCACTCCGCTGTCGATATCCACGCGCGACCCGTTCTCATCCAGCTGCCCGAGGCTGATGATCGAGTTCCTCAGCGCGGGAATGTAGTACACATCGGCAAGGAGCCGGTGCTCGCCAGTCTTGGCGACGAGGACGACAAAGCCGACGCCCGTGATATCCACGACCGAAGAGTCGTCGAACTTGACAGAGCCGCGCACGTCAACCACTATCTAGGAACCAACCATCAATCTTGTCATCGCTGGTACCGTCGAGGTGGAGGAGAGTCGTCGCTGGTCCCATGAGCTAGGAACAGAGCTGGCTCCTCCACAGCCTGCGCAACGTGGGCCTGGCCACGCCTCGGTTGGCAGCACTCCCTGGCCCAATGGCCAGTCCTGCCATAGTTGTAGCAGGTGTCGTCTCGAGCGGCCTCGCACTCGCTAGCGGCACCGCCCTGGGCGCCTCCTCATGCCCCGCCCTCGGCACCTCCTCGCGCCTTGCACTGCTTGTCACGCTTGCAGCCGCCTGTCGACGAAGGCTCCCCCTCCTTCCGCTCCTTCTGGCGGGCAAGCCACCTCTCCTCGATAAGGTGGAGCTGACCACCGAAGATGATCTCCCCGCCAAAAGAAGGCTTGTCGTGGTCGTCGAATGCCTTGAGTCGCCCCGTCAGCTCCTCGACCGACAACGTCGAGAGGTCGAGCAGCATCTCAATGGAGATAGCAAGCTGCGAGTACTTCTTCGAGACGACACGCAGGAACTTCACCACGACTTTCTCCTCATTGATCTCATCGTCGCCGTACCGCTCTAGCCGTTGCATCAGGCTGGAGAGGCGAAGGGCGAAGTCGTCGATGTCCTCGCCCGACTTGAAAGCTAGACGATCCCCCTCCTGCCGAAGCTTCTGCAGAGTGGACTTGCAGGCGTGGTCGCTACCAACTTGGGCCGCAGCGATAGCGTCCCAAGTGGCCTTGGCAGTCCTCTTCCTCGAGAGGTTCGCCGCCATCTCCATCGAGACCACAGCAAGCAACGCCTCGAGTGCTCGCCAGTCCTCGTGGCTGTTGACGTCACCATACCTGACCGCATCCCACATCTCCCGCACCTGGAGCTTCACCTTCATCACCGAGAACCACTCATGTAGTTGGTCTTTGTCAACATCAGCCACTGCGTGCTGCCGAAGGACTCCCGAATGATGGTCTTCAGGACCCTCGAGGGTCGGTGCCCAGAGTCGAGGTCAGAGTCGTAGTCGGAGTTGAGGCCGGACTTGTGGCCGGAGCTCCTCCTACTCCAAGGACGCCCGCCGTCCGCACCTCAATGCAGGTACTAGACCCAACGGTAAAACCCCCGTATTCCGCCGTCGGTCCGCCTCCTCCAATTCAGGACGGTCGTCGTGCGCCTCAGCACCAGCACCCCGCACCATACGCCTTAGCTCCATCTCATCACGACGCGCCATCTCGCACGTCGCCTCCACCTCCTCGCGTAGCCGGTCCGCCTCCAGACATCGTTGGGTGGCATCCGCCACTATCGCTTTGCCTCCTCCATGGCTAGGCGGGCTGCCTCGGCTGCACGCGCTGCCGCGGCCTCCACAGCCGCCATGCGTGCTGCCCGAGCTGCAGCCATCTCTCGTGCCTCAGCGTCGCGCAGCGCCGCCGCGCAACGCTAGTCCTCTCACCCCGTAGCCTCCGCTCGCCACTCCTTGCGCGCCGCAGCCGCACGCTGTGCCCGGTGCCGCTCCACTGCTGCCTCCTCAGCTGCAATGCGCTGCTCCTGCTCCCAGCGCGCGGCGCGTCGAGCCGCCGCCACCGCCTCCTCACGCCGCTCCCCCTCCTTGGTCGCCGCCCTGCGGCGCCACGCAATGCTCATGGTCGAGCGGTGGGAGGAGGTACGAGAGGAGCCCCTAGAGTTAGCCGGGAGTGCCGGCACCACACCAGCCACTTGAGTCGTGGCGTTCGCGGGGCTCGTGCTGCCCGCGCTCTACACGCCGCCGCCGCTCGCGCCACCAGCGGCCAATGCCAACCATGGGAAAGGTGAAGGAAACTGCCGGGAAGAAGGGGAGGGACCCGCCACCGCCCATGCCTCCTCTGCTGCCGTGCGACGCCCCTGCAGCACCTCCCGCGCGCCCGCTACACGCCGCCTGCTGCTACCGCTCGCCACCCCCCGGGCCGCCTGCAGCCACACCTGAGCCGCCTCGCTCTGCTGCTCGCGCGCCGCGCCACTGCTCGCGCGTCCGGTGGACGCGCGCCTCTTAAAGTGCATTTGCCCCTGGAAGTGGGTTTTGGTGTTGATGACATGCATGATTAAGGAATTAATGATTTTATCGAGTGATTGATAGGTTTTAATTCTAAAGAAGTGCAAAGGTGTATGAAATGAATCTCAAGAACCCCCGATTTCAAAGAAAGAATGGTGTTGAGCTCAGAAGAAGACTTTGCTATGATTTCTAGTTTTGAATTTGAGTATAGGAACACCGTATGCAGATGGATAGCTTGAAGATGTTAAAGTGCTCAATTGAGAACACCCTTGAGAGACACAAATCACTCACCTGCACATCTGTTTTCTCACAGATTCTGTGAGTGTCGGAAGTTCCAACAGGGGATTAGAAGTTCCGACACTGGCTGGACGTTTTCAGAAACTTCTGACCAGTGATGCTCGGCCGTTTTAATTTAACTTCGTTGGAAGTTCCGACCCTGTGTTGGAAGTTCCGACAAGCACATAACGGTATAGTAACGGCTAGTTTTGGGTGCTCAGGTATAAATACCCCCTCAGCCCCCCCTCCCCCCATTCATTGCTGTTGAACAAACTCAAGCCAAAACACTTCTAGAGCATTGAATACTCCTCCCCCACTCCCTTTTGAGCTAAATCCTTGAGAGTTTGAGCTAGGGATTGGGTGAGAGCAAGGTTGAAGGTGTGAGTCTTGAGGATTTGAGTGTGAGGTCCAACAAGTTCATCTCAAGAGCACTTGAAGCATCTTCAGCCTTCAATTCGCGTTTGTTACTCTTGAAGCTTGCTTCTAGACGGTTAGGCGTCGCCCGTTTGAGCACCCTCTTTGTGTGGTGCGCCCGGGAACGTTTGTATCAACCCATCCTTCGTGGATTCATAGTAAGTGACTCAATCCTCCTTTGTGGTTGATTGAGGGAGGTAAAGGGTTAGTGAGTACCTGGCTCTTTGTGAGCTCCTCAACGGAGACGTAGCTTCCTTTGTGGAAATGAACTTCGGTAAACAAATCCTTGTCTCGTGCGCTTATTGTGTTCTTCAAGTTCATATTGACCTAGAAGCTTGATTTAAGCCGATCTATAAATTTGTGAAGTTCCTTGCATATCTATCACCTGCAGTAGTCTATACACTTCATTTACAATCTTTTGAATCAAACAGAAGTGGCATATTTAGGTTTTATTTTGAATTTCGTTCAGCTCACTTTCTGCTGTCGGAAGTTCTAATACCGCTGCGAAGTTTTTC
>NC_028457.1:25835145-25906842 GCF_000263155.2 Setaria italica
ATACCAGCTGGGTGAAATATAATTGAGGTTTGTGCTCATATTGGTGTTGTCCATTTTTCTATGGCAAAGAAACCTCGTATGAAGCCTCCTTTTCGTAGTTCTTGGACGTCCCCAATCCTTTCAGGTTGGCCCTGTTGATTGGCATCCCTTCTTCTCCATGTTGTGGACAAAGAAGAAGAGAACTCACGGTGGCATTACCAGAGTTGTCTACACCCCCCTGAGTTCCCTTCCGGGTTCTGCTTCACCCTTAGATGTTTCTGGAAGCTGTTCTATGGGACCTATTGATGTCCCCCTCCGCCCCCCCCCCCCCCAAGCATCACAAGATCCTTTCAACCTCGCGCGCCGCCGCCGCTGCCCACCCGCAGCCGCTCGAGCCGTGCTGCCGCACGCGCCGCGCCTGCACGCCTCGCGCGAGCCGCTGCCCGTGAGCCACCGCTGGTCCCACGCCGCGCCACGCTAAGCCCGAGCCGAACAGCAGCCGCCGCTCCTCCGCCGGAAGCCGCCGCCACCCGCCTCGCGCTTCGGTCAACGCTCGCGCCGCTACCTCGATCCACCGCCACCCGCACCCGATCCGCCGCCTCCCGCGACGGATCTGCATGCGGGGAGGGTGGGGGAGGTGCTCTGCCGGCCGGAGGGGGCCCCACGGGCTAGGGTTTCGGGTGCATGGGAGAGGAGAGGTGGATGAGAAAATAGGCTCTAGATACCAATTGTTGGCCCAAATGGATCACTTTCTCATTCCACCTCTCAGGGCAATGGCTAGTTATAGTACATATATAGGCTACCAACCAAGAGGTAGCTTGGTGGTTAAGCAAAGGGGTAAAATAGGAATAAAAGCTAATAGAGCTACTAGACTTAACTAACATGTCCTAACCATAATCCATTTCAGCTTACTATCTGTACAGTAGAAAAGCTTGTCATCTAGGTCCAATTTATGCTAGTGTCAAAAAGACAGTCTGCTCCTTTACAACGAAGAACAACCACTACCATCAGGCTAATATCATGTAGAAGGTAAAAAAACATGGGATCCCATCCTTATGTTTCTACCTATGTTTTCCCTACTGAGATCAATGCGAAACTGTTATGTGTTTAAATAAGTACAGTGTAATATTTAGAGCTTGAAGATAAAGAGAACACCAATATGAGATCCAGGTTTAGTAGTTACTTCTGTAACAAGGAACCATATAGTTTGTCTTACAGATAATAAAACATATAACAGCATTAATTTCACCACAGCTCACTGCAGTGGCGTAGCTAGAATTTTTATGATGGGTGTGCAAGAGTGCATCAGAATGCTAGACCGTAAAACATTTGTCCCAAACACTTAGGTAATCTCCAATAAAATTTGAAAAGTTTGGGTGTGCCTAGGCACACCAGGATACTCAGTTGGCTACGCCACTAGTTCTGTGGAAGACTCTCAACAAGAGTTCTGATCTTGCCATGAAAACAATCTACATGACAAGATTAATATGCATGAAACAGCTTCATGATAGCAGCGCAGTAGACTCTCAATGTTACCAGTAACTGTTATGTTGCCAAAATACATAAGATAAAAAGAATGGATAACTATTATTCAATTAGAGAAATAAAATGGAAAGAAACCTTCAGGGTATGAAAGATACCATAGCTGCTTTCTCGCAAAACAAATCACGGAAGCATCTATGTCAACCAGTTGCCAAATGCAACCAGCGAACTAGCACGGGCATTATCAGTGCTAAAGATGCATGGTTACATCTCCAAAGGGCACCTTTGCATACTGTGAAGGACAACATTCAGCAGCACTTCCATAAAGATTAATGCCCTCTTGGACTACACTATCAGGGATGAACCAAAGATGATATATATATATATACACCAGCCCATAAGCCAAAGGGCTGGATCAGTGTTTTGATCAATTTCAGCATCATTTTGAGGCATGATCCCAGAGAACAAACACAGTACACAACAATGTCAAAGTGTAGCATCATTTTGATAAGATTGGCTTTTTAGACAGTCAGGAAAATTCCAGGACAAGACCGATGAGTAGCATAGAACAACTACAATGCACAAGCTAAAAGACATAATTTGTCCTCGCGAGCTTTCCAAGTCAATTCAGGTGCATTCCAAGAGAGGAGCGCATCAGCAGCAACCCAATGTACTATCAGGAGGAGAGCAATGGAGTGCTCACCCGGCAGATGAGGGCAGCGGTGGCGCGCGTGCGGTCGAGCGGGGACGCGAACGCCGCGGCAAGCCTCGCGCCGCGGGAGCGCAGGAACACGGCGAGCGCGCGCGCCTGGCGCTCCCCGCGCGCCGTGAGCGCCGCGGCGGGCCACCGGCCGCCGATGAGGTCCGGGCGCATCGCGGCGGCGCACTCCCCGTGGCTGACCACAACGACCTCCACCGCCGCGGCGTCGGCGTGCCTCCCCGGGTGCGCCGACGCCGCCGGCGGCGGCGGCGGCGGGAGGAGGACGTGGCAGGGGTCCCAGACCTTGATGCCTGGGCCCGCGAGCAGGCGCGGGGTGCCCGCCGCCGAGGGCTGCGGCGAGAGCGGAGAGTCCGCGGCGAGGCACGGCAGCACCTCGGGCTCCTGTTCCAGCACCTTGGACGCAGACGCCGCCGGGGGCACGCGCACCGGCGCCGGCGCGAGCGCGGGCCGCGGCGGGGGCGGCGGCGGGCCCGCGGACGAGGGGGCGGCCGCGACGGAGGGCTCGTCGTCGTCGTCTTCCTCGCCGCCGGCGCTGGATACGGAGGAGTGGGAGGAGTTGGCGGAGCCCATCGCGGCGGGCGGGGGCGCGAGATCTGACGGGGTGGGAAGTGGGAACGCGAGCGAAGCTGTGGCTTCTGGGGGAGTGAGGACGACGGCGAGAGGGTGTCGGGTTTGGCTGGCCTGGGCGCTTCGGGCAGGGAGCGCGCGTGGAGATTCGTGCTGCTGCGCTGGTGTGCTTTGATCTCGTTTTGGTCGCATTTTCTATTTTTCCTTTTGTTTTTGAAATCATGGCGCTTCCATACAAACCTAGCATAAGAACTTTTATGCTGAAAAGCTGCCTAGATGCTCAAATAAATACGACCTAAGAACCAACTATTTATTTCTCGTTACCTTCTTTCTAGTTACCTTCTGTCATTTTAGCTTTCCTCTGTCGTATTTTCATAATGTATTTTTTGTTCCCCTAAGAAACAAGTCGCTAAGAAAACTCCTTTGAAGAAAGGCTTTTAGAATACATTTTGTGCAAATGTTTTTGAAAGAATCAATTGCTTTCTTGATATTCGTAAGTATTATTGGTGAAAAAGTTTTGTAAAAAAATCTGAAATGTTCAAAAGGAATCAACTTCAAGAGTAGGATGGGACAAAAGTTTTTTATTGGATTCATATTGCACTTGATTCTCTTTCATTTACAAATGGGATTAAGTTTGAATTTAAAACGTTGTATGAATGTAGAGTGTAACATCACCGGAGAATTCGTGAAAAATAAGATTCTAAATATTTTTCTTTACGAATTTAGACATATTTTTATGTTATTTTCATAAGCTGCATTACACCTCTGGAGTTTTATCAGCTGGCCCTTAAAAAATACTATAACAAATTGTGTTTGGTGGTCACATGAGCGCTACTTAAGAAAGGATTTGTAGGCGCATCCCGATTATTTTATGAGCGGGTCAAAAGACCCACTCCTAAAAAAGAACGGGGCTACTGTAACTTCCGGCCCGCCCGCTCCTAGAAAAGCATTTGCAGGGGCGGACAATGCGATGAGCTACCCCTACAAATAACGTCTATTTTTGGAGGTGGGCGATGGGGTGACGTGGCCCTAGAAATCATCATTTTCAGGGAGCCCCGAAATGATTTCTAGGGTTGGGTCATAACATGGTCTGCCCCTAGAAATAGTTCCACGAAAATGAATTTGTAACTTTTTCATATGATCTTGGATGAAAATAAACTTTTCAAAACTGTATAGCTCGATGACACCTAAAACTTTGTAGTAAAATTTTTTTATTTGAGATTGTTTAATACTTCAAAATATCATTATAAGTTCACTAATTTTGAAATCTTAATCTTTTAAATTTTCAAATGACTTCAGCTATATACAAGCTCTACATCAAACTTAAATAGCTGGATTAGATCTAAAACTTTAAAGTTAACAAGTTTTTAATTTAAGATTGTTTAATACTTTAAAATATCATTATAAGTTCTTTGGTTTTGAAATTTAAAATTTTTGAATTTTTTAAATGACTTCGACTGTAGAGAAGCTTTATGTCAAAATTGTAGAGATCGACGAGACCTAAAACTTTGAAGTTGACATGTTTTACATTTGAAATTGTTTAATACTCCAAATTGTATTATAAGTTCTCTAGTTTTGAAATCTACAATTTTTGAAATTTTCAAATGACTTCGGTTATAGAGAAGCTATATATCAAAGTTGTAATGGTCAACAAGATCTAAATGTATATAAGTATATAAATGAGTATATGTGTGGTTATATGTTAATGTATGAGTATATGTGAATATATGAGTATATGTGAATGGGTTTAATAAATGTATATTTTCATACAAATTTTTTCATGTGATCTTGGATGAATACAAACTTAATATCAAAATTATAGAGATTGACGAGACTTAAAACTTTGTAGTGGACAATTTTTGCATTTGAGATCATATAATAGCCCAACAATTTCTTTTAAAAGAAAAATAAAGATGGAGAAATAATTTTAGGGCGGTTGATGGCTCCACCCGCTCCTGTAAATAATTTCTAGAGGTGGATGATGGCGTCAACCATTCCTGGAAATCATTTCTAGGCGCGGGTGATGGCTTGACCTGCCCCTAGAAATGGTTATGCGCAAAAAAAATCATAAATGTTTCATATGGTTTTCGGATGAAGATGAACTTTATATCAAACAAATTTTTTATTTAAAATTGTTTAGTGGTTCAAAAACTCGTTATAAGTTTATGAAGAAACACACCCTACCACATCAGTGATCCTCACCTCGAAAACCTAGCCCTCCCATTGGCTGAACCTTCTCTCACCGACTCCCTCTGCTCTTATCCCTTCCCTCCACCCACTCTTTCTCCTTATCCATTCCTCTCACCTTATCTCTTTTTCCACAGGGGACGGCGCACAGGGGCTGGCAATTGTCGCAGGGACACGACGACCCGATAGTGCGTGGCCTAGCGCACTGGACCTTGACTCCCTATGGTGCGGGTGAACAGTGGCTGACGGCCGGCGGTGCTGGAGCTCGGCACCTTGCGTTGAGACCAAGAGCCGATGAAGGATCTAGGCCCCTAAGAATCATGCTATGGTGAGTTTTGGTGATTAATGACAATCGGATGTGTGGTACTAACTATCTCCATGAGTTGATGTGTTAGGTTGAGTTTCGGCATCAAGATAAGGATTGATAGCTCATTGGTTGTGTTGCAATAAGTTGAGGTTGCGATCGGTGACAACAAGACATTATGTATCAATGGATACTTGTTGAGAATGTGTGAAAAAATATGAACATCATGAGTTGATGGAGACCAAAAGCATGGGCATGATGATTTTGTGATCAACAAGTATATGGTCTTGAATGATGTCAATGAGAAAGTGAATACACTGAGGATGTGGGATACAAAGTGGTTTCGTATGGCAAGATGGTGAAGGGCAAGAAAGACTCGGCTGTGTTGGATCATGCAAGGGTGAAGGGCAAGCAAGAGGCTTGGCACCGAAGGACCAAGGCAGTAGTAAAGGGTGAGTAAAGGCTTAAGGCTGATGGACCGTAAGAGGCCATGAATTCATGCTAAATTGGAAGTTATTCGAAGACAAAATACTTGGGAACGCCAGTTTACTTAGGAAAAAAATTGGAATGAAGTGGTGTTTAAGGCTTTAGCTGACTTTAACTCAAATTTTGAAAGGTTTCTGTTCGGATTTAGATCAAGGTCAAATGGACAACATTGTTGTACACACTTTAGACTCAAACTCTTACAAAAGAATTAGGTCCACCTTAGTTTTGGATTTTGTAGAAATTTACACACCAAGTTGGAAGACACTCACTGTTTTGGAACTTAAAGTAGTGTTTGCTGAAATTGAAGCTGGAGCTAACTTTGGACTAAATTTTGAAAAGGTCCCAGTGTGAAATGGTCAAAGCTCAAATTAACAAAGTTGTTCTCTAATGTTTATTCTACAACTTCTATAAAAGCCTCATCTTCAGACTAGTCTGGAATTAGAGATAACAAAATCTAAACTTCTTAACAGCCATGTTCTTAAGGACTCAGCGATTTTGATAGAGCCTTTGAATTACTATTGAATTTCAAACTAATTTTTGAACCTCTTCCTCTTCAAACTAGCAAAATCTCAAATAAGCAAAGTTATTTGATTTGAAATGTTTTACCACTGTTATATTGGCAAAAATTGAAGTTGTTATATAAAACTTTAAAATTACGAATTGCCTCCAAATTAAGCTTTTAAATGGCATTAAGGTCCTTTTAAGTGCTAAATTAACTTCTAAACACTCTACTTAAGCTTTGACAAGGTTAATTAAAATTAGGGTTGTACCATATTTATTGTGTTTTTATGAGTGTAACCTCTATATGTATCTTTATTGGCGAATATTCGGTTATATTGTACCATCTTTATTGTGTTGTTATGAGTGTAATCTCTATATGTATCTTTAGTGATTGTTATGAATGTGGAATTAATGGTGTAATTTTCATGTGGATTGTTTCATTCCATTATCAAGTTCTTTATCTAATACGAAGACCTATATCCATTTTCATGCGAAATATGATGCATAATACGGGTTCATATGTTGTCCATGCGTAATCCATTTTCATGCGTAATACAATGCATAATACAGGTTCATATGTTGTCCATGCATAATCTATATTCATGCGTAATACGATGCAGATGGACTGGCAATGGATGTATAATGCGGATAGACGGAGCAAAAAGTTTGTTGATGGCTTGCATTGTTTTCTCGAAGTGGCCAAAGCGAACAAGCCAGAGAACGGGTTCAAATGTTGTCAATGTAGTAACAAGGACTATTCATAGCCACTTGTTTAGATACGGTTTCATGCCTAACTATTTTGTTTGGACCAAGCACGACGAAAGAGGGGTTGTAATGGAAGATGCCGAAAAAGAGGAGGATGATGACAATATTCTGGACTAGGCTGCAAGCCAAGCTTTTGTGGATACTACAATGGGTGAGGCTGATAAAGATGAGTTCGTAGAAGATAGCCCTACAATGACCTTGGTTTGGTGCTACTGCACATAGAGATTGCGAAACTGAGAAGGAAGCAGCAAAGTTGCAGCACATGATTGCTGATCACCAAAAATTGTTGTACCCAGATTGCTAGCAGGGCCATAAAAAGCTGGGTACCACACTATAATTTATGCAATGGAAGGCCAAAAATGGTGTGTCCGATAAGGCATTTCAGGGGATGTTGAAAATTATTAAGAAGATTCTTCCCAAGAATAATGAATTGCCATCCACAACATATGAAGCTAAACAGATTGTTTGCCCTTTGGGATTGGAGGTTCAGAAGATACACGCATGCCCTAATGACTATATCCTCTATTGTGGTGCTAAATACGAGAAATTGGATGATTGTCCTGTGGGCAGAGCGCTGAAGGTATAAGATCAAGCGAGATGATCCTGGTGATGTCGAGGAGAAGCCTCCCAAGAAGAGAGTTCCTGCGAAGGTGATGTGGTATTTCCCCATAATACCACACTTGAAGCGCTTGTTCAGGAACAAAGCGAATGCTAAATTGATATGATGGCACAAAGTAGAACGTAAGAAAGATGAGATGCTGAGACACCCCACTAATGGGGCCCAGTGGACATCAACTTATAGAGCATTCCTGGACTTTGAAAGTGATGCAAGGAACATAAGGTTTGGTTTAAGTACTGATGGATTCAATCCATTCGGTGAGTTGAGTAGTGGTCATGGTACTTGGCCTGTGACCCTATATATGTTCAACCTTCCTCCTTGGCTGTGCATGAAGCAGAAGTTCATTATGATGCCAGCACTTATCCAAGGCCAAAAAACAACCTAGCAACGACATTGACATGTACGTAAGACTATTGGTTGATGAACTTTTACAACTCTAGAAGGAAGAAGGTGTACGTGTGTGGGATGAGGATAAATAAGAGATCTTTAACCTACGAGCATTGTTGTTTGTAACCATCAATGATTGGCCTACACTGAGTAACCTTTTGGGATAGACAAATAAGGGATATCGGGCTTGCACCCACTATTTAGACGACACAGACAACATGTATTCGAAGTACAAGCAGATGCTAGTTTGCGAAAACCTGACGAAATCCGATGCTTGGATTATACATCATCACATAGATACTTTTCCCTCCTGGTTGTGTTAACAACTTATGGGTAACTCTGAGATTCACCCACAGCTCGCTTGGTTAGCTAGGAGATCTTTTAGCACAATCATGAAATTTCAAGGCTACAAGATAAATGGTTATACATTTTACATGAGAGTTCAAGATCAGAAAAGCACGAACCAGAATAGTGGTGTCCGCATAGATGCCATAGACAGCAATAGGAGTAAGGACTCGTATTATGGTTTCATAGAAGAGATATGGGAACTCGAATATGGACTGTTGTACATCCCTCTATTTCATTGCCAATGGATGAAGCTAACTGACGTCACCAAAGATCAGTATGGAATGACAATAGTAGACCTAAGGAAGATTGGATATAATAATGAACCATTCGTACTTGCCAATGATGTGCATCAGGTTTTCTATGTGAAGGATATGTCTAGCAAACCAAAGAGAAATCTAGTAGACCCATGGGAACCAAAGCGCCACATAGTTCTTCCAGGTAAATGAAAAATCATGGGATTCGAGGACAAAATAGACCAATCAGATGATTATGATCAGTTTGATGGCATGCCTCCATTCACTATTGAAGTTGACCCAAGCATCATGCTATCCAAAGAAGAGGCTCCGTACTTACGCCGCGATCATGACCAAGGAACTTTCATGAAGAAGAAATTTTTTAACGTTACATGGTAATGCACTAAATATGCTTCACCTTTATGTAAAGTTACATTGTAAAGTTCTATGATTTCATGTACTATTTGATACAATTTTTAATTTAACGTATCTATGATTTCATGTGTGTTTAAATTAGTTGAGGTGAAGATTTATTCGATCAATATGAACAATGTTAACCACATACATCAATTGAATTTTTTGTGCGTTGAAATTATTTAATTGACTCATTCAAACTTATTGTAAATATACTTGCTAATTTAATATATTTTTGCATGGTCGTAATATGCAAAGTGACCTTTTGTCCCGGTTGTAAGTTGCAACTTGCAACTAGGAGTAAAGTGACCTTTTATCCCAGTTGTAAGTTGCAACTGGGATAGGGGGGGGATAAAAGTAACTCATCTTCTACCCCGGCCTCCACCACTCAACACTTGCAATTTTCACCACGCCAAGATCCACTGTCGTGCCCGTCCGCCTTCGTCGCTGGCGCCTCCTCTCCGTCGTCACCCTGGCCTCCTCTCCGCCGCATGCCGTTGCCACGGCCTCCTCTCCACCGTCGCCCTGCTCCTCCTTTCCGCCGCCGTCACCCCGGCCTCCTCTCCACCTCTACCCCGGCTGTCCGCCGTCACTCGCCGCCGGACTCCGCCGCTCCACCTTCACCGACCCTGCATTGCCACCACTGGACTCTGCTGCCCCGCCATCGCCAGCCCTGCATTGCCGCCGCCTGACGCAAGGGCCCCTTTTTTATTTTTTTTAGTTGAAAAATCATTAGGAAATTATTTGACTAAGTAGAAATTAGTAGAAAATTAGGGGAAACTACTATGATTAGTAGAAAATCAGTATAATTTACTTCAGATGCTTAGTATAATTTTGTATTCATTTTGTTTAATATTTAGAAAATACTATAATTATGTTTTTGTGTAAATGTTTCAAAAATTAGTAGAAATTTTTACAAACGCTTAGACTTATTTAGTATAAATGCTTTGTATAATTTGGTATACATTTAGTATAATTTTTAGTACATTACTATGATTTAGTAGAAATGCTTCAAAAATTAGTAGAAATTAGTAGAAATTTGGTAGAAATGCTTCAAATTAGTAGAAATTAGTAGAAAATTGGTAGAAAACCTTAGAAATTAGATTAAATTTGGAAGAAATTTGGCATAAATCCTTAGAAATTAGAAGAAATTTGGTAGACATTCTTAGAAATTACTAGAAATTTGTAGAAACACTTCGAATTTGGTAGAAATTCTTAGAAATTAGTAGAAATTTGTAGAAACACTTCAAATTTGGTACAAATTCTTAGAAATTAGTAGAAACGCTTCATGTAGGATTCATTCGAGACTTTCATGTAACTTTCTTGTAAGTTTTCATGTAAGTTTCATTAAAGACATTTCATGTAAGTTTTATACAAGACATTTCATGTAAGTTTCAGTCAAGACATTCATGTAAATTTGTTGTAAATTTTAATGAAAGTTTCATTTCGTGTATGGTTTCATGTGTATGTTTCAATCACTTTGTTTTTTTCATTGTTGTTCTATGATTTCATGTATATACCTTAACATACATATAACTGTGATTTCAAGTGTGTTTAAAGTAGTTGAGATGACAGACGATGAGATCGCAAGGTATCTAATGGAGCAGATTATTGCTAGTACTAGTACTGACTCCAACCTTCCCATAACGTACACCGATGAAGAGGGTAACCAGGTGGACATGTTCCTCAACATGTCTAGCGATGACAATGAAGAGCCCAAGCTCTAGCAAAACCTTGCCGTGGCGGAAGGTTCCGGCGAGGTATATATCATTTTCAATGTTTTACCCCATCTATAATGTCTTATTCATTATTACTATGTACTAATTAAGGAATCTTGAACTGTTAGCCCTCTGGATTGACGAATCGTCAGAAGCCCCGATGTAGTACAAGGCTGATGGTTGGAAGGCTTATCATCACGGAAGTCACAGAAGAGGGCACGCTAGTTGCTCTCGAAAAAGTGGCAAAAAAATACGTGAGTAAGATCAAGGCAATCGTAAGGGACAACGTGCCCATCAGCATCAGGGAATGGAAGGGCAAAAGTACTAATCCATACGCGCTCCCAGATACAGAAAAGAATACACTGTGGGAAGATGTATAGAAACATTTCACATTTCCCGAAGGATGTAATGAAGATGATGTGAAATCGTGGATGCTGAAGAAGATGGCCAGACAATTCCAAACATTCAAGAAGATGCTAGATGCCAACTTCATCAAGAAGGGCCGAACTCCGAATTTTGATGAGTGGCCAAAGTTGAGGGACCACTGGGAGACATTTATCGAATACAAGATGAGTGAAGACGACATGAATAGGGTCAAGACCAACGCTACACATGCTGGCAAGAAGGAGTACCATAATCATCTAGGGCAAAGTGGTTACAGCACAACAATTCCCAGATGGCGCAGGATGGAACAAGACCTGATCGATCGGGGTATCGTACCAGCAACTCTTGAATGGCTCGATCAATCAAAAATTTGGTATTACGTTCATGGAGGCTTCCTAACCAAGAGGATGAGATGATAATCTTCAATGAGATAATACCTACGAAGGTCGAAAGGCTTATCAAGAACATTGAAGATGCTAAGACTGGGAGGTTGAAGGTGGACCGAGAGGATGATGAGCTCACATTGGCCCAATGTGGAGCACTACCAGATCCAAATGTCGCCAGCCCTTCTCAATGCCTCGGGAGCAGCTGTGTTTCCACAGGGCTCCTCGATCTGCAGACACCAAGATTACCCATGAACAAGCAACAATTTGTTGTGGATGTCATCATGCAACGCACCTCATGTGAGCTGCATAAACTGATCGACAATATCACCATTAAGGTACAATTATACATAATATTTATGCAATCTTCTCAATCCATCCACGCCTCGGGATCAAAGTTTAATAACTTCTTTATTTCTGCTATTTGTACAGGTGGCGTACGGGAGTGCCTTACCAATCCTGCCAGGGCAGATAAGCCATGGCATAGAGATTCCACCTGGCTACGCTAGCGTCGGCCTAGAGCGGCTCGTTGATAGCCAATATGAAGGCCTAGAGCTCGACCTCCCGGGAGGCTACGGGGAAAGGACACTAGGAGATGCGCTTCATGAGATCATTCTATGGCGCAAATGCTACATCATCATCTGTAGCACGGAGGCATCTCCTCAAAACTCAAGACCGCTCCCTGTAGATCCCTAGACGTGACCATCTCCTCAAACCTCAAGACTGTCATCTCCACCACATCCTGCTCCAGGACCGTCATCTCCAGCACAACCAGCACCACCAAGACCATCGCTTCCTGCTCAATCAAGGTCTCCATCTCCACCACATCGTGGTGGTGCAAGCAACAATGATGACAACAACACCCCTCCCCGATCACCATCGCCGGGACTAAGAGCAGACCCGAGCAAGGAACCTGCGGCACCAATTAAGAAGTCATGACCACCAACTCCCAAGCCAAGACAGAGAAAGAAGAAAACAAAGGAGCCTGAAGTGACTCCTAAGGAACACTGGGTGGCAATGACTCAAGTGGAAATGCTAGGCCGAAAGCCAAGCACAATCCAGTGAGTGGTTCAGGAAAAGGGTCGAAGAAAAAAAACAAGGGAGATGGAGCCACCGCCAGTAGTTCGAAGAAAATTAAATAATTTTTATAAAGATGTTAGAAGCAGCCAAGAAGATGTTGCCACCACTATCGAATTATGAACGGGCATTAGTCAAGGCTGATGAGAAGAAAAAAAGAAAAGGAAAGTCGTCTTCAAATAGGGTTGTCCCACACCTCAAGCATCTACTAGAAAAAAGACACCAAAAAGATAGCAGCAATGCCCTTGGATCAACAAGCAAAATTATTGAAATTGATGGAAGAAATAGGTATGGGACTTGTTGAATATCTAGGGCAAGTTGAGCTACTAGCTGCACCGCTTGTTGAACCGAAATGGACCTTTGAGCTAGGCAACCTCTGGTAAGGTCTGAGTTGGTACGGAAGCTATTAACAAAGATGTATGAATTCCATGAATGGTGTTGGGGATAGATCCTCAGTACCCGCAATGAAGGAAGAAGACGGACTCCTACTAGGATTTCACCGTAATCCTACTAGGACTCATGCCATGTAATCCTATTAGGACTCCTCCTTGTAAACCGACTAGTTATCCTGCCCCCTGGAGTATATAAAGGAGGGCAGGGGTACCTAGATCGATAGCCTGAACTCAGATACAGGCAAAGCTCAGAACCATCATCAATAGCCAACAACTAGGCTACTCAACACCCAAGCGCAGGGTGCAATATACAACACCCCAAACAGGACATAGGGTATCACGTTACTCTGGCAGCCCAAACCTGTATAAATCCGTGTCTTGTGTCCTTGCTTTCACCTTCGAGTTCCAGGTCTGGCAATTCCCCACCAACGAATCTACTACCTCAGGTACCCTCTCGGCAGGCTGCCGGGTATAAAACACTGACATCTGGTGCACCAGGTAGGGGTGATCATCGAGATCATCGGGTGAGCTTGAAGGACCTCATCTTCAAAATCAATCTACTCGACGAGAAACAAGTCGCCGAGTTCTAATTCGAAGCCAGTCATCGAGTTCCAATTCAAGATCAATCTTCTCGACGCCACAGCGTGATTGTTTTTAGGCGATGGCTAATCAACAACTTGTCATGTCTTTGCATCAAAATTCAACACAGAATCAACTTCGTATTATATTCCAGCTAGCATGTTGGTGTATATCCTCAGTTCGGTGCAATGTGCAGCGGATCACTACTTGTCGACACGCATCTACTGCTGCATCAAGCAAAAATCCAGCAGGAATCGAATTCGGTAACCGGGTCTGAAGCAGAAGCAAAGCGCCAGGGATTGCACTGTTGCCAAGTTTGAAGCAAAGTTGGCCTACTGCATCCTGCAAACCGATCAGCAAACTGCCATGCTATTGCCGTGTGTGTTTCTATTCCCAAGGCATAAAGAAGATTGCATTCCCTCAAACAAAGCTATGGCCGTGCACCAGATCAAGTTTCAAAGCAGGCTCGCATCAAGATCGAGGATAGCTGCCTCTGTCTCCTTGACACTAAAAGGAAATTCAGCAAAAAAAAATTTACACGCACACAAAGGAACACCAGAAGGCTTCGAGTGCTTCGTGGCAACATCGACAATCAGCAATAACCAACGGCCAGCAATGTCGACCTCACCATGACGAACGACGACCCACCGATGACTACTTTGACTACTCGTATTGACTAGAAAACTAGTCGAGGATGGATTACATCGACATCCGGCCGCATCGACTCGCTAGTGACTATGTTGACTACTCGTCTCGACTAGAAAATTAGTCGGGGCAGACTTTGCACCGTCGACAACTAGTCAGAATCGATTCTGACTAGTCGGCTTCAAAAACAACCATCACGGCTTCATCGACGACAACCTCACCTACTCATCTCAACTAGAAAACTAGTCAAGGGCGGGTTCCATGTGATCAACAACTAATCGGAATTGACTCCGACTAGTTGGCTTCATCAACAATTGACACGGCTTTGTCGACAATCGTCCACGAATCAAGCTAAGTCACTTTTCTAATTATTTTCCAGCTTATTTCCCGCATGCAAGGCAACACGCCGACTACTTATTTGTGTACACCTCGTGACGAGAATTACCCTATAGAACTACACTTTGCCAATTATTCCTGGGGTATGTTGATGACAACCATAGTCTTGGTACACCAAATTATGGATGCTACGGTCATGGGTTTGGTGCACTAAGTTTTGGAGGCACCGCCATGGGTTTGGTACATGGAATTATGGAGGTTGTATCCACAGATTCGATGCACTGAATACTGGAGGCACACAATGGCTACACCCTAAGGAGGCAGGAAACTCTTGCGTACAACATGCGCTCTACTCGTCGGAGGGCAGCAAAGTCTTGAGTGCAATCGCTCTCTCTTTTTGTCGCAATGTTGACTACTTATGTCTTCTCTTAGCCGTTGATAATCTCCTTGAGCAGAATATGCCTTAACTCATGAAAGCCTTGGATCATCTATCATGCCTCCCTCATACGACATTGAAACGAGGCATCCTTTGATGCGTTGGAACGGGGACGACGATGCCATTCTTTTGGTTCTAGTCCTAGCTCTAGAAGGTTTGTGGATCATTCTATGTGATCATGACAAGCTGCTGCATCACCAGTTTGGGGCCAACTTGGCCTGGTATCATGTCGGGCCTTAAGCCCAAGTTGTGGGCACCCCCATCCTGGTCACCCCCAACCCTAGTTTGCCCCGTTTGATATAAACTCAGTAACCGCCACCTTAGAAATGTGGGTTCTGTTTAGTTCTAGTTTTCCTTTGAGAAACTAAGATTGATTCGTTGTAACTATGGCGATAAGTCATTTTATAGTGATCTAGAACCCCTAATCTTGTTCTCCTTGACTGTGTCGATTAGTCCTTTCGAATTGAGAGCTTGAACCCTTCTTTACTTCATTCATATTTGCAATTTCAGATTGCATGTTTATACTTTCTTGCTTGTGTCCTTCGATTCGCTTGCAGGAAAAGCCTTCTCGGCAAGGTCAATCAAGTTGTCCTTGGTTGATAACCAACGGAGCAGCGATGTAGCGGTTGTAGGGATTTGAATCGTGTCTGATTAGAAGCCCGGCGTCAATGTCGAGTTTCCGCCAATCAAATTTATCATTACCTTTTGGAAGATCGAGCCAGTGCTACGTCACTAAGTGTACCTCCAAAGGCTCCGCTAGCTCCTAGGCTTGGGGGCTAAGCGCCAATTACTACTCGGAAATACATCCAGTGGCTCAGCTAGCTTCCAAGCTTAGGGGCTAAGCACCAATAACTACTCGACGTAGCTCCTACGGCTTACTTGGCACATAAGCTCGGGGGCTGGACGCTGCAAAACTACTAGGATGATGACTTGCGTGAAGATTCAAGATCCTTGAATTGATTATTCAATCAATCCAAGGCTTAGGGGCTGATAGGCTAAACACAGCAATTGATTTTTTTCAAGACAAAGCAAGAAGATTCAAGATTTTATTGACCCTCAGCCTGATTCTTCGATTCAACCTAAGGCTCGGGGGCTACTCCATATGGAGTGCGACTTTCGCCGCCTCCATATATGAAGACTACAATATCAAGATGATCAAGGTTTGAGCACACCATAGCCTCATGGCAGCTTTGAGAAACTTTGAAGATTCAGCTAGACAAAGTACTCGAAGACTGCTGCATTCGGCTATGAAGCGCTTGGGGGCTTGTCAGGGATAGATCCCCAGTACCCGCAAGAAAGGAATAAGACGGACTCCTACTAGGATTCCACCATAATCCTACTAGAACTCATGCCATGTAATCCTACTAGAACTCATGCCATGTAATCCTTGTAAACCAACTAGTTATCCTGCTCCCTGGAGTATATAAAGGAGGGTAGGGGTACCTAGATCGGCAGCCTAAAATCATATAGAGGTAGAGCTCAGAACCATCATCAATAGCCAACAACTAGGCTACTCAACACCCAAGTGCAGCGTGCAATATACAACACCCCAAACAGTACGTAGGGTATTACGCTACTCTGATGGCCCGAACCTGTATAAATTCGTGTCTTGTGTCCTCGCTTTCACCTTCGAGTTCCAGGTCCAGTGATTCTCCACCAACCAATCTACTACCTCGGGTACCCCCTTGGTAGGTTGCCGGGTATAAAACACCGATAGATGGTACATGAAGTTGTCCACCAACGAGAGGGAGATGGTTGTCCTTAAGGTAAAACCAATAGATTTTTATGACAAAGGCGAGAAAGTCCAGTGGCTAGAATTCAAGGATATATACGAAGTGTACCATCATGATGCCCTGGATATCTCTCTAATCAGCGCATGGGCTCTATAAGTGTCCATTTATCTACATGTAAATTTTGGCTCATATCATTATTTTTTGTGCGTGCATCACCGTACTAACTTCGTCTTCTATTTTATGTAGGATGCTAATTCAGACGTGCTAACGAGAAGCGTACCTCCATGTTGGATTCATGGATCCATCCCTAGTTAACCAAAAATAGATATGGGATGCGCCGGAGAAAATGTTGGTGGAAGTATACAATTTCCTAGATAAACAAAATTACAAGGATTTCATATTACTTCCATACAACTTCAAGTAAGTATGTGTATACCGTCTATTTTCGTTTTCTTTTTCCTTACCTGATTAATGTTAGTTAGCTCTAATATATATGAACATTTACGTGCGCAGCTACCACTGGATCCTCATTATAATTGAGCCTAAAAGAAGCCACGTCACTGTCTTCGATTCGTTGAGGAAAGATCCAGTGGAGTACCAAGACATTGAAGACATGCTAGGCTTGTAATAATTCTGGACCTTTATCTCTATGCAAAAGTTTGTTTCCTAAATTTTCACCTAACACTATATCATTCATTATTTTAACCCGCAGCGCATGGAGAGAATTCATCAGGAAACACAAAGATCCATTCAAAGAAAAACTTACATGGAACCCAGACTTCCCGGTACGTATGAAGTTTGCACATTTTGTACATTCTATAGCATGAATATTTCATAACATGTTTTTCCCCACTGAAGTGCTTAAGATAGAAACCCAGGAATAATCTATGTAGCTACTACATCTGTGAGCACATGCACAGTTTTGTGGGACCCAAGGGACTAAAGATGACACCGCACGAATATAAAGTATGTAAAATAAAACTATTAATAGTTAATTATTTTCTACCTCCTTATATTTAATTGTTCATGTAAAATTCACAAATTTCCAAATTATAGATGTATAATATTCAACAGGGACTCTTGAGGAAGGAAAGAGTAGTGGCAATATGTGAAGGTCTCATTGGATTCCTGGTGGACGAGGTGGTAAATCCACAAGGAGAATTTTATTACGATGGACGAAAATTAGACGCACTGAGCAACACCTCGACATGAAGATCGTAGGAATGACCGGGACAATTTTTTGTATAAATACTATAGTTTGATTTGTATAATACGCTAAGATTTGTATAGTATGCTAACAATTGTGTGTGTGTGTATATATATATAGACACTAAGAATTGTATATATAGTAATTGTATAAATACTAGTTTGATTTCATTATAAAAAAGTCTCAACTACTAAAGGTTAACTAAAGGGGTACGTAGGTGATGCATGAAATTACGGGTGCCATGCAGGCTAACTAAAGGGGTACGTGATGCATGAAATTACAAGCGCCTGCATGGCGCACGCTTGAAATTTCACGCATGCACTTTAGTCCTGGTTGGAAAAACCAACCATTACTAAAGCGTGCCCCCTTTACTCCCAGTTGATAAAACCAACCGGGACTAAAGGGGCCTGTCCCGCGCCTGGCATGGCAGCCCCTTTAGTCCCGGTTGAGTGACCCGGAACTAAAGACACCCCCCCTTTCGTTTCAATTGCTTTATCCTGGATGGATTTTTGGGAGATTTGCCCCCTACCAACCGGGACTAAAGGCGAGTTTTCCACCAGTGAACATAATTATCTGCAAACTCTATTCAATAATCTGTGCTTCCATTTCTAGCAGGGCTCTTAGGGGAAGACCTGCAAGAAAACTAACAAACAAACCTCAGATGCACCACCTACTGGAGTCAAGTTTCGCTCTCGTAAGAGGGTTTACGCCGACATCCTACCTACTAGAGGTCGAAGGTCAAAGAGAAGCATTTCCAAGCCTGATGCAAGTCTTACACCAAGTGGCAACCATGTGCCAGCTCCATCACACCCTAATGTGAGCCAAGCTGTTGAGCCTGCTAGTCAAGGGTAGTTCTACTGCCTTGTTTCTAATTCTATTACATTTGATTACCTGATGAATGCACTCTTACTTCCTGCTATTTTTAGATGATGGAGCTAATGCCATTCCGCAAGCTGATGGTCACAGCAATTTGGGCAACAAAGGTGATGCTTTCTTACTATCATTAAAATAGCTTTGGTTGCATGAAGAATGTGTGAAAGGAATCGGTGCTCGTAGTCTAAGAGGGGGATGGGGTGAATTAGACAACTTAAAAGCTAAACATATGGCTTCCACTAGCTGCATCAAAACATAAACTAGATCATGCTATCTCGGTGTGCAATCTACGATTGATCTAGTGTGAAACCCTCATCCCAAAATAAGTTTTGCAACCTATATCAGGTCCTATCAATATACTACTCTAGGAAAGTAAAAGCACACAAGTTGCAATTACGAAATGCGAAAATGTAAGGAAGGGATGAGGGAAAGCAAACTCTTAACACAAGAATTTATCCCGTGGTATCGGTAGGCACAAAGCCACCACTAGTCCACGTTGTTGAAGCACTCCCACAAGAGTATTGCTTCCCGGTCACCAAGTCTCTCCCAAGGTGCCCCTTGACTTGCCACAAAGGCTCACGTCAAGTCCCTTGGTCACCTTGATGCCATCTTCACTAAGGATCTTCTTCTTAGAAGGGGGTCTCCACGTTCCTCGTACAAGGTCGTCGACGCCGTTCCGCACCAAGCTGGAGTGTTGAAGACTTGCCGGCGAGCCACCAAGGCTCCAAGGCACCGACACACCTCTTGTACAATGATGGTTCACTCTAGAACCTGATCACAAGGTCGGCACACCTTGCATGCACTCCTCTCTAGGCCTATCCTATCACTAATCACTCTCCTAAGCTTGTGCTAAGCCTTTGATGGATCACTTAAGCACTTTTGGTGGCATAGATGTGTTCTTGATCAGTCTTGGTCTTCAATACATCTCTGGACACTTCAGCAACTCCAAATGGGCGAGTGGTGGGGGTATAAATAGCCCCAAGGGCTCAAAGAGCCGTTGCTCCAACAGCTAGTGAAAAAGGATACCATCAGATGCTCCGATGGTCTATATTTGGCCTGCATCGGAACATCCGGTGCAACTAGTCGTTGGCTCCCCACGCACAAGTTCCTCATGAATTCATTCGACGCTTTATTCGATGCCCCCATCGGATCATCCGGTGCCACTGTTCACGTCACATAGCGTTGGATCCCCTGATGTCATTGCTCCGATGCTTTCTCCGATGGTGCTGTCGGATCATCCAGTGCTAAAGGATTTTTGCCCAAAACCTCTTTGGAACTTCTCAAAGAAAATATGCTTCGTCCGATGGTCAACTCCATAGGGCATCGGGGTTTCCTCTGCCTCCTCATCGAATTGCTCCGACGCTTGTAAAATTACCTCCATCAGATCATCCGGTGCACTCGAGATTTTCCCCTATTTTTCCCGTTGTACCAATTGCTCCGATGGTTGCTCCGACGCTTCTCAGGTGGGGCATCGGAACATCCGATGGTGCATTTTTCATTCCAATTCGTCTAATGCAAGCACCAAATATACCATCACTGGATTTTCTCTATCATTTGGATGCTTCAATACTATAGAATAATCCTAGATATCATGACTTGGTCACTTAAATACCATAGCTTGGATACTCAAATACCATAACTTGGATACTCAAATACCATGATTTGGATGTCAAGAATACTATCATTTGGACCTTGCCATGATTTGGTTTACATTCGTGGGATCTAGAAAACCTACAAGGTACATGCTAGAGAAAGCATTCGTCCCAATGACTATGTTGTCACTCAATCATAAAAATCATAAACTATGGCTTAATGAGGCCATGTTCGCTATGATGTGTTCTTATTGCCTGCCATTTTTAGATGGTTATGACGAGCATCATGACAACCCCATAGTTGACGGGACTGATGTCATTACCCAACCTGCTGGCAACAACTAGATGACCAATTAATGAAGGTGATTGTTTGTTCATTTATTTGCCATATTGGATATTGCATTACTAGTTTGGTTGCTGAATGGTAATTGCAATTTGAATGATCATTTACAACCAGGAGGATTAGATATGGGACATTGTCTCCAAAGGATGAACCGATCTCATCGTGGCAAGCTGCCAATTTGTCATACCTGAAGGGAATATTAGGCCCTTGGTGCCTGTTATTGCTGCAAACTTTGCAACTGAATGCAACATGCCAGTCAGGAATCATGTGACTATGCTCAAGCACTGGAAGGAACACAACAAATACCCTGCGGTGATTGAACTTTTTTTTTGGGAAGACTTCGTGTGAGTACATTCTCCAAGGTCTTTCCACTCTTTAGATGCAATAAGAACTATTATTTTGTGAAGTGTATTATGTGTAACCCTGGTACTATTTGTAGAGAAATCTACTAGCACCCTCTATTTATAACTGTTTTGAACCATGCATGCATACTACCCTGCTGTCTGGTATATAAAAGAGATTCTGTATAGCAAATTTATTGCCGGTCCACTAGTACCGCTGTGATTTGCCACATAGGGACAGGATTAGGAAGAATGCGAGGATTACAGTGCCCAGGCAGCTCAAATCCTATATGGAAACGTATGAAACCGACAGAGAGATTGCAAGTATCTCATGGAACAATTCCTTCCCTAGGAATTCTAGTGGTTCAATTCCTTGTTCTGGTCATTATCATGGAATCCAAATGGCCGAAATTCCTCCATTTTGTCTTTCCTTAAGTATTAGGAGCTATGGGTTCACGAAAGCTATTGTGCCCAACATAAATATTGAAAATTAAATTTTCATATAATAAGTGCCAAATAACTTTTTACACCTCAGTTCTTTTTTCGAAAAGTTAGTAGGAGCACTGCCATATAAATAAGAAAGGAGAGCAAATCCAGTTCTACATACGCAGCTCAGTTTAATTTCATTTATAAGCTAAACATATATAAGTTTTGTTTTCAATTATTGAGGTTTTATAATGAAAAGACAACATGAGATATCGATGATCCCCCAGAAATATTTTGGGACTGAAATTAGTAAAGATGTATATTTGCTGCACCAACTAAACTGGTAGATCACGACCTGGGGTGGCCGAAATAAACAACAAAACACGTGTTCCTCGTCCAGATATACTTGAAACGGACGGCGGCGTCACATCCTCACACCAAAGAGCTACTTTGCTGCCAACAAAAAGCTCCTCCGTGTGCCTTCGTCAAGGTGCTGGCAACGTCGAAGCAACGACGCAGCGCACCATGGAGATCGGCAAGGTGGACCTTCGCGGGCTGGAGCCCGGCACGCCGGGTTGGGCGCGGGCCAGGGCCTCGGTGACCGCGTCCATGGCGGCGCACGGCTGCGTCGTGGTCGCGCACGACGCGCTCGGTCCGGAGCTCCGCCACGCGCTGTTCGGCCGCGCCCTGCCGGAGCTCTTCGGGCTCCCGTTCGACGCCAAGAAGCGCAGCGGCGCGTTCTCGAACGGGCCGCACAGAGGCTACGAGGGGCAGGTCCCCGCCGTGGCCTTGGAGACCGTCCCTGTCCCCGGCGCCGCCGACGAGCCCGGCCGCGTCCGTGCCCTCGCCGGCCGCCTCTGGCCAGATGGAAACCCAGATTTCTGGCAAGATAAATCAATGCAATACCATCGATTCTCTTTGACAGCATAATTAACAATGTTCATCTCACCTCCTGTTGCAGTGACACCATCGTGTCGTTCGCCAAGAACGTGCTGGATCTGGAGCAGACGGTGGAGAGGATGGTCCTGGAGGGCCTGGGCGCCCGCGGGGAGAGCATCGCCTCGCAGCTCGGCTCGCAGTCCCACGCCGTCCGGGCCACGCTCTACGGGGCGCCGCCGCCTCCCGGCGAGGAAGCCGCCGCCGGCGGCGTGTCCCTGTCCCTGCACGCACACCGCGACGAGCACATGACCACGGTGATCGCGCAGCACGAGGTGGGAGGCCTCGAGGTGCAGGACGCCGGAGACGACGGGCGCTGGCTCGCCGTCCCTCCCGAGCCGGGTACCCTCGTCTTCATGGCCGGCGACCAGTTCACTGTATAATTAGACGACCGTGTTTGCTGCCTCTCCGAGTGGTAACAATAACATCGACTGTCTCACGCCGTCCGTTGTCGTCGCCGTCGCAGGTTGTCACGAACGGGAGGGTGCCGGCGTGCGTGCACCGCGTGAGGGCGCCGGCGGGCGGCGGCCGCGGGCGCTTCTCGGTGCTGCTTGCAAGGCGGCGCAAGGATGACGGCGACCCCGTGCTGCGCGCCATGGACGAGCTCGTCGACGAGGACCACCCCCTGATGTACAAGCCCTGCAACCACGAGGAGTACAGGGCGTTCCGTTACTCGGACGAAGGGCGCAGGTTGCGGGAGAGCCATCCGCTGAAGGCCTTCTGCGGGGTGGAGAAATTAGGCGTGGGGTCCGTGGAAGGACCGCTCTCCAACCGCCACCCAGCTTAGAGGCTGTTTGGATCCTGAGTTGAGCTAGAGTTTAGTCCGCATCACATCGAATATTTGGAGGCTAATTAGAGGACTAAATGTAAGTTAATTATAAAACTAATTACACAGATGGAGGCTAAATGGCGAGACGGATCTATTAAGTCTAATTAATCCATCATTAGCAAATGGTTACTGTAGCACCATATTGTCAAATCATGGACTAATTAGGCTTAATAGATTCGTCTCGCCGTTTAGCCTCCATCTGTGCAATGAGTTTTTTAAATAGTCTATATTTAATACTCCTAATTAGTATCTAAATATTCGATGTGATAGAGACTAAAGTTTAGCCCGGGGATCCAAACACCCCCTTTTTCAAAAAGTTGTCTGCCACTCGTACCTATCCAGATATCTAAATAATGCAACTCAAAGATCATCAGTAGAACTGTTGTATGAAAAAAACATCTTAACTGGATCTGCAGCTCTGGACTGTGTTTGTCTCGTGAAACATCTTTACTGAATCCTATCTAGCGAGCGATCATTGTGTTCATTTCCTCCTATCTAGCGATCATTGTGTTCATTTCCTAAACATGGCATGAGAACCAACTGAAATACTACAGAAAAAAAACTCTAAAAAAGAAGCTTACCATTCTGTTGGGGCCTTGATCTGCTTGTTTGATTTTGTTTTTATTTTTTTGCAGTAGAAACTGTTAACCATGTGTGTGTGTTTTTGGCTACTTGTCTGATGAACACATAGGCTATCGGTGTCTCCCGGAATATTGTCTTCAGAACGAGTCCACATTATTCCCTTTTACTCGCGCTCACAAATCCTCCCGAGAACACTAAGGCCTTGTTTAGTTGGTTAATTTGGGAGATGCAAAATTACTGTACCAGCACTGTAGCATACTATAGCGTTTCGTTTGTATTTGTGAATTATTATCCAAATATTGACTAATTAGGCTCAAAAGATTTGTCTCGCAAAGTACAATAAAACTGTGCAATTAGTTTTTAATTTCGCCTACATTTAGTACTCCATGCATGTACCGCAAGTTTGATGTGATAGGGAATCTTCTTTTTGCATAGTGTCAAAGTTAGGAGTTGGGAGGTAACTAAACATGGCCTAAACTTAATTGTTTAATGGAGTTTGATTGCCAGCAGGTGCGTCTATCGATTCCATCAACATTCTACAGGGCGACATCATATCCGCCCGCCACCTGGGTGGGCGGTCATCACCGAGTGCACCTGCTCCCCAGGCAGCCCATCACCTATCTAGGGGCGACAACGAATTAACACACACACACAACGTTTCCAAAAAGGTTGTCCAAACTACTTTTTAGTTTAGAAGAAGATCACACAATTCGCTATTGGAGGCAAGAAACCACATGCATGCTTTAGTTTTGGAATCAAAGATCGTTAACTGCGTAATTAGAAAAGCCTATTATTTGAACAGCTCGATTTGCGGGCATCCCATCCACTTATCCTTGGAGAATATCTAGTTGTAGGTGAAATAACAAAAAAGATGAAGAAAACACACTCTGTAGATCCATGAAACACACTTCTACCAATAGGAGGTTGCCACGTGTGCATCCCATGGATTGAAGGGTCCACAAACTACCACAGCCGCCTCAATCTATCGGATAACGCACACACATGGGACCCACCAGGCAATCACCCGAAGAAAGGCGACTGCAAGGAGGGCCCACAGGGGGTCGACCAAACCCATGGTTCGGCCAAACCGCCCTTGCCTCCTCTCGTCTCCAGCTTCCACATGGCGACGGTTCACTGGGCCCTACAACGGTTATGGGATATTCGCCGAAGATCCCCTGGCAGAATCGCCTCTTGGAGCCTATAAATAGAGAGGCACCCCCTTCATTCTTACACACACACACGATAAGTTGAATCACTCTCTCCCTCTTAGTTTCCAAATTAGTGGAGTTAGGTTAGAGTAGCTCTGCTTCAGGTTCCAGGTCTTCTTGGAGTCTAGGGTATGGCTCTTGTATCTTACATTCCTAGGTTGACTTTATTCTATTCAAAGTATGCATCTTCTTTATATAGTGTTGTGCTTGGTTCTTCTATACATGAGTTAGTTTTATATCCTTGCTATGTGGATGTGCTAGGCTTATACGCTTATATGCTACACGTACACCCTTGCTATCATGGTATAGATTATGATGCTCTCATGTATGCCTTTAGACCATGCTTCAGTACATATACTCTTTGTGCGTATATACTTTGTATAGCTTAGTTGATCTATGCTACGGCATCGGTTCAATGGTCATATTTATGTTGGCTTCAGTCATAGTCACAATAGCTTGGGATGGCTAGAGTGTTGTTAACAATTCAAGCATGGTGCTTGGATTGCCTAGCTTCATTGGATATGAGTTTACCCCACGGGCCGCAGGGGTAGGCGGCAGGTGGTGACAGTCCTATTCGCCCTTCGTAATCCCCCATGTTTCGGTATGCTATTGTAACATCCCTAGTTTTGGGTAGACTCTTAAAAGCCTAATTAGAGTGTTTAAGGGTATACTTTTTGCACCTAAGTTTAAACTTGCCTCTATTTGATGTGCAAATTTACTTAAACACCTGAAAGTTACCAAAAAGGGGCTAATTTGAACCAAACTAAGTCAAACAAAGGGCTAAGTTGAAAAACACTCAAACTAGGTTTGAACTGTAGCAAACATATCAAAAAACCCAAAAGGTAAATTTGGATTTGAAGTTCAAACACTTAAATTGATGAAAATACCCTAAGAAGGCACTAATTGGGGGTAGTTAATAATTTCAAATTTTATATAACAACTCAAATTTTTGCCATTTCAAATTTTATATAACAACTCAAATTTTTTCCAATATAAAAGTTGTAGAACTGTTCAAAAAAAAAACTTTTCTTATTTGGATTTTTCCTGATTTTAAGTGGAAGGGGTTCAAAAATCATATTTAAGTTCAGTGGAATTTCAAAACTTAGTTCAAAATTCCCTAAGTCCTTCAAACCGGCGTTCTTCCAATCTTTGCACGTTTTTATCTCCAATTCTGGACCAGTTTTGAAAATGAAGTCTTTTTAAGAGTTGTAGTTTGAACTTAGGCCTACAACTTCTAGATTTGAAAAATTTTGAGTTTGGTTTAAAAATCTCGCACAAAATCTCCTCAAACCCGGCTGGTTCGCACGCCACGGCATTCCCGCGCACCAACCATGTGCGCGGTCACCACGCCGGCGCATCGCGCCACGCCACGCGGCACGCGGCGTTCGTGCAAGCCCGGATGCCAATGATGGACGACGATGGGACCACACGACGCACCACGCTGCCCAATCGCCTGCCGGCGCCATCTTACCCCTATGCGCCGCATCTCCTTCGCCCAGTAGCCGCGCCACGCCCATGCGCTGCAGCAGTTCGTGCTCGCCACGTCCCCGTGTTCCACCAGCGCTCACCGCTCGGCCAACTGCCACGCTTGAGGCAACGACACAAGCCCAACTCCTGGCCAACCCACGTGCGCGACACAAGACATCTTCTAGCTTCGCAATCCTCCACAGCCAATGACCGGAGCTCACCCACGAGCGCCCGCAACCTCGCCACCAACCGTCGTGCTCGCTCTCTGCTCCGCCAGTGGCGCGCCACCCTCTTCCTCTCGCCCAACCGCTGCTCGAGCTCATCCTTGAGCCATTGGCTCCCCCTTTCGCACCCCCGGGCTATAAAAGGAGCCCCCGTGCTCACCAGTGCACCACATCACCACTGCCTCCCTCTGCTAGAGCTCCAACCACCCTCTTGCTCGCACCAAAGCCCCCTGAGCCACTCAGTGCTTCACACGTGCACCACCGAAGCTCCCCGAGCCGCTTCCCTACCACCAGCGCCGCTGCTGGCGTTGGGACCGAGGAAGCTCCACCGCCGTGACAGCCCCGCCATGGACCGCCGCCGACAAGCCACCTCCGCCATCGAGCCCCTCAGCGCAAGTCCTCACGGTGAGTAGCTCGTCACGCCCAAGCCCTCCCTTTTCCCTCTAGCGCCGCCGCTCGTCGGGGATTCGCTGGAGAAGCCGCTGGCCACCTGAGGGGCCTATTTGAAAGGCTCCAATTCTTTTTAAGGTTCCCCGCGCAAGAATCCAGGACCTGTCTGTGGTAGTTTAAAACTTCCAGGGACCCCGTGCAAAATGAGTTTAACCTTTTCTGTTTTAATTTTGTTTAAATCGGCTGAAATTTTTAAAATGCATAAGAAAATGTAGAAAAATGATAAAAATGCAAAACCAACTTTTTTAGACTCTGGATGATGAGTAGTGTCATTGAAAAATTATTTTGATCATGTCACTATTATAGATTTTTATCTAGGATTTATTTTGTGTTTAACCTAATAAATGCCCCATAAATCACACAAAAATGATAACGATGAATCCACCTCTGTTAGCTTACTTGTGATGAGCTTGTTCTAGATATGATTTTTGTAGCACTAGTCTAGATGCTAAACTCACTGTTTTGAGCCACACATTGAAATCCTAGGTGAAATATTGCTTTTTGCATTATAAATGAAAGAAAACAGAGAAAAATGTGAAACCACTTTTGTTGAGTTCCCAATACAAATGTCTCACTAGGAAAAATAATGGTCTCTGTTTGAAACATGGTGAAACTTGCTTAAACTTTTGTGCAAAGTTAAATACAAGAAAAATATGGAAATGTCCTTCACAATAAACCTCCGTTGAACTTATAGAACCCACTGTAAAACTTTGAGAGCCAAACTCTCACTGAAACTTGAGTTAAAAATAGTTAAATGAAATCAGCCTTAGAGTGTTGTTTTATTTTTAATGCTTTTTTTGGAACTCACATTAGTCCCAAAATTTTACAGTAGCTCAACCATGATGTTAAGAAGCCTCTGTAAAATTTTCATCACCATAGCTTGTCAAATGCAACCGGAATAAATTATTGAAGTTATGGCTAGGAAAATGGAATGAAAATGAATATTTATTAAGAAGGGTAAAATGGGAAATGCACATCTAGGTTGTTAAGAAATTTAAAAATAGGATAACTTTCCAAAATGAACTTGATCAACCCTAGAGAGACTCCCCATTTCTTTTATGAAGTTTAAACTGAATAAAACTCTAGATGTGTACACAATCACCATCAGTCTAGCCCGAGAAATTAAATCACGAACCCACCTTACTTCACCTAAGATGAACTCACCTTTCTTTTTGAAGTTTAAGTAAATAAAATATTATATGTGTACACAATCACCATCAAGTCAACCCAGGGTTTAAAACATGAAAACACTTACCTTGTGAAGAAAGTTAAGTTGATGTTTTATCTAGGTGAATGTGGTCATTACAACTTTAATACTTCTGCGATGCCTTATGAATCCATCTTGCTCGTGAAAACATGAAACTTGAATATTGCATATGCATCTCGTGTAGAAGCAAATCTCGTAGACGGGACTTACGAACTGCTGCTGACTGCTGAGGCTGAGCAAGAGCCCAGTGAAGCTTCCAACGAGCTCCTTACTAACGTAGCATAGGAAGGCAAGCCCCGGAGCATGACCCAGTTTTCTAAATTTATGCACTACTTATGTTACTTATGTTTGTGCATTTAAGTTCATAGGAGTTGGTTGAAAACTTAGTTGCATGATCTAGGTACCTATGGTTGAATACTAGCATGATAGGTTGAGTAGTTGCGATACTAATTAGGACTCGGTAAAAGTCGAGTGATTTCCTATCACACGCGAGTCATAGGAGTTGCTTGTTTACTCATACTACAACCATAAGGATGATGGATGAGGCTGGGATTGGTTCCAACTCAGTGGTTTTGCCCCATCTGTCTAGTGATGAAAATGCTAAGGCCGAAATATGTCGGTGTTCGTGGTCAAATGTTTGAAAGTACTAATCTCATACCTAGTATGGGATGGGAAAGCCTAGTACCTGATTGAACTGAGGTGTGGTTTTATCCCTACTATCTCTGGATAGAGTTTCCCCTGGTGCATCATGTGGGTACAAGTGCAGTCATGGTACGGCGATGTTCCAGGACCGTGGGGCCTTGTATCCAAGGGAAGTAGGCCCTATGCACATGCTCGAGGATTGATATGGACGGCTGACAAGTGAAGTGGACCCATCGTGGTACACGGATGTCGTGGGGTTAGGTTGATCTTGCAAGTTTTAAAAACTCGATTTGAATCGTCTGCCTCTCACAGTTTGAGACTGCTTGACTACTATGCTGCACTGAGTAAGAAGTGAAATAGAGAATGATTATAAACAATGATGCTTGGAATAAAATGTTTGCTCAACTTGCTTGCTTAGAACAGGTTGCTTACCTAGAATGGTTAATCTACTAGAACCTGCTGCTAAAACTTGAATGTAAGGATCTACTTTAGAAGTTTTTGGCAAAACAAACCCCTCAGCCAAAAAACCTTGCATGTCTAGAAGTTGGTGGAGTAGTTACCACCCGACGGTTAAGTCTTGCCGAGTATTAGTATACTCAGCCTTGCTTGTGGCTTTGTTTCCAGGTTGTGAGGTAGATGTCAATGAGTTTGCTGCCAGTTTGACTTGGCCGACACAGCTCCCTTCAGGTTGGATGGTCGAGTGGGACCCATCCTCGGTCGGCGAGGATCGTGGTAACTGACGTCATGGTCGGCTTTGCCATGATGTTTCTACTCCGACGATTAGTTACCATACTTTTTCCGCTACTTGAACTCTGAACAATTTACCTTATGCACTTTTGAACAATTGTGATGTAATAACTAAAGTTGGACCTATGTATTAATCTACTGAAATGTTGTAATCTTTGGACTCGTCTTCGTGTGAGTATGCTTTTCATTTTGATCCGAGACAAGTGGTTTATCGGATATAACCCGACAGACTACCAGATTGACTTGATTAAAGTGTTGGTTCGCATATGAGGTGAAGTTGAGCACACTTTAGCTAGGTTAATTTGGGTGGTTCTGCCACAGCTATAGGAGTTCGTAAATTAGCAGTAACTTTGTTGGGCAGAACCGGCACGGGTACTATATCCCCATGTGTGCCTGGGTGCATAGGCCTGAATCCTATACAATGTGTATGTATGTTATGCTTCTATGATTTGTGCAGTATATAGGAAGTACATATGAACCTAGAGCTAACTCTTAGTCCTTCTCCCTAGCTTAGATATCTTGAGATGATTCTTCTATGTGTGTCACACTACATATCTATCATTATCTTACCCCTGCCTTGAGTATTGTCCCTATCCATCTATGGTATACTCATATGCATAGTAAACTCTTTTGACCTACCCACCTTCCTTTGGGAAATATGGTACCCTTGGGAATACTGTTGGGTCAAATGCTACAACAGTATATCCGTGCGCTTGCGAATTTATTCGTGATCATTAATTATACCAACAAGCATTTCTGGCCCCGTTTCCGGGGAAGGCACTGGTTAAAAGTTTTTACTTTGTATATGCTTATATTCATAGTAGGTAGATCATTACTCAAGGAGGCTAACCTTGATATGTCTTCTCTATCTTTGATGTGAAGACAGGTAGTGTATGACTTGTTTTGACTTGCTGACAAATTTCACTAAGAATCCGGAGTCACTTGTGAGAAGAGTATGATCTCGTGTCGTTCCTCCGCATATTACTCTCTCGACAGTTGACCCAGCTTCCTTTGCACCATCTATGTCAAACGTGATGGCCCAGAAGACTCTTCATGAAAGGCCCTAAGATGGACATGAGGAACACAAACTTCGAGATCAAGACAGGTCTCACTACCATGGTGCAGGCTAGCCCATTCTGTGGGAAATCCAATGAGGGTGCAAGCGCCCATTTGCAATAGTTCCTAGAGCTTTGCAGCACCTTCACCATCAGAGGGGTCAGTGAAGATGCAATTCATCTCTGATTGTTCCCATTCACTCTCCTTGGGAGAGTGAATCAATGGTTCTAATCAAGCCGTACGGAGTTGAATTTGTGGGACAAATGCTCTGAGGCATTCCTTGCGAAGTTCTTTCCATTGGGTAAAACCAATGCCCTTTGTGAAAGGATTTTGAGTTTCTAGCAAGCTGCACCGGAGTCAATTCCCGAGGCGTGGGAAAGGTTTCAGGAGTACATCCTGGCCTGTCCTCAACACGGGATGTTTAAGTGGTTCATTTTTCAGAATTTCTATAATGGGTTGACTCCAACATCGTGAAGCCATGTTGATGCCACTGCTGGAGGAGCCTTCTTCTCGCTTACTATTGAAGCTACTACAACACCGATCGAGAAGATGGTCTCCAACCATGGGTGAAGCGATGCACAAGTCTAACCCCGATAGAGAGGTACGCATACCCTCAAGGAAGTAGACATGCTTACCATGAAGATGGAAATCCTCATGAAGAGATTAAATGACTACACCAAAGAGAAAGCTATCATGTCCAACACCGTTCAAGCCTTGGACTCGCACATGACGTTCGAGGTTTGTGGTAATACTGGACACTCGGGGAATAATTGCCCCGAGACTTAGGAGGACATGTTGTACATGAATGGCAACAAAAATAGATATCATCCACAAGGAGGACAAGGGTGGTGAGGGGTCCATAGACCTGGGGTCCCCAATGGCCCTGTCTTCCCTCAATGCTCAGCCCAACAGGAGGCGCAGCAACGATGCGCGCCTGGGTCGGCCCAACTATGCAACGCCAGGCCGAGACCAAGATTTGGCCACCGACCGGCGCCTCCGACCAGGAGGCCTGGTCGGCACCCCGATCATAAGGCCCAGTCGGGGTCGGGACCACAGTCCGACTCCGACCAAGTTCCCTCGACTAGGGATGTGTCGTACCAATGCACACCACTCCCCCCAACTGACACGGTCGGGACCAACCGGGACGACCGATCGGGGATGCCCGCTCGGTGTGGGCCCGAGGAGCAGGTGGAACGGATAAGGGAAAGCACTCAAGTCAACCACCATACAAAGCACCGTACCACACCACTTCCTGCGCATGCCCCGCACGGTGCCGCTGCACGGACACTGTGCAACCTACCGGCCACAACGGAGTGGCCTAACAAGATGAAAAGGGATGGAGGACGGTGGCCATACCATACCCGATGACATGGGCATTGGCAAGACTAGGTAGCACCCGCACACTCTTTCTCTCTCTCTGACTTGTAAGACCATCCCCTTGCACTATAAAAGGGGATGGGCCCTCCACATCTGACATCACGGTAAAGATAGGCGAACACACTCCAAAACACAGTGCACGTTTAAGCCCTGGTCACTCTCTCCCACTCAGACTAGAGCTCGACCAGGTCTGGGACACCCCCCTCTCACTCCTCTCTCGTTTGTACCCCCACTACAAACATTTAACACCTAGGCTCAAGAATACGATTGACCGATCGACCCTGAACTGGATGTAGGGCCCGTTGCCCGAACCAGTATAAATCCTGTGTCATTGAGTGCTAGACCACATCTGATCTAACGCATGGCAAAACTACTATATTTATTAGTTGGCCAGATTCCACAACGACAGTTGGCGCCATCCATGGGGAGCACGTCGTGTGTTTGCATCTCAAGTCATCAAATGGCCCACCTTCCCACCACCTTTAGCATGGCGAGCTCGAGTGACACGATTCGCTTTGACTCATTGGAGTTTCGCACGCCCCCGCTCAGGGGGATGTGGGTTCCACCCGTCTTCACGCTATTCCAGACCTTCCGCTTTGGGAGTCTGGACTTCATCGCTGACCAGTTTAGCGTACTCCGCCTCCGCGAGGAGGCAGTCACCCCGGCATCCTCGGGAGAAGGAGCGCCCTCCACGGGCCTCGAGCCACTCGATGACCTCAACGTCGACACGCTCGCGCTCCGTCTTAAGTCCTTGATGGGCCCGAACCCCACGCTGAATGATGTGGACCTTGTCCTCTACTCACTATGCAACTCCTTCCACCAACTCTCTAGAGGGACTACATTGTCTCTGCCACGCTCACCATGCGGCTGGCTCCCCTAGGGGCTCACGCCCTCTGCAGACGTGTACGCGCGGGGGCTCTGGAGGGCAATGCCATCACCCCCTCTTGCGTTCGAATTCTTGGGAATGGCGGGCTACTCCCCCCGCTGTAACAACTCTGCCTTAATTTAGGTGTACTTGAACCTAAACAAGTTGCTAGTCACTAAGCAAATAGGTGAAATGTCCATTTTGACCCCAAGAAGCTCTTTTTGGAGTTAAATATAAAACTTGAGATTTTATATGCAAACTTAAATTTTTTTTGCCCAAATAAGAGTTGTAAAACTTTTAATTTCAAACTTTTGTTAAAGACACTTTGGCTAATTCGGAGTGGGAGAAGGTCAAAAACAAGAATTAAAACAGGAGTGTTATAGAACCCTACAAACAACCTAAGTCCTGGAATTCAAGTTTTTCTTCGACTTTGCAACCTGTTATCTCACAAGTTCACATCTAACCTCGAGTCATACCTTTAATAAAAGTTGTAGTCCCTTAAGTGTGTTCCTAACTTTGTTACACTGACCAAGGTCTAAATCGTAACCGAACCTGCTCAAATCTTGGTCAAAGTCGGGTAAAATAGTCAACTCAGCCCTCTGGGTGTTCCAGCTCTAAGTCTGGAAAACCGTCCAGAGTGCGCCTCTTGGCGAGGGTGTTCCTCCAAGTTTTTGAACTAAACTCGAGAAAAGCCCTTCATAGAAGTTGAAGTCCTAAGACCAAAGAGCAACTCCTTCAATAAAGTCCGAAAACTCTAGTTTTTGGCAAACCTTGGATCAAGTTTTCTCCAAATCCTTTCCAAATCTGAGCAAACACTTTTAATAAAGTTGAACTATGACCGCAGTACTACAAGTTTGTTTAAGGTTCTTTTGAACGTTTAGTTTGAAAATTGTGAGTGGAGGGTCCCCAAAGCCGGTCGGGTTTTTCTGCCTGAGGTTGCCTCGACGCTAGCGCGTCCGGGCATGTTCACCCGCACGCCGCCCGCCGCGTGGCTGCTGACCACCGGCAGCTCGCCGGTGCCCTACCCCCGGCGAGGAAGCGACAGGATGGGAGCCCCAACACCCAACCCACGCCCACGACAAGACGGGGCGAGCGCTGTGCTGGCCAATCACCGCCGAGGCTGCTCCCCTTTCCCCTGCGCGCGAGCCGCTCCACCCAACCAGCGCCCGCGTCTTCCTTCCCCTCACACGCCACGCCACCGCCGGGTACCAGCCGTGCCGCCGCCCCCAATTTGGCGCTTGCCATACGCTATCTCCTTTGCCCAATGCATGAAGGATCTTGTCCCCGGAACTCCGTTTCTTCGGCCAATGGAGGTACCAACCAATCGCCGCCGCGACAGAGCACTTCCTTCTCCCTCGATCTTATCCTCTCACCCGCTCGAGCTCGTTTCCTTCCTCCGAACACTTCCGCGCATCTATAAAAAGGTACCAAAGCCTCTTACCGGAGCTCCCTTCGCCATCATCGCCTTTGCCGCTCTACCTGCTCTGTTTTTCTCCATCGCACTCACCACCGCACTTGGAGCTGCCACTCTGGCCAGCCCCGTGTAGCGACTCCTTCATCGTCAGCTTCGCCTTAGTCACCTAGAGCTCGCCGATCTTCTCAAGGAGCCTCTAAGGCCCCTGTCTCGCCGGATCGCCACCGCTAGTTTCCGCGACGCCGACCCGAGCCACCGCTGTTCCTCGTTCCGCCCCGGCTTGTTTCTTCCCGACCCCAAGACCTCGTCCGTAGGACCGGAGGTGAGCTGCCGACCCCTTTCCAGCTCTTCCCGACCCTGATTCGTCCGTGAAAGCGACCGAACCTTGTCCGCCTCCCCAGAGTGCTGTCCGCCTCGCCCGAGTGCTGTCCGCCTCGCCCGAGGGCTCAATTGAGTCTTTTCTTTTGACCGAGGGTATCTGTGTTAAATTTTGGGGACTTCTCTATGTACACAGTCACCATCAAAGTCAACCACAAGTTTAAACCCGACCTCACCTTCCTTTGTGAAGTTAAGAGAAGTTAAAAACCTTGTTTAGGTGAATGTAGCCTATAGGCAACTTCCTTTCTACCATAATCCATGCCGTGCATCGTTCGTGTTCGCGCCTGGTTGAAACTAAACTCTTGCATGTGCATGTCGTGTAGAAGCAAATCTCACCGATGGAACCTACGAGCTCCACCCCGCACCGGAAAAAGAACCCGCCGTGGAGCTTCATCACTTGGAAGGAGAGCCCGAGCTAGATCAAGACCTCGAAAAACCGCTAATCCTTCCTGAAGGCAAGCCCCAGTGCATGTTTCCCTGTTTTAAATTACGCAATACGTTGATGCTTAGGATTGTGCATTTACATTTATAGGAGTTGGATGACACCTTAAATGCATGAACTTAGTACCCTTCTAATCTGAACACTAGCATGATAAGTCGCGTAGATGCAATGCTAAATAGGACTCGGCAAAAGTCGAGTGATTGCCTATCACTCACGAGTTATAGGAGTTGTTTGTTTACTCTTGATACAACTATAAGGATGATGGACGGGGCCGGGCTTATGTTTGGTTCTTGGTGGTTTGCCCCATCTGTCTACATGAAAATGGACTAAGGTCGAAACGTGTTAGCGTTCGTGATCAAGTGTTTAAAAGTACTAATCTCATACCTAGTATCAGATAGGGAAGCCTAGTACCTGATTGAACTGGGGTGTGGCATACCCTCCAGCTGTCCTTGAACTGTCGTTCCCATGGTGCATCATGTGGGTCCAAGTGCGGTCATAGTACGGCAGAGGCCAGGATTATGGAGCATTGCATGCCAAAAGAAGTTGGCTCTGACATGTGTCTAAGGGATCGATGGGGATGGCTGACAAGTGAAGCAACCCTTCGTGGTGTGCGGACGTCGTGAGATTAGGTTCGCCATGCATGGTTAATAAATTCGAACCAATTCATCTGCCTCTCACAGTTTGGAACTACTTGATCGCTATTTTGCACTGAGTAAAGATGGAACATGAGGATATTAATCTTGATGATTGTTCTTTAATTGCTTGGAAAACTATGCTTGCTTAGTATAAGTTGCTAATATAGATTGGTTAATGAATGTAGAACTTGAGCTAAAACATTGAAAGTAAGGACCGACTATAGGTGCTTTTGGCAAAACAAACCCAAAGCCAAAAAGGCCTTGCATGTAGAAGTTGGTGACAGTATTTATCACCGGACGGGTCAGTCTTGCTGAGTATTAGTTGCTCAGCCTTGTTGTGGCTTAACTTTTCAGGTGATGTGAATAGTTTGGCTGCTGGCACCACTTGGCCAGGACAGTTGAGTGGGATCCCTTCTCGGACGACGAGGCCAGGGATTATTGATGTCATGATTGGCTTCATCATGATATCATGTATCGACGTTAGCTTCCGCTAGCTTACTTCGTCTAGTTGAACCTTGCAAACTTGTTTGAATTTCGGAAACTTTGATGTAATAAATGTTGAACTATGTTAATGTGATGGGAATGTTGTAACCTTTGTGCTACTCACCTTCGTGTGAGCAATGCTTCTCGATCCTGTAAGTGGTTTATCGGATGAAATCCGACGGTCGACCAAGTTAATTTGGGCAGTTCCGCCATAGCTAGCATCAGAGCTTGAAGGACGGTACGGAGAACAACAGACCTTAAAATACCTTTTATGAATAAAATTTGCAAGAAACTAGTTGAAAAATTCGTAAGCTCGTTAAGGATGGGTTTAGTACAAGAAGCCCTAGGGGAATTTTGGGGTCATTTAAGGTGGCTAGTAACTATTGGTTATTTACTAACTTCCAGCACTTGTCGCCATGTTTATCAGATGTATGCAGAGTTCCTCATCGTGAGTATATGAAGGGTGATAGGAATTCGATTCCAACGAGCCTATCATCACGGTTGTCTTTCACCCACGTTTATTATACGTGCGCAGGTTCCGTATGTTAACGCATGCGAAGGATGGTATGGATCGATTCCAATGAGCCTATCGTCACAGTTGTTGCTCACGTCTATCATACGTGAGCAAGATTCTGCATCACGAGAATGCGAAGGGTTATGTGGTTCTATTCAAAGGAACCTATTTCCACGGTTGTTGCGCTGTCCATGCAGCGTTAAATGCATGGGTGCCGTATCTATAGTGAACGGTAATGTTTGTGGACGCTTTCATGAGTGCTGGCACAAAAGGTTCAAGGTGTGATGTATTTTTCTGTAGGTACACTAACCACGTTTACGTACGAAACGAAGCTTAGCAACTCGACTAGTTATTATAGTGAGAGTCGTATTGTTGCCTTACCAGCGGCACTAACTGCATAAGTCCAAGCTTTTTGGCGATTGTTTTGGTTGTGAGGACAATTAGGACGTGCATGCATTGTGAAATAAAAATTGCAACCTAAAGGAATAAATTCGATCTCGTGTATGTCATAAAAGCAATGTACTATAATAAGGATTTTCTAGCTGTCCTTTTTCCGCCATGCAAGTCTTGATAAAAATCTTTCAGGTTGTTCCAAGTGGTAACTCCAGAAACTTTATATAAGAAAGTTGTGTTAAAAATCCTAAATAACTTGCTGTAAAATTTTCATGAAAAGCTACCACCCATGTGGAAAGTTAGGATCAGCTTTGTAACCCCCTGTTTGGCTGATAACACTGAGTGTACACCAGTTGGAGTGTTACTGTTTCGACCACCTTAACGACTTTTTCTGCTAGAAGTCCTTTAATCAAAGTTGCTCAGAACTTAGTAAAGAACTTGGTGGTAAAGTTTCAGCTTTATTAGGTCTCTGGTTTTGAAGTTGTTCTCAGCTTACTTCAGCTCGGTTTGAAAAATTCCAGCATGTACCCCTAATAGAAATCTGAGCTTATCACCCTGTTAGGTTCTGTTTTAGCTCTACCTTTGAATACCAAACTTGTTTCAGACTACCTAAAGAATATGCTGGTAAAATTTGAGGAATTTTGGATAAATTCTTGCTGAGTTATGAGTTTTTCTCTAACTATCAGAAATCTGTTTTGATTTCCAAGTGTTGATTCCGTTCCTCACTTGTCCTTTTGTTACAGATGGCTCACCCCGTGTACGTTGCGGTTGGTGTGGATGGCACCACCCACTCGACGTGCCTCCACTACGAGGGTTTTCTGGCCATACTGTGGGACACCATGCACTCGTTTGGGTACCCGTTGTCGCCTGTTTACGCGGGACGTACGTACCAGGACCATGGGATTCCTCGGAGCTGCGTGCATGTGAAGGTACCCCAACCCCTGGACCAGCCCCAGTGGCCACTTTTGGGGGTTGTGGCTGAGGGACACACGTTGCAGGATACGTGGGAGTTTGCGGCTTTACAGGCACTGACACAGTTTTGCAGGGCGCACCCCCAGGAGATTGTGTTAGAACCGATTGGGTTGTTTCCTGCCAGGGATAGGAGAGATCTGGATTGGTTGGACCGCATGGAGCACATGGACTTGCTGGGAGTTATGGACCCATAGCGTACGATCTTCGTCTCAGCCTGTTGCATGAATGTGTTCTATCGGATGGTTGAGATGCAGAGCAGGGCGATGACCACTGTGATTGGGATGGCAGTGGCCAACCAGGTTGCCCTCACCACCGTGCAAAATGGCATGGTGAACTTGTCACTTGAGTTGGTACAGAAGGATGTTCAGATAGCAAATATGCAGGACCAGATTTCTAGTTTAGAGGAGGAGATAGTAGAAATGGAGCATGACATGGAGATGCTGGCTGACCAGTTCTATGATGTGAACATGGAGCTGGCGAACGCCAATGAGCACCTACAGGAGCACCACACTGAGCTTAATGCTATCCACGCCTTAGAGGTGCAATTGGATGAGCCTATGGCTCAGGGGGAGGAGGAGCCCGAGGAGATTGAGGGCTTTTCGAGTATGGATTTTGAGGAGGCCTCTCCGCAGCCCCGAGTTGGCGACGCACACTCTCCTGCTCTTAGCCTTGCCTCCGTAGGCAACCTGGATGACTTTTAGATGTATCGACTAGTTGGGAGCAGTTTCTTTTGCTGTACTCCTCGGCAACCTATATTTTGGCCAATGATGTAATAGGTTAGCTTGAGTTGAGTATTAGGGTGTTGAAAAATTGATTCCATGTATGGTTTTGCCATGGCTACCGACCAGTTGCAATGTCTGAAAATATGTGGCAGAATTTCAGTAGCTGTTTCTCCTCAGTTTTACCACTATCTCCACTCGTTTTTGATCCAAGGTTTCAATACCAAAGTTGTGTGGAAACATGTGTTCTAACTGCTCATAAAATTTCAGCTCCTTTGGATGTTTCAAACTTATGTTAGAACCCAAACACCGCAGCTCAGCTTGCTGAAAATCAGCCCAAAACAGCAGCATGCTAAATTGGCTAAACCACCCCCTTCCCTTCCTTTTCGGTCAACAAGCATAACAGGAAGTGGATATGTACGATGAGTACTAACTCTCGAATAAGGATGAGAACCTTGTATACTTCAAAGGAGAGATATGCACCTACTCAATAAAAGATATGATTGATGTGTTTGAACTATCGACAAGATTAACATTTAAAGATTCAGCACATAATTTTCCTTATGATTGGAAAGCTTTTGGGGATTATGTGACTAATGGAAAGATGAATCTTGCAGATGGTGCACCGCACCCATTTCAGCTCTATTCCCAGTGGCAGCGAGCAGAGGCAGGTGCCTCCACTGCCTCCGCCTCCGCCCACTCTAGAGGCGATCTTGGCTGCTCAAACTGAGCTGCTGAGGCACATCGCCCAGGGGCAGCAGCAGCAACCCCAGGGAGGAAGAGCTCATCAGCAACCTCATGTTGCTCATTATGAGGACTTTCTGGGAACACAGTCTCCTCTGTTCCACAAGACAGAGGACCCACTCGACGCCGACACTTGGATTCGTGCCATCGAATCCAAGTTCTCCCTCCTCACTGCCCATTGCCCGGATGAGAACAAGGCTCGGTTTGCCACGCAGCAACTGTGTGGTTCTACCTCCTATGGTGGGATCACTACCACGCCATGCAGCCGGCCAACCACGTAGTCAGCTGGGAGGAGTTCAAGACGGCGTTCAAGGGCCATCATATCCCTGAAGGACTCCTGGAGCGTAAGCTCAATGAATTCTTAGCTCTCACCCAAGGAGGCCGCGGCGTCCTGCAGTATGCACAAGCTTTCAATGACCTATGTCGCTACGCAGGCTATCATGCGGACTCTGATGAGAAGAAGAGGGACCGCTTCCGCAGAGGCTTGAGTCTGGAGCTCAAGGAAAGGCTGAATCCCATCAAGGTGGATTCCTTCAATGAACTGGTGAACCTGGCAATTTCCCAGGAAGATTGCATGAAGGCCCTCAAGGCCGATATGAAGCGGAAGGCTCCAATGCTGGCACCCAGCCCACCTGCACAGAGATATAGGATGGTTCCCCCACAGGCGCCTCGCAGGCCCGCACAGCCTAGGAGATGGGTTGCTCGACCCCCACCGCAGGTAGCACCTCGTTTCCCTGGATTCCAGCCACAAGGGCCCCGGCCTACTCTTCCAATGCCGCCACACCCTGCTACTGGAAACCGTTGTTTCACCTGTGGAAATACAGGGCACTTTGCTAAGGACTACCCCCGCAACAAGAATCAGCGGCCTGGCCAGAGCAATGCACTGGGTAACAAGGGGAAGAAGCCTAGAGTGCAAGTCCGACAAGGCAGGTTGAACTTCACCACACTTGCCGAGCTCCCGGAAGGCGCACCAGTGATGACGGGTACCTTCTCTGTCCATAATCAACCCGTCCTTATTCTGTTTGATTCGGGAGCATCCCATAGTTTCATTGGGTCCCAAACTTGTGCTAAGTGTGGGTTAGGTATCTGTCACACCAAAGGGGCATATATAATCTCTACCCAAGGTGGGAAAGTAGCCTCACACCAGTTGACCCGCCAGGTACCTATCAGTTTAGGAAGAACCCTTCTCAAGGAAGACCTACTTATCCTTGGGTTAGAGGGGATAGATATCATCTTGGGCATGGATTAGATGACTCGACACCGAGTAGCACTAGACATCTCTACCAGAGCAATCCATATAAAATCACCCAAATATGGTAGCTCAACCGTACACTTACCCCTCCATGAGTGCAAAACTTCTTGCGCCTATCCTGTGACTGAAGCCCTTTTGGAAGACATTCCAGTGGTGTGTGAGTATCCCGATGTGTTTCCAGATGATTTGTTGGGTATGCCGCCTGATAGAGATATCAAGTTTGCTATTGAGTTGCAACCAGACACTGCCCCAATTTTGAAGAGACCGTACTGGATGCCACCCGCCAAGCTAGCAGAAATGAAAACTCAGTTGCATGAGCTGTTGGAAAAAGGTTTTATTCGTCCAATTACATCAACTTGGGGTTGTCCAGCCTTGTTTGTGAAAAAGAAGGACGAGAATATCCATATGTGTGTGGACTACCGACCTCTCAATGCGGTGACGATAAAGAACAAGTACCCATTACCCCGCATTGATGTTCTGTTCGATCAGCTAGCTGGAGCTAGAGTGTTTTCCAAGATTGATCTTTGTTCCGGCTACCACCAAATCAAGATCCGACCGTGCGATATCCCTAAGACTGCTTTCTCTACACAGTATGGACTTTATGAGTACCTAGTCATGTCATTTGGGCTTACTAATGCGCCGGCTTATTTCATGTATCTCATGAATTCGGTGTTCATACCCGAACTTGACAAATTCGTCATGGTATTCATCGACGATATCTTGGTGTACTCGAAAAATGAGGAAGAACATGCAAAGCACCTTCATACTGTGCTTCAACGCTTAAGAGATCACCAACTCTATGCCAAGTTCTCTAAGTGTGACTTCTGGCTGGATAGTGTTAAATTCTTGGGGCACACTATATCCAGCAACGGCATAGCCGTAGACCCAAGCAAAGTTCAAGAAGTGATGGACTGGAAGCCGCCCACTTCAGTTCATCAAATTCGAAGTTTTCTTGGTTTAGCAGGCTACTATCGTTGGTTCATTCCTGACTTCTAAAAAATAGCTAAGCCAATGACTGAACTGCTGAAGAAAGGAGTTAAGTTTGTGTGGAGCGACAAATGTGAAGAAGCTTTCCGCACCTTGAGACAATTGCTGACTTCTGCACCGGTTTTAGCTCAGCCAGACACCACTAGGCCGTTCGATGTTCATTGCGATGCCTCTGGCACTGGACTTGGGTGTGTTCTTATGCAAGACAGCCGAGTCATTGCCTATGCCTCACGAGCGCTATGGCCACATGAGCTAAACTATCCTACCCATGATCTTGAGCTAGCAGCAGTCGTTCACGCTCTAAAAATGTGGAGGCATTATCTCATGGGGACTCGTTGCAATATCTATACGGATCATAAGAGTCTCAAATATATCTTCACTCAAGCAGACCTCAACATGTGTCAGAGAAGATGGTTAGAATTAATCAAGGACTATTACTTATAAGTGCATTATCACCCAGGCAAAGCCAATGTAGTCGCAGATGCTCTCAGTCGCAAAATCCATTGTAACTGCTTGTCGGCAACCAACTATGCTGAAACCTTATGTCATGAGATGACCAAGCTTAATTTGGAAATTATTCCCCATGGCACCTTAAGTCATATTTCTCTTGAGCCTACCTTGGAGGACCAGATTGTTTTAGCGCAATTGGAGGATAAAGAGATAAAATTTATCAAGAAAAAGCTTGCACACAAAGATGAGGGATATAAACACTTCCGACAAAGGGAGTTGTACACTCGATCTCCGACAAAATTTCTGGTCGAGTGGGATGAAACCAGATATTGCACAATACGTTTCAAAATGTGATACATGCCAATGAGTTAAAGCAAGCCACTTGAAGGTAGCTGGCACCTTGCAGCCGCTGCCTATTCCCTCATGGAAATGGGAGGACATAAGCATGGACTTTATAGTCGGATTACCCAATACCTCTCGCAAGCATGATTCCATATGGGTTATAGTGGACGGACTTACCAAAACAGCGCATTTCCTTCCAGTACACACCACCCACACCATACAGAAATATGCGGAGCTGTACCTTGACCAAATTGTTTCCTTGCATGGTGTGCCTAAAACGATCATCTGTGATTGAGGTAGTCAGTTTGTAGCACGCTTTTGGGAGCAATTGCAGTCTTCACTTGGCACTAAGCTGATTCGTAGCTCCACATATCACCCTCAAACCGATGGACAAATTGAAAGAGTTAACCAGATATTGGAAGATATGCTACGCGCTTGTGTCATTCTTATGACAAGAATTGGGATAAATGTTTGCCATTAGCAGAATTCTCATACAACAATAGCTACCAAGCCAGCTTGAAAATGGCACCTTTTGAAGCTTTGTATGGATGTAGATGCCGAACCCTGCTAAGTTGGTCACAACCAGGAGAGCGGACGATATATGGACCTGACTTGGTAAGGGAGGCCGAAGAAAAAGTGAGAGTTATCCAAGAAAATCTTAAGGCTGCCAGTCCTAACAAAAGAGCTATTCTGATCAGAGGAGAAGACCTATCCAATTTGAGGTTGGAGATTTTGTATACCTTCGAGTATCGCCGACTAAGGGTGTATAGAGATTTGGAGTGAAAGGAAAGTTGGCTCCACGCTATATTGGTCCATATGAGATTGTGGAAATTTGTGGACTTGTAGCGTAACGAGTTAAACTCCCGGAGAAGATTGTCGCGATACACGATGTTTTCCATGTCTCGCAACTCAAGAAGTGTGTTCAAGTTCCGGCCGAAATTCTTGCAACAGAAGAATTGGATATCGAACCCGATTTATTGTACAAGGAATATCCTGTCAAGATCCTCGACCGGAAAGAAAGACATACTCACAGGCAAATGGTGAAAATGTACAAAATTCAGTGGAGTAACCATACGAAAGATGAAGCAACGTGGGAAATAGAAGAGTATCTCAACACTAACTTCCGCGGTTTTCTTTTCGGCCAGGGAGGTACGTTGCACCATCCGACGCTTGACGCGACCAGACGCACACCTGGCCTCGCCAATCCTCCCGCCCAGCAAAACCGCACTTGCCAAACACTATCTCCTTTGCCCAATGCCCGGAGGATCCTATCCCCGGAACTCTGCTTCTCCGGCCAATGAAGGCGCCAACCAATCACCGCCGTGACAGAGCACTTCCTTCTCCCTCGATCTTATCCTCTCGCCCGCTCGAGCTCGTTTCCTTCCTCCGAACACTTCCGCGCATCTATAAAAAGGTACCAAAGCCTCTTACCGGAGTTCCCTTTGCCATCACCGCCTTTGCTGCTCTACCTGCTCTGTTTTTCTCCACCTCACTCACCGCCGCTCTTGGAGCTGCCACTCCGGCTAGGCCCGTGCAGCGACTCCTTCACCGTCAGCTTCGCCTTAGTCGCCTAGAGCTCGCCGACCTGCTCAAGGAGCCTCTGAGGCCCCTGTCTCGCCGGATCACCGCCGCTAGTTTCCATGACGCCGACCCGAGCCGCCGTTGTTCCTCGTTCCGCCCCAACTTGTTTCGTCCCCTCCCCAAGACCTCGTCCGTAGGACCGGAGGTGAGCTGTCGACCCCTTTCTAGCTCTTCCCGACCCAGATTCGTCCGCGAAAGCAACCGAACCTTGTTCGCCTCGCCCGAGTGCTGTCCACCTCGCCCGAGTGTTGTCCGCCTCGCTCGAGGGCTCGGTTGAGTCTTTTCTTTTGACCGAGGGTATCTGTGTTAAATTCCGGGGACTTCTCTGTGTTAAATCTGAGGATCCCGGTACAGTTTTTCCTTAAGTCTAAGGGTCAGATCGTAAGTTTTCCTTGATCCGACTCTTTTAACTCATTTTAAATCGACAGGAACTTGGAAGTTACATCTTAAATTGAGGAAAAAAAATCAGAAAAATACCAAATCACTTTTGTTGGAATCCTTGTTGTGTCTAGTTTCTTGCAAAATAAGTTTGCTCATGTTACTGTTGTAAATAATATCTTATGGTTTTATTCCTTGTTTAGGCCTTTGAAATCATAGTAAATAGAAGAAAAAAATGATAAATAGGTAAATCCAAATCTGTGGTGAATGTTTCTGTGAGTTGAAGCTCAGAGAAAAGTTTAGGACCCTGGAGAAGAGCTTAAAGTTACTGTTTTAGCTTTACATTTGAAATCTAGAGTTAAATCTTACTTTTTGCATAAGTATTAATCCAGAGCTGAGAAAAATAAGAAATTTTGTGAAAAAGGTACGTAAAAACTTTCAGAAGTAAATAACTCTCCTAATGCACTTGAACCACCCCAAACACAACCTCTCTCTCTCCTTGTGCAAACTCTAAGTTGCAAGAGTCTAAATGTGTAGAAAGTCACCATCAAAGTCAACCGCAAGTTTAAACCCGACCTCACCTTCCTATGTGAAGTTAAGAGAAGTTAAAAGCCTTGTTTAGGTGAATGTGGCCTATAGGCAACTTCCTTTCTACCGTAATCCATGCCGTGCATCATTCGTGTTCGCGCCTAGTTGAAACTAAACTACTGCATGTGCATGTCGTGTAGAAGCAAATCTCGCCGACGGAACCTACGAGCTCCACCCCGCACCGGAGGAAGAACCCGCCGTGGAGCTTCATCACTTGGAAGGAGAGCCCGAGCTAGATCAAGACCTCGAAAAACCGCTAACCCTTCCTGAAGGCAAGCCCAGGTGCATGTTTCTCTGTTTTAAATTATGCAATATGTTGATGCTTAGGATTGTGCATTTACGTTTATAGGAGTTGGATGACACCTTAAATGCATGAACTTAGTACCCTTTTGATCTAAACACTAGCATGATAAGTCGCGTAGATGCAATGCTAAATAGGACTCAGTAAAAGTCGAGTGATTGCCTGTCACTCGCGAGTTATAGGAGTTGTTTTTTTACTCTTGATACAACTATAAGGATGATGGACAGGGCTGGGCTTATGTTCGGTTCTTGGTGGTTTGCCCCGTTTGTCTACACGAAAATGGACTAAGGTCGAAACGTGTCAGCGTTCATGATCAAGTGTTTGAAAGTACTAATCTCATACCTAATATGGGATAGGGAAGCCTAGTACCTGATTGAACTGGGGCATGGCATACCCTCCATCTGTCCTTGAACCGTCATTCCCATGGTGCATCATGTGGGTACAAGTGCGGTCATAGTACGGCAGTGGCCGGGATTATGGAGCATTGCATGCCAAAGGAAGTTGGCTCTAACACGTGTCTAAGGGATCGACGGGGATGGCTGACAAGTGAAGCAACCCTTCATGGTGCACGGATGTCGTGAGATTAGATGCGCCATGCATGGTTAATAAATTCGAATCGATTCATCTACCTATCATAGTTTAGGACTACTTGATCACTATTCTGCACTGAGTAAAGATGGAACATGAGGATATTAATCTTGATGATTGTTCTTTAATTGCTTGGAAAACTATGCTTGCTTAGTATAAGTTGCTAATCTAGACTGGTTAATGAACGTAGAACTTGAGCTAAAACATTGAAGGTAAGGACCGACTATAGGTGCTTTTGGCAAAACAAACCCAAAGCCAAAAAGGCCTTGCATGTAGAAGTTGGTGACAGTATTTATCATCGGACGGATCAGTCTTGCTGAGTATTAGTTGGTCAGCCTTGTTGTGGCTTAACTTTTCAGGTGATGTCAATAGTTTGGCTGCTGGCACCACTTGGCCAACCCAGCTCTCTCCAGGCTGGACAGTCGAGTGGGATCCCTCCTCGGACGGTGAGGGCAGGGATTATTGATGTCATGATCAGCTTCATCATGATATTGTGTATCGACGTTAGGTTCCGCTTGTTTACTTCATCTGGTTGAACCTTGCAAACTTGTTTGAATTTCGAAAACTCCGATGTAATAAATGTTGAACTATGTTAATGTGATGGGAATGTTGTAACCTCTGTGCTACTCACCTTCGTTTGAGCAATGCTTCTCGATCCTGTAAGTGGTTTATCGGATGAAATCCAACGGTCGACCAAGTTGACTTGCTTAAAGTGCATGATCGCGTGTTAGGCGACTTAAGTGCATTTTAGTCAAGTTAATTTGGGCGGTTCCGCCACACCCGCCTCCTTCCATGACCTCTACGGCGAGGATGTCAAAAGAAAAGGCTGTAGCATCGGCGACCTTATGGTGCCTTGCCATCCTCCGTTGCAGGAATGTGCCATGGCGGACGTCTCAGAACACCCACTAGAGGTGGTGGAGTCCCAGCAGAGTCAAACCCCTCCGGACCCTGGTGCAGGCGCAAGCGCATGGTGACGAGCTATGACAGCGGCAGCAGACCCAGCAGACGTCTACGCCAGCACGCCCCGTGCAGCACTAGGAGCCACATGTGCATAACTCGGCGAGCGGCGCTCGAGGCCGCGCCCACCAAGTCTAGCGCAACATCCTAGCTGGAGGGGATGATCCCCCTCATTTGCTCGGAACAACCAGAACATCGCTACCACGGTGATGCTACTGTGCGGCCTCCTCGTGCCCGCCGACCCACAGGAGCAAGCGATCCATCGGAACCTCCAAGCACTGGTGGAGAGTGCCATCGTTAAGCAGGCGGAAAGCTCCGCGTTGCGACAGCAACACGCGACCTCTTGCCCAACTGGGGCATTAGGGCCGCACTAGTCAAACTGCTCTGTCCACTCACCACAGCAGCCGCCTCAGGTGAGACAGGGTGAGACAGCATGTGCACGAGCGGCTCGGGCCAACCCATGATGCCCATAGTGTCATCATCACGTGATGTCAGGCTTGGCATGACACCGACGTCGATCGGATGGCAGCGAGCGCGGGTGGCACGGGCCCCAACTGAGCCCACAAGGAGCATGAGGAGGTGCACCCTAGGTGTGGCGGTAGACCGAGCGACCGGTACGGCGACCGGAGCCCCAGCCCGGACGGCTTCAGACCATGGGCATTTGGTCGCCGCATCCAGAAAGTGTCATTCCCATAGCGCTTCCGACCGCCCACCAACATTGCCAAGTACACTAGGGAGATGAACCCTGGTGTATGGCTTGAAGACTTCCGACTCACTTGCTGAGCCAGTGGAGCAAATGATGATTACTTCATCATCCCGTACCTCCCCATCTGCGTAGGGGAGTTCATTTGAGCATGGCTCGAATTTCTTACATCCAATAGCATCCATGATTGGGCGAACCTTAAGAAGGTCTTCATTGGGAACTTCCAGGGGACGTACGTCCATCCTAGGAATTCTTGGGACCTCAAGAGTTGCAAGCAAGAGCCCAACGAGTCCCTGTGGGATTACATCTGCAGGTTCTCGAGGCAATGCAATTCCCTTCCTGACGTCATCGACGCAGACGTCGTTAGCGCGTTCCTCTCTGGGACAACCTGCAAGTCCCTGGTCCACAAGCTCAACTGCGTGAAGCCTCGAACCACCCGTGACACTTGCTTGACATCGCCACCAACCATGCTTCTGCACGAGGAGGCACTCAGAGCAGTCTTCAGCGATAGTCGGGATAAGGGCAAGGCCAAGCATGAGGTCCAGGATGAGGGCCCCTTCTCACAGCAGGGCAAGAAGAACAAGAAGGACCGGCGTCGCCCGACCAACCCAACCTTGGTCACCACGACCGAGCGCCTAGGCAAGCAGCACCAACAGGGTTAGCTCGACCACTTCGACAAGCTCATGGAGAGCCCCTGCACCAACCACACCTACTCTGTCAAGCACCTCTACAAGCACTGCGAGCTCCTCAAACGCTTCCTATGACAAGCCGCCAAGCCAACGCCGACCACAGCAAGAGCTAGTGCAAGATGCGCTACCGAGAGGTATGTACCGCCGAGTCGTCCATCTCCTCATTCCTTCTTTGGTCGGACTCCCCAATCACATTTGATCAGAGGGACCATCATCCCTACATCCCTCGACCAGGTCGCTACCCGCTCGTTGTCAACCCCATCATCAGCAAGAAGCACCTTACCAGGGTGCTGATGGATGGGGGTAGCGGTCTCAACATTCTGTACGTTGAGACCCTCGACGCCATGCGCATCCCCCGGCTGGAGCTCCGCCTCATGAGTTCTCCCTTCCACGGAGGTCCTGACCTTCGAGGTGGTGGACTTTCTAGGGTCCTACCACGCCATCCTGGGGTGGCCATGCTGTGCCAAGTTCATGGTGGTCCCCAACTACACCTACCTCAAGCTAAAGATGCTGAGGTCGAACAGTGTCATCACCGTGGGTAGCACCTTCTCTCACACCTACACGTGCAATCGCGAGCACTACGAGCTCGCCACTGGCATCATCAATGTCGCCGAGCTTCCTAAGCTCGGGAATGAAGCGGCACCAGCGATGCTCGGCTACAACAAGATGACCTCCACGAGTGCCTTCAGTCCGACCGAAGAGACCAAGGCAATGGAGATAGACCCCAGTGACACAACCAAGACGGTGCGGATTGGGACCAAGCTCCCAACCAAATAGGAAGGTGCCCTCGTCGACTTTTTGCGCACCAATCAGGATGTCTTCGCATGGAAGCCTTCTGACATGCCAGGTATACTGAGGGAGGTCGCCGAGCATGCACTATGCATCGCCCCGGGCTCAAAACCCATCAAGCAATGCCTACGCTGCTTTGATGAGGAGAGGCACAGGGCCATAGGTGAGGAAATCACCAAACTCCTAGTGGCCGGCTTCATCAAGGAGGTATACCACTCCAACTGGCTCACCAATCCTGTTCTTGTAAAGACAAAGAATGGGAAATGGAGATTGTGTGTTGACTATACTGGCCTTAACAAGGCGTGTCCCAAAGATCATTTTCCTTTACCACGCATAGATCAGATAGCCGACTCCACCTCGAGATGCGAAATCCTCTCCTTTCTGGATGCCTACTCAGGCTACCACCAGATCGCGATGAAAGAGACCGACTAGGTCACGACCTCTTTCATCACCCCGTATGGATCATACTGTTATGTGATCATGCCGTTCAGCTTGAAGAACGTAGGCATCACCTATCAACGGTGCATGCAACGATGCTTCGCCGACTAGATCGACACGTCCAACCAACTCGACCAAGTCGAGCGGCCAAAACCCACTATTGTCGTCTACGTAGATGACACAGTGGTAAAAATGGCTCAAGCAAGCGACCCAATCGCAAACTTGGCTGCAACATCAAGGGCGTATAGAGGCTCACTAGTTGCTTGGCTGCCCTGAGCCGGTTCATATCCCGACTAGGCAACCGGGGGATGCCACTCTATAAGCTCCTCAAGAAGGCGGACACATTTGTCCGGACAAAGGAGGCACAACAGGCTCTGGAGAGCCTCAAAGCATCACTGACTTCAGCCCCAATCCTCATCGCTCCCAAACAGGAAGAACCCCTCCTCCTCTACATCGCGGCAAGCAACCACGTGGTCAGCGTCGCCCTCGTCGTCAAAAGGGAGGAGCCAGAACATGCGTTGAAGGTCCAGCGATCGGTGTACTTCATCAGTGATGTACTCACCGATGCCAAAGTGCGTTACCCCCAGGTTCAGAAGCTTTTATACGTTGTGCTGATGGCGACCCGGAAGCTCCTACACTACTTCACCGACCACGAGGTCACGGTCGTCACCTCGTACCCACTTGGGGAGATTGTCGCAACCGTGACACCATGGCTAGATCTCTAAGTGGGCACTTGAGCTCATGGCTCACGACATCAAGTATGCCCTCCGCACCACGATCAAGTCTCAAGCCCTAGCCGACTTCATCACCGAATGGACGGAGATCCAGACCCTGACCCCGGATGTCACCCAGGAGTACAAGACGATGTACTTCGACGGGTCAGTCGTGGCACCCGGCTCAGGGGCCGGAGTGGTCGTGATCTCCCCGGATGGGAATAGGCTCTGCTATGCAATCCGTATCCATTTTTTTGGCCTCGAACAACATCGCCGAGTATGAAGACCTCATCAATGGGCTATGCATCACCTTCAAGCTCGATGCGGTGTGGCTCTATGTCTGCGGCGAATCGAAGTTAGTGGTCGATCAAGTCATGAAGGAGTCCTCCTGCAAGATCCCCCTCATGGTAGCTTACTTCATAGAGGTGCGCAAGCTAGAGGACAAGTTCCAAGGGATCGAGCTGCATCACATCCCGCAAAAGGACAACGCCGCCGCTGACTTCCTCGAGAAATTGGCGGCCAGACGGGGTCCACCCCCCGACGGGGTCTTCATAAACGACCTCTATGAGCTGTCTGCCCATGTCCGGGAGGAACCGACCCGAACGCTTCCTAACCCCAACCAGGTGCTCAGGGGCTCCGACCCCAACGCCTCCACGATGACCCCACCGGTGACACTGCCATATTGGCGCTCGACTCAGCCGACTGGAGAGCACCATTGCTCGCCTACATCCTCGAGGACGTCCTCCCACCGAAGAGGACTGAAGCGCGATGAATCACTCGACGCGCCAAGACGTTCATTGCCATCAGTGATGAACTTTACAAATGACGTCCATCAGGAATACTCATGAAGTGCATCATGACCGACCAGGGGAAACAACTTCTCCTCGAAGTTCACATCGGAATCTGCAGACACCATCGAAGTGCGGTCGAGTTTTTCCTCGACATCATCTATTGGTTCGATATCCCTAACTGTATCATCACAGATAACGGAATAAACTTCACTGGCAAGAAGTACTTGGACTTCTATGATGGATATGGTATCAGGATCGACTAGGCCTTAGTCAGGCACCCACGGACCAACAGTCAGGTCGAGCGGGCTAATGGCATGGTCCTTGAAGGGCTCAAGCCCCGCATTTTCAATGGGCTCAAAAAATTCATTGGGCAATGGATCGCAGAGATCCCAATGGTCCTCTAGAGCTTGAGAATGACCCCAAACTAATCCACAGGGTTCACCCCCTTCTTCTTGGTATACGAAGCCAAAGCAGTGTTGCCGTCCGACATCGATTACGGCTCTCCAAGGGTAAAGGCCTTCGACTAAGTCCAAGCCACGGAGGCTCAGTAGGACGCGGTCGACCTACTTGAGGAGGCATGAGAGATGGCCCTCATATCCTCCACTCGTTACCAACAAACCCTCTGTAGGTACCATGAGAGAAAGATCCGAGGGAGAACCCTCGAGGTCGGCGACCTCATACTCCGGTGGACCCAGTCGACCAAGGACAAGCACAAGCTCTCTCCGCCCTGGGAAGGACCGTACACAGTGGCCGAGGTAATCTGACCAGGCGCCTACCGACTGAAGGATGACGACGGCAACATCCTCACCAACACGTGGAACATCGAACAGTTATGTCATTTATTTCCCTAACTCAGTTTTACCGGTCGTTTCCATTCAACACTCGCTCCTATAATGCCCCAGCCCGAGCACTCTCGACCTGGGTCACTCGGGGGCTACACGGGGGTACGATACCACCCCCTCCTTACTTTTATGCAATCACGCACTTCGCCCAAATGAAAGGGCATCCTGTTCCTCTGACTACCTTGAGTAACGTATGCTTCAGCCTCCCGACTGATCAGACCCTACCACGACTACGGTTACGAGCAGCTGAGCATCGCGGGCCACGCCCGGGTTCTAAAGATTGCAGCCTACGGTAAATGGGCAGGTTTGAAAGGAAAAGGGTGAAAAGCAGAAATCACTTAAGGAAGAAATGAGAATGGACGGGACAAGCTCCCCATCATGACCACAAAAGAACTTAAATTTGTTCACTCGGGGGCTCTCAGCCCCCGCAAAATTCATATAATACAAAGAACCAACTCCTCCTATGCAATTCTACTACTGCCCCTCAGTCGGGTCGGTTGGTGGTGCGGCTGGCAAGGACGAAGGTGCCTCAGTCGTGGTCAGGATGATGCTCGGCTCCATTGCGGTCGGGATAGCGCCCGGCTCCGACCCAGTCTCCACTGCTTCGTTAGAATTGGCAACGCCCTCTTGACCCGTGCCTGCGGCATCCACTGAGCGGCGAGCCTCCATCACCCACTACGCAGTGGTATGCTCGGTGATTGCCTGCGCGTGCGGGATCAAGCTCTCTCCTAGTGCCTGGATCTCCTCCTCACCCTACCCATCGGCATACCCTCCGCAGATGTCCTCGAAGTCCAGGGTGGGGTGGTGGGGTGCCACCGACGTCAGCACCCCCAACACCCCGTAGAACACACCGTCTGAGATAAGCGTCTAAACCACATCCAGAATTTCCACGAGCTGGATGGTGGGTGCGCTGGTGCTTGGACCCAACCCGAGCACTTCAGCGATCACCACCTGCACCACATTGCGGAGTTGGTCGAGCTCTTCCTCAATCATGGCTCGCTCCTCTAGGGACCGAGCCAGTGCCTCCGTGCTCCGACTGACCATCGCTTGGGCCACCTTCAATTCCAACTCCAAGGTTGCACGAGAAGCTAAGGCAGTAGAAGGAAAACATGGGTACAATTGTGACTCAAATTGCCAAGACGGTGAAACTTACCCTCCTTAGCGGCGACAGCTACGGTGTGACCCTCCTCCAACCGCTCCAGCTCTTGCTATAGAAGACCACTCCTTCTGCCTAGCTCTGGGTACAAACAACTAAGTCAGAAGCCAGGAAAAGAAGGATCAAAACGACGACCAAGGGTAAGAAAGATACATGCCGAGGTAGGCTTCTTCACCAATAGCAAGGCTGTGCTCTTGCTGGGTCACCCTCTCCTGCAGCAGAGCGGGCAACTCCTCCACTCCGAGCAGCTTTCCCTGGAGCACGGCGACCTCCTGCTCCGATGATAGCGCCCTCTACTCGGCGTGCGCTCAGGCCATCTGCTCCGGCCCCAGAGCCTCCTGCATCGCGGCAAGCCTCCGCTCGGCATTGGTCGCCTCCTCGACCGTGCGATGCTCCGTCTCCTGGGACTCACGACGGGCAGCCTCCAGCTCACGAGTGATCTCGCTGACCCATCACAATGCCACCGTTTCCTACACCTGCTGACCATGCTCCTCCTAGAGAAATCGGGATTTGCGGGCTGATGACGCCTCCAAGCCCTGCAAAACAAAGAGCACGCATGTTGAGATGACCATTGAATGCTAAGAAGTCACATACAAGACCAGGATCGTAGAAAGCTTACCTCTGCAACGCACAGCAGGTCGACGGACACGGCTTGATGGGCGAGCTTCACCCTCTCCAGGACCTCCTCGAGCCGCACCGCGAAAAAGGCAAGGTTGGCCTGCACCGACAACCCACTCTGACCGAGCAGGCCCTAGAGCTCATCCTTCCTCCTGTCGCAAAGCACCAACCAGGCCTTCCCCGGCTCATCCGGATGGGGCCACACTAGCTCGCGAGCTGCTCTCGATCTGCCGGAAGACCCAGTTCCCACGGTGCCGAGTGACACTAGGACCACCACCCGCTCCTGGGATAGCGGGATGGTCGGCGGCACCAACCCGGTGTCTTCCTTGCCGTCGGAAGGGATGTCCACCACCGAGATGTCATGGCCCGCCAGCAGTTGATCTCCCTCCATCCCAACCACCTCTGACGCACCATCCCTAGGCGGGCTGGGGAGGTGCCCGCCCAAACCTAGGCCTCGGCCAGCTCGAGGAACAGGCTAACCTCCACTGCTTCGACGGTTGGCGTGACCCTAACTCCTTCAGCCTCCTCCAACCCCGACCACCAGAGCGAGTCGAGCGCCCCTTCGCCGGGCGTGACAAGGAGCTCGGCGTCCCTCCTCGAGGAAGGGATCACCAGGGTCACTGCCACTGAGGGCCCCATTGCGGCCACGGGGATCGCCTCTATTCCGGCCACTATCACGCTCGCGACTGATAGTAGAAAGCAAGCCCCATCAAGGAGCATCGGGCCAACACCAGCCTACTCCCCTTGACTCGTCGTGACTCGCTGTAGGTTGGGCCTCCACTCCGTGTGTGGGGAAGGTGGGATGATCCCTGCCGAGGCCAGTGGCCGGCCGCTGCAAAAGAAGACACAGAAGCAAGTTAGTCATGCCCAAAAACTCAATCAAGCGGACAAAGGAAAGTGTGATCGTATACCCAACTAGAGGGGGCCTATAGCCCCGAACGACTGGCGACGAGCTGACCGGACAAGGACCGTGTGGGGGCTGCAGCTCGTGCCCCCTCAGGTCAACTGAGGGTGAGGGCGACCCGGCCAGCCCCTGACAGGCCTGTGAATGGGCACGGCTGCCAGCTCGTGGCGAAACCACCAGGGCAACCGGCGGGGCATCCCTCTGCTGGAAACCAGGCGCACGCACGCTGACTCCGAAGGTGCTCATGCGTGGTCGCATCCCTCCAACCGACTGCCATGCACCGTCGCACTCGGTGCCGGGGACTGCGACACCGGTGGCGCCTCTGAAATGTGCAATGACCACGCTCGCTTCGCCTCCTAATTGCGGGCGTGCTTCCTTCACTCAGGGACGCCCCCGTACCATGCGCGCCGCCGATAGGCACAGCCACAAGCTCGCGGTGCTTCGTCGAAGTCACGGTAGCAACCCCGTCCTCCTCCTCGTCCTCCAAAGAGTCCGCATCGTCACCCGACTCCATGGAGTCACTCAACTCGAGCTCCGCCTCTACATCCGACCAGCTTTTGTTGTAGTGGACCTGCCAATTGATCTCCTTTTCCTTCACGTAATTTCTCCGTACCTCCGTGGCCTTCTTCTTCTTCTTCCTGGCGACCGCGGCCTCCTTCTGGGCGCCCTGCCAAGCTGCGCCTTCCGCTCCTTTCGAGAGATGCGGTTGAGACTTGTATCATTCGAGCCCCTGCAAAACAGGCAACTTAGAATCAGACGGGACATCAAAATGAAGAAGAAAAGGATCACGGAAAAAAGCATACCAAGTCGGGCCGCTTCTCAACATGGAGGGGTCCGGGCGTCCCATTGAGGGTCGAATGCCGCCCCAACTGTAGCACTCAATCGAGACGTCCCTAGATCTCGCTCCACGGCAGCTCCTCCGGTGACGCGCGGTCAGGATCTGACAGGCCGGAATACTCCCACATCGGCCACGCTCTCTCCCCCAGCGGGACAATCCATCAACGGATGAAGGTCTCGAAGTCCCGCAGTCTGCTGAGGCCCTCTTGCGCGCGCTTCCGCAGCGCCACCTTGATGGCTTCCAGCCGCCCCTTCTGACAGGTTGCGGTACCCCATGTCTAGCTATCCTTCTTCTCCGGCCTCCTCCCGATGAACTTCGGGATCGGTGCCTCCACAGGGTTTTGAATGTAGAACCACTCGCTGTGCCATCCCCGGTTGGAGTCGTTGGGGGGAGTATGACAGGTAAGCGACCGAAAGCTTGGACCGCTTCAGTAGGGAAAATCCACCAACTGGAGCCGCTCTGACCGCCTTCCCATCGAACAAAGCTCACCCACTGAAGACCCACCGGAACAGATCCACGTCCGGCTCCATCCTGAGGAAGGCCTCACAAATGGTGACGAAGCTGGCGATGTGCAGCATCCCATTCGAATTGAGGTGCTGCAGCTCCAACTCCCACTCGCTAAGAAGCCCGCGCAGGAACCAATGTGCGGGGTACTCGAGCCCACGCTCGTGGACGGCGAGGAAGGAGAAGACCTTGTCAGGCTGGGGTTGCGAAACGATGAACAACAGTTCAGGAGCTCTCCAGTGCACAACCTCCTTCGGCGGGAGCAGCCCCCTCATCGCAAAATTGGCCAGCAGGTCCTCCCCCACGGTGGATGGCCTCCAGTTCGACATGGCGTGCCGGATCAATGAATGAATCTGTGAGGTTTCCTTCTCCCTCTCTGTCTACCCTCCACTCTCCTAGGGTTCGCCACAGCGCGCGAGAAAGCTTAGCGAAAAGAGAGAAGGGGAAGCGGCAGCGATTAAGGAGAGGAAAAAGAACGGGCAAAAACCCTCTGCCTCCCCGCTATTTAATGGGGAAGGCTGCACGGAGTCCTGGCGAACGGGACATAACTAACGGGACATGGCCTAGCTGACGGAACTTGGCCTAGGCGAGGCCCACCCACTATCGCAACCGGGGTGTGAGAAACGGGGCATGACCGTATGCGAACGACCCTCCACCTTCCAAGGCGGGGTTGTGGAGGGGCCCCACCATCAGAACCTCCATCGAGGAGAGGCTAGTAGGCCACCCAAGTTGGTTGGACGACTCAGGCATCTGATGGCAGACAGGTAAGGAATAGTGGAATGCCACATGAAGGCCATGCCGACCTCGTCACGAACGATGGATCCGGATTCCACTCGGATGAACCCGCTAAGAGATCCCCGAGCCCGTCACTCAAGCCTTCAAGGTAAGCGGCGTCAGCTCGACCCCCCTGGTTCCGGAAACTGTGAAGGGGGCAAGGCCTAAAAACCTGACCAAGGTAATCTTACCAAACCTCCATTTCCTTTCTCAGCACATGAGCCTTCATCCATTCATCCATCTCATGCATGCATACATTCATTCATACATTCATCCCACACATACGATCATTGCAATACATTGCTTTGTGTCGCATCACAAAGCAATAGCCACTCGTTTGAAACGAGCCGCGATCGACCGAGGTTCGAAGGCCGGTCCACGAAGGACTCGAGGCCGCCTCGCATCAAACTGAGCCAGGGGAAAAGCATATGAGCCCTAGTAGCCTTCGCCCGACCCGCTCAGAAGCGGATAGGGTCATCTTGACTTCTCGTTCGATCCTGACCTCAAGCCATGCCCACAGAATCTCCATCGAGGAGAGGCCACCGGGCCACCCGAGTCAGTCAAATGGCTTGGGCATCTGCTGGGAGGTGGGTCGAGGAGCAATGGAATGCAACATGAGGGCTATGCTGACCTTATCATGAACAATGGACCCGGATTCCACTTGGACATACCTGTTAGGAGCTCACTGAGCCCACCACTTGACCCATCGAGGCAAGTGGCGTCAGCTCAACCCCTCCAGTTGCAAAAACTGCGGACGGGGTGACGCATGAAAAAATGCGACCGATCCCGCCCGAGCCCAACAGGGCTCGGGGGCTCAATCCGCTAGATCCTGACACGGGAATCTGACCGACGACACAGGTCGCGGTCGAAACACACACGGGCAAGAACCCCAACTCATGATAAGGACCGTCTCATGTCGACTGGTGGAGACACACGAGTCTGCGGCTCCAGAAGAAAGTACAAAGTGCTCAGCCTCCAACCAACTCCCCAGTCGATCGCAGGTTCGGGGGCTAGACCCACTGGGTCCGCTCGCGTGAACCCGATGGAAGACGAACTACCTACAACTCCCCTCCTCGAGAGCTACGAACTTATACCTACTCGGCACGCCTCCGCAGCCTTCGCTAGTCCTCCCCTCGGGGGCTGGGCGCCTGTATCTACTCGGGGGCTAGGCACCTAATCCTACTCGGCTACCCTACGCAACGTGGCAAACAAAGGGGAAAACGCAAAAGTCCCAGCAACAACCCGCCTCGACGGCGTAATGGGCACAGGAAACATATAGCAAATATAAGCTTTCATTGAGCTAAAACTAGAAGCCAAAAGCTTTTACAATATCACACAAAGTGTGCGAAAACAAAAGTCCTAGGCTTTTACAATATCACGCAAAGCGTGAGTGGACAGCCTCGGGACCGCTCTATACCTAGGAGCAAAAAGTGCCGAAGTGGGAGAAGAGAAGAGAGCACACGCAAGAAAGATGCGCTCAACAAAGTTCTCTCCTCTCTCTGTGGTGACCTGAGTGGACAGCCCCGGGACCGCTCTGCACATAGGCGCAAAAAGTGTCGGAGGAGCCAGAATACGAGTATAGTATTCCGATGACGACATGCGGTCTGCGGGGACCTGGGTAAAGAGCGAGGACAAGGAAGCCGTGCTCCTTATGCTCCCTCAACAACGCCCTCATCCTTCCATCTAGCCTCAAGGGCAAGTTCCGACCAGGACGCACGATGCCTTCTCCATATGAGAATTCTTCTAGCATCATGGCTCCCAGACATGCTCGAAGAGGCTGCACAGGGAAGGAGTGTCTGGGCACCTATTACAAGAAATCTTCTGGCACAATGAAGTACGGTCGGAGTTATGCCTGGAGAACAGCAAAAGCCTAAAACCAACTAGCGCTACAACTCGAGCCATGAGGACTCCAGATGCGGAAGGAGCCCTATTTATAGCCGGGCCACTGGCTATCATCCAGGAGCGTTACAGTACACGCCCGTGACTACGCAATAAAGGCACCTGGAAACGAGGTGATGGTACAGCGACTGCTCAATAAAGGTACTAAGACACGAGGCGACGGTATGGTATCCACATGAAGCTTATCCTTATCATCAAGGATACAGGGCCAGTTCCCACATGCGGCCCATCCTTTTCGCAACAAGACAAAAATGAACAGTATTCTCATGTGTCCTCCCCCATGAAGCAACGACCTACCGTCCGAAACTCGATAGCCCCTTCATGGCTTCAACGAAGGCCTAAAGGGGCTCAGGGGCTCCTAACAGGTCCGTAGACTCGGGGTCCCCAATGGACCCATCTTTCCTCAACGCTCAGCCCAATAGGAGGCGCGGCAATGACACGCGCCTGGGCCGGCCCAGCTACGCAACACTAGGCCGAGACCAAGATCCAGCCACTGACCGGCGCCTCCGACCTGGAGGCCTAGTTAGTGCCCCAACCAAAAGGCCTAGTCGGGGTCGATACCACAGTCCAACTCTAACCGAGTTCCCCCGACCAGGGATGTGCCATACCAACACACATCGCTCCCCCCGACCGACATGATCAGGACCGACCGGGACGATCGACCAAGGACACTCGCTCGGTGTGGGACCAGGGAGCAGGTGGAACGGATAAGGGAAAGCACTCAGGTCAATCACCGTACAAAGCACCGTACCGCACCACGCCCTGCGCACACCCCGCACAGTGCCACCACGCGGACACTGTGCAACCTACCCACCACAGCGGAGTGGTGTGATGAGATGAACAAGGATGGATGACGGCAGCCATACCATACCCGATGATGTGACAAGACTAGGCAGTCTTCAGGCTTCTGCATTGAACAACACGGAGGATCTGCAAGATCTGCTTAACTCCAGTGCAGGTTCCAAATCGGCTCGAGAGTGGTGCAAGGCGTGCCAGTCAATTTGACCTAAAATTGATAAGGTAAACATTAAATTCTTGAGCCGATTGGTGGTGAAGCCACTCAAACTCATGTATATGCATTCTTGGAATAAACACCATAACAGACAGGTTTGCAATGTAATCATGCGGTATAAATAAATAAAAGCATCAATGGCATGTGCCATCAGCTATAAGAGCCTATGGGCTAAGATAAAATATTATAAAATAACAGCCATAAAGGGGAGCACTTATTAACTATGCAAACACCTGATAAACCAACAGATCTAGTTAATATCTTGATAAGTGTATTGAACTTAGACAAAGTAACATGAATGAGAAGGCATTGAAATCAATCTATTAATCTAAAAGATTAGAGCACAACAACAAGGACCTCTTGCCTACTGCTTACAAGCCAATTAAGCTAATAAAACCTAATCAATGTCATGACCATGTATTGAACTCAGACATGGTAACACGGTGAGAGGGCATTAAATTTAGCTCATTAACTCAACTAGACAAGCTCACAGCAGCAAGGCCTCATACGCATCCCTATCAGCTCAATGACACCATCATGCTTCCGTGAGATATGGATAAGACCCGACCGAAGCAACGGTTCTCAATAGTAGCATGCTGATGTCAGGGGCCTGACAGTTAGCAATACGAGGGGCAGGGTAAAGATCTATCGGACCTAGCATATATAAAGCAATAAAAGCATGCAGAGTCTAACAGCTGATATGATCTGATAACTATGAACATTTAAACAAGGCAAGGGAGCCGATAAAGACAACTTGGCTAGATCTAAGCCATTTGATAAATGTGAGCACTTAGGAACAACCAAGGAGCCGATAAAGACAACCTAGACAGATCTAAGCAAACTCAATAACTGTGAGCAACGTCGAAGACAAGCAGAATATTAGACAAAGCCTAGAAAGTTGTACTTGCAATCTAAGATAACTCGATAACTAGCCACATAACCGAATATCAGAATATAAGACTTAACTTAGAAAGTTCTGATAGAGGCTATAATGATCGGGTGACAGTACTTACAAGCTCGCCTGAGATTGAAACCGATGCAACCATGCGTGCAAGTAGGAACTCGTCAAATCTACGTTACTCCTACTCCTAAGTCGTTGGACTGGATTCCATAATTAAACTTGAGGATTGGTAGAGGAGGTAGTTTTCCCTCCCCATGACCACAACTTTGAAAATATATTAATAACATATTCGTAGAAGAGTCCTTTCAATTCCCACCTTTTTAATTCACTTTGCATATGAGAGATGCTTTAGGCATAGGATATGCCCATAAACCATTCTCCTTGTCCCACTCCCAAAATTGCATATAATTACTTAGTAAATGTTCGGACTTGCTGAGTACCAACCATAAGTGTACTCAGCCTTACTTCCAGTGAGCAGGTATAGGTCTCCATGTGTTTTAGACCATCTTGGATGGGCACCTGCGCTTCTCTTTGCTGCGCTAAGGTGAAAACCTTTTCTTATTAAATTATACGTCTTTTATTGCTTAAAATACTAAATTGTAATGATAATTGTATTAGCCTACTGAGTGATCAACAGGGCCTTCCGAAGGGAGGCCCCTGCACCGGTGCACTGGTGCAGTGGCATGTGTGCAAAGGGCACTAGTGTTGCCAAGCGTTTGATCACAGACAATCTCGGCACGTTGCAATTGTTCAATAGGTGACCAACGTGGAGGAGAGGAACAACAGCTAGAGGAGATCATTGAGGAAGAGGACAGACATCGATGGTTGGAATGACTATAACACAATAATGGCTCTAACCCGTGGTTCTAGCGATCATAGTTTAAATAGGTATATTAGATTAATTAGTAGCTTTTGTTGAAGATCTCGATGGTAGGTTTTTGTGTATGATGTCAATGGTTTACATGTGCATGGTTAGGCAATGTTTAACCTTAGTGTTGAGTATCCAGAATTACAGATGGCATAAAACTAAACCTCCCTACAAACAAAATTCCTAGGGAATGTACCTTTACAACTAGGACAAGTGCTGCCATCTCAGTAGCTTTCTCTAAAAATAAAAATCCTAGGGAAACTTGGATTCCCATGGTTTCCCAGCGCACCATAGGGCAAATCTCCCTTTTCCATCAAAATGTTCCCTAAAAATCTTTCTCTACGAAAACAACTTGATGTGTATCCGATTGAGATCAACACAGAGCACCTATATTACTAGAATGCCCAAACATTGGTATTTGAAAATACTAATTATGTTATTTTCATTTGAAACTCGCATAGTTCATTTATTTATGCCAATATATTTTCATGGCACTCGATGGATATCCATATGTTTGCTAGAAAACCCATAAAATTTTTACTAAATATATTTCCTTCCACAAAGTAATGATTAGATATATGCCATTTTTATTATAGCAAAAGAATACTTATTGTCGGATTTAGTAGACCGGCAGTTCACCGGGGGTTACCTAAGTGGATTTGTAGGTGGAGGCAATTGCGAAACCAAGAACTTAAAGGTGATCGCGAGAACACGAGGGATACGAGGATTTTAGACAGATTTGAGCCTCCGGATAGTAATACCCTACGTCAGTATGCTTGGTGGCTTGTATTGCTTTGCGCTTGTGCATGGTTTACATATTGGATTGGATTTGGATTGTTGGGTTGCTCGGGAGGCGCCCTTAGCCGCCTTATATAGTCTGATGACCTAAGGTTACAAGTCGGTTTGAATCTAATCTACTCGGTTGTTACATTGAAGGTAATCTGAGTCGGATTACAATACGTATCCCACAATATCCGAGCTGATTTGAATTGTCCAGCCTCCTTGATTTGTACTCCAAGTATCTTCATGTCCTTGGCCCGCACGCTCTGGTCAGGCAGGCCCACTTGTCAGGATCTGCTAGTATCCTGGTCGGTAGGAACCCATGCTCACTTATAGATAAAAATAGTTACAACCACACTCCACAATGGAACGAGAACTTGTCTATATTCCTAACAATAGAAGGAAACCTTTACTCCAATTCTAACAAGCATCTAAGGCAACAGTGCAAGCAGGCAAACAAAGTTAGATAATTAGAAATACAGTGCACCAATTCCTAAATTTTTAAAAAATAGTCATACATGAGAGCTTGCTCAAAGTATGTGTTAGTACGTAGGTGATTATAGCTATGTCCAATTCAAACTTTGAACCTCAATCCCTCAAAATTGTATAGTTAACATCCTAAGCGTTATGTTCTCAGTTTCACCATATTGATAAACTATACGAATTTATAAGTGACCGATCAAAGACTGATATATTTGACTTAGCTGTCATGTTAAGAAAACAAATCTGATCATCCATCTCAATAATGACGGCTCAGATGTTATCTCTAAATTTCTTCATATTCTCTTGCTAAAACAAAAGGGCAAATATATAATGAGTTTTGAAGAAGAAGAAAATATATTAAGTCCAAATTCTAAGGGTTTTCTAGCAGATATGAAGAGATTCAAATAGAGCAACCAAAAATATAGTGGCAGAAATGAAAATCGATGTGAGTTTCGCAGAAATACAAAAATATGTGAGTATCAAAGGAAAATAACACAATTAGTATTTCACAATAGAACCACATGCGCATTCTGCTAATATACTCCGAACATGTTGTTTGTTTAGTGGGAAAAGAAGTTCCTATAGAAAGGAGGAATTGAACACCAACATATGGAAATTGCAGTCCACCTCTGAGGAACACATGCAACCGTTCATAAAGTGTAGACTTACAAACTTAACTAAGAATATCTATATATAAACATATACATGAACTCCCTGTGGAATATGGAACCATAAATAATTAATCACATAGTAGTCAGGAGAACATAAAACAGAATTGAAAAGGTAAAATAAACAATAGGATAGTGTAATCAATTTAAAGGAAGCAATTTTCTAAGAACATTGAGTATAAAAACATATCGATCACACAGAAGTCAGAAGAACAAAAAAAAGGTAATAAATGAAAAGTCCAAAAATAGGACAGTTATAAGGCCATTAGGCGACAACCATTGGGCGTAGTTGTTCCATCATGGATGAAGCATCAATGTTGATCACGACGATCAAGATGACGCTCAGGAGCTTCTAAGCCTAAACGCGAAGACGACACACGGGTTCTCCGATTCGACCATGAATCAAGCTAAGTGACGGGTCCATAGACCCGGGGTTCTCAACGGGACTGCCTTCCCGCAACTCTTAGCCCAACAGAGGGCACAACAACAACAAGTACTTGGGCCGGCCCAGTTGCGCACAGCCAGGCCGGGACCACGACCCGGTCACCGACCAGCTCCTCCGACCAGGAGGCCTGGTCGGCGCCCCGACCAGAAGGGACTAGCCTAGGGTAGGACCACAGTCTGACCCCGACTGAGTGCTCCTGACCAGGCACTCCCAACCGGGTCCTCCCGACCTGGTTCTCCCGGCTGAGTAACCCCAACCTAGTTCCCAGACCATGTATCCAGCATACCACCTACGTCAACCTCCTGACTGGGAACGCCCACCCGGCGTGGGCCCAGGGAGCAGGTGGGATGGATAACGAGGCAGCGCCCAAGTCAGTCGGCCGTACACAAAGCCGTATCACGCCACGCCCCATGCACGTCTGCACAGTGGCACCGTAAACCTACCCGCTACGGCATGATGGCTTGACGAGGAGAACAGGGACCGAGGACAGATGCCATACTGTATCCAGCGATTCGGGATTCGACAAGACTAGGCAACGCCCGTACACTCACTCTCTTATTTTTCCCGACCTGTAAGGTCATCCCCTTTACTATAAAAAGGGATAGACCCCCCTCCCCACTTCTCTATGGCTCTGACTCTTACGCTCTATGCATGTAACACACCACACTCTCACACTCCCAACACTTAGTGCATGCTAGGACTCCGGCCACTCTCTTCCACTGTGAACGAGAACAGGGCCAGGACTCAGGCACCCCATCTCTTCCTCCTCTTGTTTGTACCCCCACTGCAAACTTTGAGCATCTGGGCTCAGGAATAAAGTCGACAACCGACCCCCAACTGGACGTAGGGCACGTTGCCCGAACCAGTATAAATCTTGTATCATTGTGTGCTAGGCCATATCCAATATAACGCACGGCAAAACTACAAATATTCACTTGTCGGCCAGATTTCAAACTGAAACTAAGTCTTATTTAAAATTAAATATTTTACGGTTTGCGTATACCTACATACACCTCGGCTCCTCCATGTCTCCGTGGCTTTCACCGACTGCCTCGGCTCCTCTGTGTCTCTGTGACTTTCGCCGACCACCTTGGTTGCACCCCGACTGCTTATATAGCTTGGTTCGTCCACTACATAGGCGGTCGGGGGCTACACCCCTCGGGTGCCCAGCTCATGCTGGTGCTTTTTCGCACAATTCCAACTATTTTTGTGGCTTGTTTGTCCCTCTTAACAATTGCTAAAATACTTGGGTAGCACACGCCTTAATCCATGAAACCTTGACTCATCCTACGCATCTCCTATATGTGAGCATTGGGTCAGCCCCAGCACTATAGCCTGAGATAAGCCGTCCTCTCCATGAGCAATGGTTAGCAGGACTAGGAGCTTAAACGTAACAGGCTAACTACCAAGGGAAATTACACGCCCTACAAGAGCAGGACATGCAAAACTTTACTTCTACAACGAATTCAATTTCCGAGTTGTTTAATTATTAAATGATCTACACTATGCTACATAATGTCTGTATTGTCCTTTTATAGCTCAAAAATTACTCGGCGTGCCTCCCGTTGCCCGGACAACCTTTTTGGCTCGGGATAGGAGGCGACTTGGCATGCTTCTATGGCTTAACCGGCTCCCAGACTTGGAGTCTGGGTGCCATAGGCTCGGGGGATAGGTGCGACAGACGACTCGACGTGCCTCCCGTCACTCGGCTGACCTTTTTAGCTTGGAGCGGGAGGCGACTTGGCGTGCTTTTGTGGCTCGGCTGGCTCCCAGGCTCGAGGGTTGGGTGCTACAGACGACTCTATGTGCCTCCCATCGCCCGGCCAACCTCTTTGGCTCGGGGTGGGAGGTGACTCAGCGTACTTCTATGGCTCATCCAGCTCCTAGGCCTGGGGACTGGGAGCCGCAGATGACTCGACGTGCCTCCCGTTACCCGGCCGACCTCTCTGGCTCGAGGTGGGAGGTGACTCGACATACTTCTACGGCTCATCCGGCTCTCAGGCCTGGGGGTTGGGCGCCGCAGATGACTCGGCATGCCTCCCGTCGCCCGGCCGACCTCTCTGGTTCAGGGTGGGAGGTGACTCAACGTGCTTCAGCGACTCGTCCGGCTCCCAGGCTCGGGGGTTGGGTGCCGCAGACGACTTAGTATGCCTCCCATCATCTAGTCGACCTCTCAAGCTCGGGGTGGGATGCAACTCGACGTGCCTCCGTGGCTCCGCCAGTCCTCGTACTCGAGGGCTGGGCACCCACTTTAGGTCGGCGTGCCTCCGTGGCTCTGCTAGTCCTCGTACTCAGGGGTTGGGTGCTTGTTTCTAGTCGGCGTGCCTCCGTGGCTTCACCTATCCTTGTGCTCGAGCACTATGACCTACTTCTGGGATCAGTTTTCTTCTTTTTTGACCATTGGACTAATTATATTAATCTCTTCGATGCTCGGGTGCTACTCCTATGGAGTGCGTATTGCAATGCCCTCATATTCTTCGTTTCAACCTACTAGATGCCCGACATCCATCAACTCGGCACTCAACTTCGCTCTGCGTGTATGACTCTGCATTCGCTCGGACTTTCTTCTTTTTTGAGCACTGTGCAGCCTCTTCATCACCATGATGCCATTGTAGCTTTAGTCGACCACATTCCAAGCTTCACTGTGATGACCTCAAGTTTTTGTTCGCCTACAAATCGCTCGGGGGCTTGAGGGATATGGGTACCCCATGGGTCCCCACTGACCAAGATACTGGCCGGTCCTGACAAGTGGGCCCGCCTAATTAGGTGTGCGGGCTAAGGACATGAAGATACTTGGAGTACACGCAAAGGAGGCCGGGCGATTCAAATCAGCCCGAATATTGCGGAACGCATGTTGTAGTCCGACTCAGATTACCTTCCATGTAACTACCGAAAAGATTAGATTCAAACCAACTTGTAACCCTAGATCGTCAGCCTATATAAGGTAGCCAAGGGGCACCTCTCGAGGACATCAGATCAATCCCAAGCAATACAATCCACGCATACAGGACGTAGAGTATTACTCTCCGGAGGTCCGAACCTGCCTAAAACCCTTGTATCCCCTTTGTGTTATCACGATCACGTTCGAGTTCTTAGTTTCGCAATCGCTCTCACCTACAAATCAACCACTTGAGTAACCCCCTAGTGGACCGTCGGACTACTAAATCCGACAGGTTTTCCTTTGCTGTGAGGGGAACGATGATCGCCTCCACCATCGCCACTACCTCCAGCACATCTCTATGTACCATAATTTATTTAGCTCATATTTGTAAATGACTAAACTATGATCAAATTATATTTTTTCCCCACAATTTATTTAGCTCAAACATAACATTTAGATGAAAAGTTTCTCCGTTGTAGCTTATTCTAAAAATGACTTATTATGTGCCTCTATTTCATTTTATGTACCATAATTTATCTCGCTCATATTTGCAAATGAATAAAATATGAATAAATTACATTTTTCCCATACTTTATTTAGCTCATATTTGTAAAGGACTAAACTATCAATTTCTTTAACTAATACGAAATATAGCATCCAAAAAATTGTAGATTATTCTAAAAGTCACAAATATGAGCTCTAAATAACACATGCATGTAAATGAAAAATTTCTCCATTGTACCTTATTCTAAAAATCACAAATAACTCTACCTCTAAAACATAAAACTTTGTATACTAACCATGTATCAAGGGAGGATGAAATTGCTAACCTTTTAGAACACTTATGAGTGAAATCCCCACGAAATGGTCAAAAATCTGGCAGCACCTCCCCTATTTCACTATGAATGGATGAAGCCCAAGCTGGAGGAAATGGCTTGGGCAGGAGGAAGAAAATGCTTGATTTATAGGAGGGAAGTTAGTACCGGGTGGAGGCTTCACTCGGTACTAAAGGTTGCATATTAGTACCGGGTGGAAAATCTCCACCCGGTACTAAAGGCCCTCAAGCACATTAGTACCGGTTGGAGGCTTCAACTAGTACTAATGGGTGATCTTTAATACCGGGTGAAACCTCTACCCGGTACTAAAGGGGGTCACGGGGCGCTACTGGTGAACTAGCCGTTAGACCCGATACTAATGCTCACATTAGTGTCGAGTTAAAGCCCAACCGGTACTAAGGGTTAGGACCAATGCTCAATTTTTCGGTAGTGATCTCTACTCATCAGCAAAATTATTGATGTGGTATGAAATTTAATACACATGAAACTCTTTATGAAACTTCCACTAAGATTGGACTAACAAATATTTATTGGGGGCGAGTCGACCCTTATGGTGACCTAGTAGGAAGAATCAAAGGATATTTTAAAAAGGAAGAATGAAATGAATCAGCACTATCGTATAATAATGCCCATCCAGTAAATCATGATTAAGCAAGGCCGTGAGTGGGTGGGCCTGGCCAAAATGGGGTGGAAGCTGGAAGGCCATCGGACATGGGCTTGTGTTGTTGGGTGGTGTGGCGCGTGGATTGCAGGATTGGGCTGGCTGTGTGATGTTGCTAGAGAGTGGCCAGTGGGCTAAAATATGGTTTAATACCGCCGGTAATTTTCGGCTTTATATGGAAAAACGTAGAGACAGTCAGAAGTGTTTTCGTTTATTTCATCATGATCATTCTTGTATTTTCAGATACTGTTATCGTTATTTTAGACTCCCATTTTTCTGGTGCTCTATTTTTCTCTCGACTCCGGCAACTCCGGCAAAAGTTCATACGGTCTGGTTCGTCGGTGGCAGGTATTTTTATTCTCCTCACCATAGCGTCCTATCTCTCCCCACGCTCTTCTCTTCCTCCTACCCATCTTCTCTCTCCCGAGTGAGCTCCCGCGGGACGGCCCCGACCCCAGCCCTGGGCGGCGTGCCGGCGAGCCCGAGCTCCCATGTGACGTTATTAGCCCCGGCCCTAGGCAGCGGCGGCATGCCCGGGCTCTTGTGCAACGGCCCCGGCCCCGTCCCTGGACGGCCGCGGCAGGGAGCCTGACTTCTGGACGGCCGCGGCCGCGGGCAGCCCGAGCTCCCGTGTGGCGATGCCTGGGTCAGTCTTCTCTCTTTCTTTCCTCAATCCACAACAGATGCGAGCTCGAGCTTCAAATCCGGGGTGGATCTAAGGTGCGGGAGGGCGGATTCGAGGTGAGGGTGGCTGGACCTCGCGGCGCCATTGTGAAATCGGGAGGGAAGGAGGCGGGAGAGGGTGGCAAGCTGGCGAGGATGGCTCCTCGGGGAGGGAATTCGTGCGCACGCGGGAGGGAAAACTGCATTACCGGTAGAGTAAGGGCTTCGCTCTCCACCAGTGGGAGAAGGGGCTGGAGGGGGGAAAAGCAGGAGCCTCCCTAAAGTAAGTAGGGGTCTGAGAAGTGTGTTTTTTGCCCTGGTTCCAATTTTTTGGATAGAGGTTTTGCTGGAGTTGCTTAAAAAAACCGTGTCTCAAGAAATAAGATTTGTTTTTCGTTCATCCCTGTTGAGGAGCATCTCGGAGACTTATTTTCTCTTTTTGATCAGCTCGCTTGAAAGTTGGACGGCATGTATAGATTCTAATAAAGGTATATGTGATTTTGATACAAAAAATAGCATGATATGGAATATCTTAAAAAAATATTCAAAATAAAGATAATGTTTTTGTTGAGGACCTTCTTGGGAAGACATGTTTTGAAGGAACAATTGAGGAATAGGAACTAAAGGAGAACTTCCAATAAATGGTTATTGGACTGGACGAATTGGTTCGCCATCGTCGACGTTGGAATTCACGAGATCTTATTATCTACCTCATGTCACAAATTCTCCATAGGTGGTGTTTGGATCCAAAGTTCATGACTAAAATTTAGCTCCTAAAATTTAGCCTCTAAAATTTAGTTTTGCTGGGGTGTTTGGATCCATGGGCTAAATTTTAGTCCTCATCAAACAATGACTGATTTGCCCTTATTAATGACTCCCTCCTCCTTCTTTCCCTCCTCTCTCTCTCCTCTTCCCTCTCTCTCTCCATCAACTCGCCGGGGACCTCAAGCGGCGGTACACCAGGGATCCGGCCGGCGCGGCCAGGAGCGCCGCCGCCCTCGCGGCGCACGCCAATGAGCAGCGGCACATGCTCCGGACCTACAAGATCACGGCGCGCAAGCTGGAGGCCGAGCTCCGAGCGCGGGACGCCAAGGCCAGCCGCGCCCGCGCCGCGCTCACCGACGAGCTCCGCGCCGCGCGAGGCAGAGGTGGCGGGGACAGCGACGGCGGTCGACGAGGCGAGGCGAGGCGAAGACAGCGGCAGCGGCGAGCGAACTCCCCGTCCTCCCTCCTGCCGGCGGCGCCGGGGCCGGCGAGGCAGGGCCGGGCGAAGGCGGCGGGGCGGCCGGAGGAGGCGGGCGTGGGAGGCGAAGGAGAGGGAGGGGTGTGGGAGGAGGACCACGTGGAGAGGAGAGAGGAAGGAGGGGCAGGGTGTGGAAATTGGGGGAGGAGCACTTTTAGCCCCTTTTAGGGCGCTCTTTGGGGGTTAAAATTTAGGAGCTAAAGTTTAGCTATTCTACACTTTTAGCCCACCTGTTTGGATCCCAAGAGCTAAATTTTGAGCTAAAAGTGCAGAGCTAAAATTTAGCCCTTGGATCCAAACAGGCCCATAGTTCCAATACATTTTATGACTTCCGAACCTCTCTTCGTTGTATTTCGTTGTATTGCTATAATAATTATTCCCTCCATTCTAAATTATAATCCGTTTTAGCATTTCTTGATCTATAGATTTTGATATGCATCTATACATAGATGCATAGTACAAGCTATGAAACTAGAAAATTCAAAACAACCTATCGGAGTAACATCTATGCCGTGTGCTCATGCGTACTTGATGTGATGCACCCAAAACTTCTCGTGAGCATTACATGCATGTATTTTCTTATTATCAGAAAACATGTTTATTTTTTATAAAGGACTTCATTGACCATTAAAAGCAATGTGCACAGTGAAGGGTCAGAAGACCCCAAGTTACAGACTGGAGCGCTGCCAGAATAGGAACATCCATGACCATGGTGAAGATTGGAACAGGCATTAACAAGTAGCTCATTTGAAGCAAGAGATCTAGCTGAAACTGCTAGTTGATGTGCTGCCTGATTCTGAACTCCAGATATTTTAGTCACTTGCAAACCATCATGTAAGCCAAGCTCCTGAAAGTGAGAGATCCACTGACGGAGTTTCCAATCCAAGGGCCCCTTCTCATATAAGTGACTGCTTGAAGACGGTCTGAACCAATGCCTACAGATTGAACCGGCAGCAAAGAAAGAAATTTTGCCGCCAAAAAGAGAGCAGCAAGTTATCACCACCGAATCAACTCTTACTGATCCAAGAACCTGCAAACAACAAGATAAAGAAGTAGTTCTAAGATCAATCAGGACCCCAATCCAGCAATTCTTGAACTGCTTCCTTCCCCATCAGGTTGGAGAGCTGCATCTGCATAAGCAAAAACAAAAGGCTGCCAAGCTTGGCTGCTTTGCAAATCCTGTAAAAGTTGCAGGGAAGGTATAATAACAGGAAAAGATTGATTAATGGAATCACCAGCAGTAGAACTTCTTGTTGCCAAATTTCTTGTTACATCTGCATGTGAGGCCTGGTTTGGTTCACTTGCTTAAATTTAAGCACCCGTCACATCGAATGTTTAGATACTAATTAGGAGTATTAAACGTAGACTATTTACAAAACCGATTACATAAGTGGAGGCTAAACGGCGAGATGAATCTATTAAGCCTAATTAG
>NC_028457.1:25906942-25953527 GCF_000263155.2 Setaria italica
CGAAGGAGGGGATATCACCGGAGTGCCCTTGTCACACTGTGGCCCGCATTTGTGACTAATCGAGAGCGCCGCCAGGGGAAACCGTTCAGATCAGCATGGTCCTGTCCTGGGTGGCCATCACGGGACTTAGCGCAGTCTGTAGCGATGCTTGTCATCTGTGTGGAGCCGAGGGGGAAATGGCTTTGGCATTGCAGTCTCATTTACTTGGTAATTATGTTCCTGTGTCTTACAGGAAATATACGAACCATTGTCAAACCAGTCCCGCCGTCCGCAGCTAGTAATATTTGCTAATGATGGATTAATTAAGCTTAATAGATTCATCTCGCTGTTTAGCCTCCACTTATGTAATGAGTTTTGTAAATAGTCTACGTTTAATACTCCTAATTAGTATCTAAATATTGATGTGACACTTGCTTAAAAATAAGCAAAGGAACCAAACGGACCCATAGTTAAACAATATAGAAGTAGCAATGTTCGCCTGTACTTCATGGTTCAGTCTGCTGACCGACCATTTGTTGTTGTTGAACCCATAATCATTCCTTGCCTTCCAAAGATACCAAAGCTTAGTAAAGATCTCCAAGATGTCATCTGAGAAATTGTTTGTCAGAAAACATGTTATTTCCTTATTCCATTCAATCCGAGAAGTCATGTTGCTCTAACCTTACTTGTTTTTTTTTAATACTCCGTGGTATATTTTTAAAATAAAGACCATGAGAAAACACATAGTATCCCCAGTAGGAAATTGATTTTCGAGCTTCGTAGTTACAGTGCACGATTGCACGCACGTAACGCGTCGACGGTGAAGAACAGAAGCAGCCTAATTTTGGTCCACAGCACGTCCCAAAAGGGTCGGTGAGGGCCCACTGAACACTTTGCTTACCTCAGCAGTCATTAATTGACCTCCCCCTCCCAAAAAATATTTTATTCGCCTAAAGCCTTGAGCCAACGTTTCCCCCTTTTTTAAGTAGCCCTGACCCAAATATTAATGCGAAAGCATCCTCAAAGTGTGCCCTTTCCAGTCAGAAGTAACCTCCCCGTAGCAAAGCACACACCTAGAGCACTCGATCCCGTCCTCAAGCGAGAGCGGCCGCCGTCCAGGACGCCACGCGCGAGCCCCGGCAAACCGGCATGGACTGGCGCCGGGCCGGCAGCCCGACGTACGGGCGGCGCCGGTCGCCGGCCGCGGGGCTCTACTCGGCCCCAGCGTCCCCGGCGCACCCCCTCGGCGGCGGCGCCACCTCCGCCACGGCGTCGCCCGTGCACCCGCTGGCGGCGCGGTCCAAGGCCCGCGCGGCCGCGGCCATGGCGCACGCCATGTCGCGCCAGCAGCCGCACGCCGGCGCGCGGGACGACGACGACGACGGGTACGGGGCCTACGACGCGGACGACGGGTTGGCCGACGGGAACGGGAACGGCAGGTACAACGGCGGCGGGAGGAGCCCCCTGCGCGGCGGCGCGTACGGGTACGGCGGCCGGAGCCCGCTGCACCCCGCGGCCGGCGGCGGCGGCGGAGGGGGAGGCGGCGTGAAGGACAAGTACTTCGGGTTCGCCCTGCCTAAGGTATCGTTTACTCCCTGCTAATTACTGCTCCATCGATTGGCTTTGCTTGCCTGATTTTTTACTAGTGGTATATAGTAGCATCTTATTGGATGCTCGTACGTTTTGGCAGCCAGCAGTGGTCGCCTAATTTTTGAGCAGCGGTTTTGGACGTTTTTCCTGTGTTCTTCTTCCCCGTTTCTTCTGTGATCCTGTCGCTCGCTTGTTTGCATGCGTTTCGATTCAGATGTCGTCGAGACGTTCCTTTCCTTGCCGTCCCACGGCCGCATGAGAGACGTAGTACTGACTAGTGACTACTGATGGAGAAGTAGCTAGCATTCTACCTAGATGCCAAAACAGGGAGCTTTCATGACTGATACAGCCAGAAGGTTTTTTTTCCCTTTTTGATGCGCCTGCCGTCTAATTACGCCGCAGCTTGCTGATTTTTGCAGAGACCCCTTCCTTCTTGTTGATCCACCTGATTTGTGCTTGTTCTTCCGAGGCTAGGCTAGGAGGGGGTTTGTTCATGTGGCGTTTTAATTAGCTCCAACGCGAAAGAGGCGAGAAGATTGTTTAAGCAGCCCGAGAGGTAGCGCTAGGAGGGCTACCTTCGGGCAACCAGCAGAAAGTTAATCGCCCCGAGGCGGTCCGCTCGATCCTTCTTCCGCGGTGCCGCCACGCACGCTGCACCGCCATGGATGGATCGATCATAAATGCCGAGCAGCGGCCCCACCTCTGCTCTGACCTCCTGCTTTCTTTAGTTCCGGAGTCCACGCCGTGTCGACCCCGGCCGGCCGGCCGGTCAGGTGCGGCGGTCGTGTGGATCCGATCCGGCGGTTCTGACTGAGAATGGGAGAGTGGAGACCCGGACCGTCGACTACGCGCGCACACCCGGCGCGTGGGCGCACGAGCGCGACGGGTGCGGCACGCCGCCCGGCCGGCCGGCAGGCGGCACCGGCGACGCGGGGGGCCCGGTGGTCAACTCGAGAGGATCCAATCCAACGGGTGGAGAGCGCGCCCAGCTTTGCAGAGGAATCGAAGCTTTTTTCTTCTTTTTTTTTTTTGAGGGCGCAGAGGAATCGAAGCTGAGAGGTCTGACTTCTGAATCCAATCGCCGATCGGGGGATCTCCCCCATGCGCGCGTCACGTGATGATCGACCGATCTTCTGTGCTTCACGCGAGCGTGTTTCCGCTATCGAACTCTCTGTCTCGACGATTTTCAATGTCATGGCGCGTGGAACCGGCGACCATACTGGCCCTCCCGCGCCGGGTCGGTGAATTTCATCCAATTCTTTCGGCAAACTTTTTTGAACTCCTGCTGGTGGGCCACGCCACCCACACAGCTGGGCCATCTGCGCAACCACCAGCCCATTCCTCCGGCCCAGTGTATATATAGCTGCTCGGCCCTGTTTTCCAACTCGCATATCACTCGCCCCAAAACGTTATGGCTTCTTTTGTTTGTTTTTTTTCTTTTGGCGAGGACATGGCTTCTTAAATTATAAGCAACTCAAATACAAAAAATGTCATCGTCATAGGTACAACAAGTATGTTAATAGTTCCCGCGGCTAGATATTCCTGCGCAACGGGTAATTTCTGCCGTGTCGTTTCCTCCCCTCCCTCAGAAAGCAACAAATCGAAAGCCGCTTCCCGCGGCTAGATATTCCTGCGCAGCGGGTAATTTCTGTTGAGATAATTTTACGGGGCAATTTATATTTTTAATTTTATTTATCCGGGACCAGGACGGGGGCAGTATGATTTGATCGGGTCCACGTAGCAGCAGTCACGCTTTTTTCCAAGTCTCCTCCCCGCGTGACGTGTCAAGCGAAATAAAACGAAAGAAAGAAGTTGCCCCGTTGCGTGCACGAGCTGGCTTGCCTGCGTACTGGCTGGTGGGGCTAGAATGTGGCTGTCGTGCCCGTGGAACGGGTATTCGGTGCGGGTCAATAGTTTCAGTTTCAAACCATACATTTTGCACCACAGTGTCTGATCTTTGTGCCATTTTCGATCGAGGAACAAGCTTAGCTTGAGTCCAAGTCATTAGTGATACTATTTTAGCTTTTCAAGAAATCTCAAAGGATAAAATCCACATTTAGGCTAGCTTTTGCAGCTCGTTCGTGTGTGGGGGATCCTGGGGGACCTTTGCACCGTGATTGACCACTAGATGCTTCAACAATTTCGAAATAGATATAGATACTAGCATCTTTTGATGAGTGTGATCACCGGAAAGAGTTGTTAAATTTAAATGGTACGATGCACAACCCAGAGATGAAAATGAAAAATGCAAATATCGATGCGCCCTATATACATACACTGCATCCTACTAAGAGTATACATGTGAAAACAAACAGACGCCTAGACAAGCAATTAAATGACTCACCTAAGAGAGGGTCATGTAAAGAATGTCTATAAGATAAAAAAAAAATTAGATCAATCTAGGAGGAGTTAGGCAATTTTTTATTAAGAAGAAGAAATAGGCACCCAAACAAATTCGAGTTAGAAGGACTCGAACCTGGATGGTTAGAGTGCACGACAACACCTTCCAACCTAACCAGTTGAGCTAGGCCCACTTCTTAAGAACGTTATAAGATGTAATGGCACCATGTATAGTTTTCCCAACAGACCCTTTCACCTTATTGTGACCCACCATCACACGCTTAGGAGGGAATGTGCCCTTCTACAAATTCAAAGGCCAGTCTAAAACTTGATTTATCCACACATCATTGCTTACTGCTCGTAAGACCAAGTCCCTTAATATTATGTTAAACTCGTGAAAAAAAACACTTGTATTATTCTTCACCACCAAGATTTCTTATGAAATCCAACTTTCAAAATAGTCGATTTATGGTGGTTTCAAGTGTTTGAAAAGGCCTAACAAAATCCACTTGGGTACTAGGTAAGAATTAATTGCACCAAATTCGTACCATCCTTACAACACCGTACCAAAAATACAATTTACCACTAGACAAAAAGAAAATTCAGATATTAAATCTAAAAAATATCATTCTCGACAGTAAAATTGCAAAAAGTAAGCGGACTGGAGTGCAAACCGACCCACACCTTCCCCTTTCCACCCTTTTCCCCGCTCCAGCCTTTCGTCGAAACGCCCAAATCCGCAGCTTCTCTTGGAACCGGAAACAGACACGAGTTCGGGAAAGCAAAAGTCAAACCAAAGTCAACGCGGCGGCGGTTAGGCGGCCACCCACCCCCAACGCCGATGGACGCGCCCCGCGGCGGCGCGCGGCGGCCGACCCCCTCCGGCGCGGGTGCGGACCAGCGCCGCGCCGCGGCGCAGCAGGCCATGGCGCGCATGGAGGAGATGATGCTCGCGCACGCCGGCGCCGCGGGCGAGTTCAGCATCATCCTCGACGCGCCCCTCCCGTCGCTCCAGCAGTACCGCCGCCACCCCGCGCCGCCGTCGGGCGCCTCCTCGGCATCCTCCTCACCGTTCCGCAGCGGCGGGCGGGACGGCAGCGCCGGCGGAGGGCGGGACGAAGAGAGGATCCCCGCTCGCCTGCGCCGCGACGGGAGCGGCCACGACGAACTCGCCGACGCGCGCACCTCTCGCCGCGGCGCGGATGCCGGCGTTCGACGGGAGCAGCGGCAGGCTGGTGGCACGCGCGGCGCGGTGCGCGGAGACGAGGGCGAGGAGGAGGAGGTTGGGGCGCCGGTGCGGCTGATGGGCCCGCGGAGCGTGCGGAGGCCGGTCTCACGCGGCGCGACGCCTCCGCCGAGGGCTGCCGAGGCGAAACGCGTCGTGGTGAACAAAGAGGAGGAAGAGGAGACGCCGCTCCAGCTGCTGGCGCGCGGCGAGCGGAGCTCGAGCGCGACGAGGCCCGCGGAAGCGCCGCCGCCGCCGTCGCAAGCGGTGGAGAGGGCCGCCGCTGCCGCAAGGCCGTCGAGCCGGCGGTCGAAGCAGGAGGTTGGCGTGAGGCCAGTTGCGGCTGAGGTGGCGGCGAGCGTGGACTCTGACGTGGAGAGCGTTGGGCGGTGGAGCAGCCGGGGCAGCGAGGATGGCGGGGAGGAGGCGGTGGCGTTGCCCAGGCCGGTGGCGGCGATCGTCGCGAGAGATCGAAGCAGGAGCAACTCGCCCGCGATAAGTAATGTCAACGATGATACCTTACGTTTGTTTCGAGCAATTCGTTTGAAACAACTAAGAATTTTGATTCAACAAAGAAAGAAAAAGTTGGGAAAAATTATTCAAATTGTTTTGCTCTTCGTAGGCTCTGCTTGATACTCTGTTTTGAAACGAGTAGATTATGAAAATGTTGTTTTATTTTTTTACTAAAACAAGCATATGAGGCACTGGAGAATGTAGTTGTGATTAGGATCTGTTCTCAACTTATTTGTGGTTACTCGTGGCTGTTAACTGACTGCATTGGTGTTACTTTGTTTTTTACTTCAACAATTTTCAGTTACTGGTAATGCAGGCTATAGTTATTAAATAAATATGGTGTTGTTGCATTTGATGTTTCTTGTTGATGTATTCTTTCTTTTTTGTGTTGCTGCATTTTGTTTCTTGTTGATAGAATTTAATCTTTGATGCATCATGGTGAAAATAAAGGTTTTTATTTTGGCATTCCAAAGTGAAGAGAAAGTGAATTCTTGATTCATACAATTACTTTTCCTTTTAGTTTCAAAATATTGTCAATCTCAGATGCTGCAGCAAACCTATTGTTCTGGATTAATTATGTGTTTTTTCAGTTCTCCTATGAAATGACGCTCCTTATTTCCGTTGTCCCTGTTTACCTAGTTAGGTCGGAATGGTGTGGACTCAGCTGCAGTGAATCGCCCACCATCAACAGGAAGGTCAACCTTTGCACCACCAGTAGGTGTTAATGTGAGGCCTCTACAAGCTGTGGAAATTCCCAATGGGACACCTAAGGATAGAAGGTGAATTGTCAAGCTTTTTGAGATAATTCTCTTGCACTTGTTTTCAAAACATATTTCACTGCCATTCTATCAACTAATTTTCACCCTAGTTCATAGTTGGCACTAGTTTTTTGTTCTGCTAAATTAGTAGATTGTTGATTTTCATACATTGTACAAGAGAGACGAGACCTAGTTAATGCCTATACTACTATCCTATTGATGCTTTCTTCAGTTCTTAATTGCCTAAAAAACTGAATTGATGTTCTTTTCTGAATATTGCTTTGTATGGTCTTTTTTCATACGACCCCTATATCTTTCTCTTGGCATATGCAAGTATGCATGATCTTTTATTTTTAGTTTCTCCTGTGAATGTAAGCTCAGAGTAAAATTTTCTGATGTTGATATTCATCATAGGAAATTAGTCTGACTTCCTTCTCAGTATCTTTCATTAGTAGTTCCAGTCCATCTATAAGTAGCAACAGGATTGCTGGGACTAAAATTTGATATTCCAAATGTGCTGTAGGGCTGTTTATCCAGATCCCACTTTCGCCCAGTCCACACGGTCACGAGACTCACATGACAGTTCAACAATAACAGAAGAGGTTTGTTGCAAAGCTTCCGAATCACACCTTTTACATTCTACAGTGAACTGTTAGTGAACTGACACAAGGCTTTCATAAATAATATTGAAGTTATTCCAATGAAGAAATCTTACAAATGCTGTTTTTGTTTTTCAGCTTGAAATGCTAAAAGATGAGAATGTTAATCTTTTGGAGAAGGTGTGCTATGGTTCTTGCTTGTATTCTAATGAATTCCATGAATCAGAGAATAAAAGTATCTTTGCCTTACGAAACTTGTCATAATACTCTGTTTCCCAAATTCAGCTTGGCCTAGCCGAAGAGAAACTTAGACAATCTGAAGCCCGGACAATCGAGCTTGAGAAACAGGTACTTTTCTTAGCATTTCAAGTATCTGATACTATTGTCCCAGATTCTCCATCATTCTATTGTAAAACTTGATATACTGTAATTCATAGTTATGCAGCTTCTTTCAGAGATCTGAGGTGCAATACTGTGTTTGAAGAGTTCCCCAACATGCACCATATTACTGCTTCATAATATAACTTTTAAGGTGTTCAATCAGTACTTGTATGTTAAGATTTTATTATTGTATGATGGCATAATGAAGGGTTATATTAGTCTTTTCTTACAATTTAGTATAGTTTTTCACACTTTTAAATGATGCCTGCAAACATGAAAGCTCATCCTGTCTGGGTTTGAGGTCAAACTAAATGGCCACTTCCTTTTATGAGTAAAATTATTTGCTTTTGTGTCACTTCAAGTTGAGTAATAACTTAAGAACTAATGTGACCAATGTGATTGGATACTTTAATCATGAAGAGGACATGATATCCATTTTATATCTTTGTTGTCGGCAATATGTCCAGGTTGCTAATCTTGGTGATGGGTTATCTATGGAAGTAAAGCTTATGAAAAGGTATTTAGATTGTATTAAGATATCTTGCACTTTGATTTTCCTATCACTTGATCCGTGACCTCCCACTTATGGATGCAGGCGGGAGGAGATGCTTGTAAGAAAGGAGGTACAGGTTTATTTGCATGTTTATCTATTTACATTAACAGGGATCATCTGGATTTTCTGAAATGGAACTGTCCACTTGTGACTTGTTAAAAAGCATTGGCATCCATTCTGAAAGTGTGATGCGTGCACTAATTCCTTCATTTCATTTATGAAGACGCCTGATAATACAGTATATAATCTGAATTTTGGCAGAATATTTGCTACTCTACAGTTTCTTTACCTGCTAGGTGTTGATTGACATGATATTGATGCATATGATTCCTTATATAAAAACAGCAAGAGATAAGAAAAGCTCTTATATCCAAGAATGGTAAAAGTGAGGAACTCACCGCTCTTCAACAGCAGCTACAGGTAAGGTGCTAGCCCATGCCCTACTATAAGAAACATTATGAGTTCAACTACAAGTTGTCATGATTGTTGTTTTCTATCCTAGTCTGCAAAAGAAGAGGCATCTGCTGCTGTGAAGAAACTCAAAGAAGCAGAATCCGAAACAAAAGACTTGCGTACAATGACACGCAGGATGGTCTTAAGCAAAGAAGAAATGGTCAATTTCCTTATCATTTTTTCTTTTTATTCCAAAGATGTCATCAAGCATAGATGTCCATGCTTGTGGAAGTGCTGATTTTAAGCACATAATTGATGTATAGGAAGAAGTTGTCATGAAGAGGTGTTGGCTAGCTCGATACTGGGGTTTGGCTGTTCAATATGGTAATTTCCAAAGATAGCCAGTTTTTTCTTTTGCAACAAATTCAACTGAATGCTGCTTTTGTGCGACATGTGGAGGCTTATTAAATCAGTCCTAAAATTTCTGTCATTATTGGATTCACAATAACAATCTGTTTCCTTAGTTTGAACTTTCAGGAAGCAGTGACCGGATTTCACATATCAACTTATTTTACTGATTGATACTTTGCTCATTAAGTGCCTTCTTGCAATTCTGCAGGCATATATCCGGACATATCCATGTCAAAACATGAATATTGGTCTTCGCTTGCACCTCTGCCGTTTGAGTATGTAACATCTGCTGGACAGAGGGCTAAGAACGGATCTGAAACAGGGAGTGATGGTCTGGAAGATGCAGACAAGCTTGTTCATGATTTGACTGTTACAGCAGGGGAAGGCAACGTAGAAACCATGCTTTCTGTTGACAAAGGACTACAGGAACTAGCTTTCCTGAAGGTGCTTATCCTTTCACTTGGTTTTTTCATCTGCATATGTTATCCTTATCCATAATAAATCCTCAGCACTTACCAGTATCTCAGGTTTAGATAAAAGTTTGCTGTTTGTCCTTTTCGCTCTTCTGACACTTCCAATCATTTTGAAGGTTGAGGATGCAGTACTTTTTGCCCTTGCCCAACATCATCGTTCTAATGTGGTCGGTCCAGCAGATCCAGGTCTCTTCCTTTTCTTTTCCTATTTGTCATTGATAATGTACCAAGAATACTTCGAAGAAAAATTTCATATATATAATTAACAATTGGCCATAATTCCTTACACCTCTGAGAAGCTAATACACGTTTATGGTTCCGTGCTTCACATGTGCAGATATTAAATCAACTGGAGATGAGAAATTTACTGAAGCATTTGGTACTGTTATTTTTTTATTTTCTTTCAACATTTATTGGTTGCCTGGCCTTGTTGGTTCTGTTGGGAAACCTAACTAATTCCTGACCGATTCGGAACCTGGTTCTGCAGATCTAAGCAAGGAGGAAGAGGAAGATGTCAAGTTCAAGCAGGTACCCTCCCTATTCCTTTTGCTCTGAGCTTGTGACTTGAATCAGTGAGTTGGTTAGTTCTGTGCCAACTGACAACAAAACTTATATTGCTTCATTCAGAACGTGCAATTATCTCTTGTACATTTAATTCCTTTTGTATTTCCAGTCATCCAGTACTATGTTTTTCTAATTATGCAAATGACCCTCAACTTTGGTGCCATCCAGGCTTGGCTTATCTACTTCTGGAGAAGGGCTAAAACCCATAACGTGGAAGAAGATATTGCTGAGGAGCGATTGCAGATGTGGATTGATCGACACAGCCAGGAACCAACTTCACATGACGCTGTAGATGGTATATTCTTGCACATTGCTCCTAAGCTAATCTGCATTCTCCCTTTTGCTCGTACCACACGTCTAGCTTCAGCTGCGAGAGCATCAAAGCCACAACGCTGATTACTGATCGTAAAATTGAATGCATTCTGTTCTTACCTTACATTTCTCTTACAGTCGAGCAAGGCTTGCACGAGCTGAGGAAGCTGGGGATCGAGCAGCTCCTGTGGGAGCTCTCCCGCCACGAGGTGAATCTCACGAAAGACGATCCATCCGATGTCGAGGATCTGACCTAACAGCCTCAAGAAATGGGGGGACAGAGATCGAATCCAGTTTGGTTATCAATGTGTAACATACAAAAACTGGAGAACACTGTAAACATGTTTCTCGTTTTGTTTCTCAGTTTTGTCCCAAACTGTTCATTGATTCTTTTCCCCATTATGTATATAACTTTGGGCCTTCACTGTCATCAAAGCGGCTTGAAGGGTGCAACAACAGATTAAAAATCTAGTAATGTACTTCCCGTGTGCACGCGCCTAACCAACTTATCCTGCATCCGTTTCTGGCATTATCAATCTGAATCCAATTTTGGAAAAAAAATAATGATGATTTGAAAGTGAAATGGACCATATGTTACAATCGACTTCAATCGTTTTCATGCCCCTAGTTGTGCAGCCATCAAAACTCACTCGCTTGGAAGACCCACAACACTAGCCCAGCCCTTTCGTTACCAATGCGGCAGTGCCACGAGCCAGCGAGCTATAGGAAATATTTGGAACTGCAAGGCCATGTCACTACTCACTAGGAAAGTTATTAATCACCACGATTCACTTGCCACTGACTACTACTCCCTTCGTCCCAAATTGTAGGTCGTTTTATATAGCTTTTGCTAAGTTCGTTCTAAATTGTAGGTCGTTTTGTCTTCTTGCTAAGTAAAACTAACCAACACTCGAGCGTTTCAGCTACGTCCAGCACCCGATTTTTACTCCATGCACATGCTCAGGCAGCAGTAGCAAGGAGCTTCTTCTTCCCCAAATCCGGCGACAACTCCGGCGAGGCTAGGGTTAGGGGTTCAGGTTTTCGGGGCTGGGGTTCCTTGCCGGTGAGTGGTGGCGGCCCTAGAGGAAAAGCCGCCGGTGGTAGGCCGGACCGGCGGAGGTGGCGGGCGCGGGGGCGGCGAGGCACGGCGGCGGTGGCGCCGCCGGCCGGGCGGTGGAGGACATTCGGTGGGTAGGGCAAGGGCGGGGGCGATGGCTGCAATGATGGCGGCGGCGGGAGGCGGCAGCGGGGCGGGCAGGGAGGCAGCTACCGCGCCCGCGGCAGGGTGTCGCCGGAGCTCCATGCCGCCGCCGGCACGGAGCTCCGGCGAGACCCTAGGCGGTGGCACGCGGAGGCAGCGGTGGAGGCAAAGATGCTCGGAGGAGAAAGAGGTGCGGTCTCTTCCTCCTCCTGCTGCTGCTTGCTTTGCTGGTGGAGAAAGGACCGGCAGGTTCTCGCTGGATGAGGAAGATGAAGAAAGGCCGTTGGATATGCATCTAACGGCTAAAAAAATTGTGTGTTGGAAGCTCATAGAACACCCGAGCGTGCACGAAACTATTGGAAATAAAATCTCAGTACTAGTAAAATGTTTTACTAGTCAGGAACATGGCGCGTCGCTACCATCAACAACGAATTCCGGCACTATTCTTTAAGCTTGACATCGCCAAAGCGTTTGATTCGGTGAGATGGGATTATATGCTAGATTTACTTCAACGCTTGGGCTTCCCCGTTCGTTGGCGGGAATGGATGGCCTCTCTATTCTACACATCTTCATCTAGGATCCTTCTCAATGGGGTCCCAAACAGCCCCATCAGGCACAACAGAGGACTACCGTAAGGAGATCCTTTATCTCCTTTACTTTTTGTGATTGCAATTGAACCACTACAAGATTTACTGGAGCAGGCCACTGATAGAGGATTCATATCCAAGCTGCGAGGCAGGTCCCTCAATTTCCGAACATCCATGTACGCTAACGACACAGCTATTTTCCTAAACCCGACTAGGCAGGATATCATTGCTTTAGCTGACCTACTCACTAGATTTGGTGAAGTGTCGGGATTGAGAACAAATTTTGAGAAATCTAGTGTGGTGCCTATAAGATGCAAAGGGCTTAATATGGACGACATCTTTGGAGACATTCCAGTCACACGATCTTCCTTTCCGGTGCGATATCTTGGACTTCCACTAACGACGTCAAGGCTCAAGAGAGTACACTTCCAGTATGTCATAGACAAGGCGACCTGCAAACTCACTGCGTGGAATGCTAGGAACATGACTATGGCGGGCCATCTAGCACTCACGAAATCAGTATTAACATCACAGGCGGTATACCTCCTGTCGGCAATGGAGGCCCCCAAAGAGGTGATGAAGGAAATTGATGCAAAGCGCAAGAAGTTCTTTTGGGCAGGGGCGGTGACATTAACAGGGGGAAAATGCAAAGTGAATTGGCGAAGGTCCGCCCGACCGACAACACGGGGGGGTGTAGGTATTTTAAACATCTACAAGTTTGCAAGAGGACTGAGGCTCAGATGGCTATGGCACGAGTGGAAAGCAGAAGATAAGCTTTGGGTAGGCTCCGAGGTTCCGTGTAATAACACAGATAGGAAATTATTTGCGGCATGTACACGCATCGTCGTAAGCGATGGAGCAAAGACTTCCTTTTGGAATAGCGCCTGGGTTCAAGGCCAAATGCCAAAGGACATAGCGCCAAGTATTTTCTCCATTTCAAAAAGAAAGAACAGGAGTTTACGTGACGCGCTTCACAACCGAACTTGGATCCGGGACATCAACATACACCACAGTAGTTTCTCTGTGCAACACTTCCGAGAATACGTCCTTCTGTGGCAAGTCGTACAACAGGTAGCCCTACGCCCGGGTGTCCAAGATGAAATCACTTGGAAGCTTACTGCAGATGGTAACTACTCCGCAAAATCCGCTTACGACGCATAATTCATTGGTTCAGCATCCACCAACTTTGACGGCTTGATTTGGAAAATATGGGCTCCTAGAAGCTGCAAAACCTTCTCCTGGCTCGCAATCCAAAATCGCCTTTGGACTGCTGACAAACTTCAGAAAAGGGGATGGCCAAATCAAACTACCTGCCCACTATGTCGGAGATCACAAGAATCGGCGCTCCACCTTTTCGCCGAATGCCGGGTTACAACAAGAATCTGGGCCATGGTGGCAGACTGGTTGTCGGCGCCAGCAATCCACCCGAGGGCTTGGCAACAGGCCGATATGCTGCACCACTGGGGTCGATGAGAGTAGGAGCAAATTCCTGCTCTAAGAGAGGCATGCGAACTTTGATTATGCTAGTTACATGGACAATCTGGAGGGAAAGGAATATGAGAATATTTAACAGCAAGGAGTCTTTTGTCAATATGATTTTCGAGAGGATCAAAGACGAGGCCACCGTGTGGATTATGGCGGGAGCGAAACATCTCTCCGCTCTAATGGTGCGATGCTGATTGCGACTGAGTTCATAGTGTTGCTTTATTTTATTTTATTCTTCTGGCTCAATTTTGCCTCATTTCTTTTCATTTTTGATCCATTGTATTTATCCAGTCTGGATTCCTTCTTTTTAATATAATCGGCAGCTCTCGTGCCAGGTTCGTTTCAAAAAAAGTAAAATGTTTTATTAATAGTAACTGATTATTGGCACTCATTTACCATTGAAAAAAAATGTCACTAAGTAGTAAAATATTTTACTACCAGTTATCATTAAAAAAAGAAAAAAAATCGCTACTAGTAAAATATCATTGCAATGATCAATACTCCCTCCATATTAAATTGTAGGTTATTTTTTCATTTTTAGATTCACAACGTCCACTGTTATGTATCTAGATAGTGTATATCTAAGTGTAAAGAAAAAATATTAACTTAAAATGCTAAAAAGATCTAAATTTGGGAAGGATGAAGTAGTAAGGATCAAGTGATTATTGGCTCTTGAATAACCGGTTAGACAAACATCGTGATTTGCGAAACTGTTATTCTGCCTCTGGTTCGGTGAAATGCAAGTTGCAACAGTGCTTGCAAGAATCTAATTAATCGAGGGGATAAGTGTCGTAGATGACTGTAGACGCCATTGTTACATGATGACGGATGCTGGTCGGAATTTGAATTTCGTTCACCCGCTAGTAAACGAAGCCCAGCCCGAGGCTCCGTGCACTGGAAGCTACCTATGGGCCAGACTGCCCAGTAATTCCATACGCAGGCCCAGACACGAAAAGGCCCTTAAGTCGAACTGAGGTCCAGCAAGGCCCATGGCTTCGCGGCGCGAGTCAGGCCCACGAATCACCCGTACATCCATGCCTGTGCGCCGCCAGTTTTTATATGCGAGGTTCATCAGAACTGCAGCAAACTCTGTTCTTTTTTTTTTCTGTCTGATCGGTCTCCATCTGGTCGGACCGGATTAGCAGTGAGCTAATCCCTTTTTCGCTGAACCAGATTGTGACAGCTCGAAGGTACTAGACCCTAGCTAGTTCCTGCTTTCGGCTGGGAATTAATTTGTATATTCCCGTCCGTCAGTCAGTGCCATGTTCAGCTAATGTGACGGGTTATTCCCAGCGATGCCTTCGATTAGGCCTTGTTGCCAGGTACAAAATTATTATTATTGTCTTGTAGCACACTGTAGTGTTTCGTTTCGTTTGTATTTGTGAATTATAATTCAAATATTAACTAATTAGGCTCAAAAGATTCGTCTCGCAAAGTACAACAAAATTGTGCAATTAGTTTTTAATTTCTTCTACATTTAGTACTCCATGTATGTACCGTAAGTTTGATGTGAGGGGAATCTTCTTTTTGCATAGTGTTAAAGTTAGGAGTCATGCCCTTAAACTAAGCCAGGCCACCATGTTAACTGTCACTTCGATTATTCCAAGAGACGATCAAGCCGTAGAGAGTACCATGCTGTACTGTGTCGCTTTTGACTTGTTAATTAACAGTCACTTGATTGAATTGTTCTGCATCTCATCTCGGCCATTTATAATTATAGGCTACAATATCGATCTCAGTGTGACCTCATCAAATGCTGCGGAAAATGGGTACGATTTTCGTGCGCCGCCTGTCAGGCAACAAAGCACAGCCCAAGTCGCCGTACACGGGAAAAGCTGCCTAATGGGCTAGACCAGATATGTATGACTGAAGTCGAACTGTTGTGATCCAGCAAGGCCCATGCCTCGCGCGCTGCAGGCCCATAAAAGGAGTCCATTGCGTGTTGGCATCTTTTTGTTTTTTTTAGAAATTCCGTTTTATATAAGTCCGCAATTTGGGTTCGGAAAATATATAAGTCTGCAATCCAAAGTTCAAAGTTTGGTTTGAGCAAACTTTGCAGCATTTCAACTATACGTTCTATCCAGCATTTTGCAACAAACCGCTCATCCATCCTTGCTTTGTTGTTTCCCTGCACATAACCTTTTCACTGCCATCAGTTACCCAAAGCCGGGTGCAGTCAGTCAATGCCTAGAAAATCACCGCAACACCTCTGCTGTCAATTTCTGGATCACATTCACATACAATGCGCATTCATGCCTGGCCCCTTTGGCTGTCTGATGATCGGTTCCATCTGGCCGGATAATTACCAGGCTAGCTAGCTAATCCCTTTTCGCTGAACTAGCTGGCATTGTGACAGCTCTGCTTACAGGAAGTGCTAGGCCCTAGTTCTTGCTGCTTTCGGCCGGGAATTCGTTTATTCCCATCCGTGCCTTGTGACGGATTAATATTATTCCCCGGCGATGCCTTCGGTTAATCGTGTTCAGTAGCAATTCGCTACAGTATTTTTTTTTCATGTTTAATTCTTTAACGTAGGCGAGGGGATTTTGGTGTTTGTTTATGTCTGGGACCATACATATATATACACATATACATATACGCTGACTTTCATGCGGCATTGTTTATGCTCGGTGCATACACGTACGATGGATGCGCACGTCAATCTGCTGTGTTGCTGCGGCGAGGATGGATGGATGGTGATGATCATTAGCTCGGATCTTGGCTCTTGGGGGACTGGACCACACGATCCCCATCCAAGGGTCAGGAGGGTGTGCCCGCGGCTATCCCTCTCTGGTCTGTGGGCGCGGACCCGCGACGTGGCAGGGCGCCATGATGACTCACACGCGGCCCGGCCGGAGGACCACGAGAGCAGAAGAGCTCGATCCGATGGCGGCGAGCGCGCCCTCCGAGGCAGCCAGCAACCCACACGGCCTCGGTCTCTCAGTCAGTCACGTGACGCGCCGGCGTGCCGCCGTCCGCCATTGCATGCTTTGCTTTCATTTTTTTTTTTCCTTCTGGAAACGCATGAAAGAAGCTGCATTCTTTTTTATGTTGTCACAGAAACAAAGCCAAATTATCTGATCACTTGGGGCAGGTATCGCAGCGTCCAAACCCTACGGATCGGGAAAAGCTGATGGCAATTCGCTGCAAACTCCCATATTTTCGACATGCTGCCTCAGAGTCAGTATATAGCATATGCGTGCACAGGGCGCTACTGCTGCCATGCGGGCCCAGTTGCAGTGGCTGCCTGGGCGTGGTGGGTCGATGCAAGCAACCAACAAGAGAACAGGTAAAGAGGAGGGGTTAGCCTGCCGGCGGCGAATGATTACGGCCGGCCACCCAAAAGGCGCGTGCCGGTGTGTGTGTGTGCATGCATGGTAAGGTGGCCACCCACGTCCTCGCCACCTCGGTTTGTCCCGGCTAGCTGATTAGTGAGTGACTGGTCATTTGGTCTAGGCCTCCCTCAAGGGTAGATGGCCGGCTTGCACCTCGACAATTTCCCCATCTGTTTGTGAATTTACGTCTGTTTTATTTGAACGGCCGAGTAAGTTGCATGAGTCTTCTTTGTTTTTGAAAAAATTCAAAAGTAATTGCATGAGTCACTGTGCCATAAGTTGCACATAGCTATATACAGGTATCATCTGTGATGCGTGTATGAGCATGTTTTTTCTTTCCTTTCCTTTTCTTTTTTTTTTTGAGAGAGAGGATGATACCTTTTCTTTTCTTTTCTTTTTTGAGAGAAAGGATGATGCATATATGTATATAGCAACTCTCTCTCGTCGGCGACAGGGGAGCCCCACGCACGGGCCAGCGGCCCACCGAGCAAGCCGGAACAAATGGGCAAGCACGCCAGCCAGTGCAGCAAAATGCCCCGCAGCCTTTTCTCCCCTCAGGCAGGAATCATTGCCGTCCTCCAACAAAATAATCACATGGGGAGCAAAAAAGAGCAGAAAGCCAAATTTCCTTTTTGCTCAAGACAACCAACCCCAACCCGGCGCCCACTCGCTGCACAGCCCACCACAGCCATCCGTTGTCTCACTTTCCTCACACTAAAACTTGGATATGCTACTCCCTCCGTCTCAAATTATTATTCGATTTGACTTTTTTAAATACATAGCTGGATCTAGATGTATGCATATCTAGATACATAGCAAAAGTTATGTATTTAGAAAAGCTAAAACAAATAGTAATTTGGGATAGATGGAGTACATAATTTGGGAATAAAAACTGCATGTACAATGAAAATGCAAGGGTCAACATCGGGTTTTCGAAAACAGGATCGATGAGGATGAAATAGGGTCAAAATCGGCACAGAGATTTTGTTCCGTGGTTCTATATTAAGAAGTGGCCTGCTTGACACATGGTAAATAAGTGACCTGTATGTAACCACCTAGCTAGGATATTGTTAACTATTGCTTGACCAAATTTTCTAAGGATAAGACGGTCCATGTCAAGATAGATCACCTTTTCCATGCAAACAGCCTTAATCCGATAGGCCAACAAATTGGGGATAAGCCAAGAACAAGTACAGAAGATATTGTTAATTTTAGATAGAGAAGTACAAAAGATCTAGTAGAATATACTAACATCTCGCTATTCTTTGTCCTTTGAAATCCTATTTGTGATCAGACGATTTGACATCAATTAATGTCGTCCTTCTAATCACCTAGAGCGATGAACACATTTCTAGGTCTAATGCTTGGACCTAAGAGCAACTGCATACGCGAAGCTGTGTAGCATGTGTTTAATTTTCGTAGGCATAAGCCCTTTTATCTTAGATGTAATATTGTATTATATCAAGAAGCTATCTGCAGGTGCAGGGAGCAGTTAGCCCATGCAATTGGGGAGCAGATTATATTGGTTGTCAATCAGCTGTCTCGTTGCTTAATTCATGCAAAAGCTAATTGATGCGCCCTTCTAGATCCTAAAATGTAGGTTATTTAATTTGCCTCAAGTTGTGAACCCCAGTAGCTATCATTGTGTCAAAATGTTAGTCGCCTTTCTCTAAAGAAGATTAAGAATGAATGTACTCGATGGCAAAGCATGTTTGTCACATGAACATGGACAGAAACACCTAGGCCCTGGCTGTGCTGATGGAGTGTGGTTAAATGCAAATGCGAGATCTAGATTTGTGACAGCTAGTTGTGTGTAGCAATTTGCCCCCACTTCCCTGAAAAACAAACCCGAGCAATTAATTTAGGGCCAAAGTAAACAATGGGCCAGTGCAAGTGGACCAATAAAAAATAAAATGAACTTAGAGAATATTTTTCTATAAGATGTTGAAATTCTAAAGGTCTACCTTCTCAAGAAGAAGGAAATAATAAAAAAGAACTCCGGCAATGTCATATATAAAAAGGATTAATTCTCCCTATATATACCGATTGTTTCCTAAATTCCATATATTACTTCTTAACAAGAAGAAAATAATAAAAAAAGAACTGTGCCATTGACAATTAATTCTCCCTATGACATCGAATGTTTCCTAAATTCTTGAAACTGACTAGGGGTTAATTGCCCGGGGTTAATTCCTTGCGATTAGGGATGGTCTTGAAATGGCGAGAAGGCTCGAGGTTCAGAACCTGATGGTGGACTCGGACAATATTGTCAAGATGATGGGTACACAAGACGGCGCTTGGTTTGTCATCTCGAGCATTTGGCATGATGTTCAAGAGGTCCGTAGGAGTTTTATTTCTTTTCATTTTGCACATTTAAATTGGGAGGCAAATTTCGCTAGTCACATTTGCGCCAAACTGGCTCTCCTGATAACGTTTATGCTGCTTGGATGAGCTACGTTTCTCCTCGTTGGTGGACATAATAACCAACGACTGTACTCCTACTTCCGAGTAATATAAGCTCTTGTGATTGCCCTAAAAAGGACTGACTAATTAGTTAATGAGCTATTTAGGACATGCACGAAGAACGTTAATTTGTACGCACAAGACTGTTGACGTAGAATTCAAAGTTTAGCCGTGTTGATGGGCTAAACATGAGCTAATCAGGGGCTAATTAGGGCTAATAGGCTCTAACAATCAATTAGCTCTTATTAAAAAAGAGGACTAAAGTTTAGCCCATGGGATCCAAACACCCCTCGTACTTCAACCAACAAACTTCAACCAACAAGGAAGACGGTTACCTTATCTATACATCTTGCCTAGGGTATTAATAGGCTTACTTAATTGGCTAATAACGTACGGACTCGTTTCTTTAATAGATTATGTATTATCCACTAAAAATTGTGTGGACAAATCCACTCGATCAAATTTCGTTAGTGCAACTCACAATGCTAAGGTCAGTTTGTTTAGGGTGGTTTTCCATTGAGACAGAAATCACGCACCATTCGTTGAGTAGAAGTGTAGAACGTACGAGTACTCAACGAAACTAGCCAGCAGAGTACTATACACTCTATTTGCGTGTCTGAATCTGATCTTTTACAGCACGAAAACATTATGAATGTGTCTGCAAATTAAAGCTATGAAGAGCAAAGCCGCTCCACCTTTTACCTTCTCAAGAAAGTAAAAATACAGGCAGGGGGACAGGCAGTGTGCCGTGTGCGTCTTTTTTTACCCCTGGAGAAAGCGAAGCCCACTCGGGTGTATCATACACACGGGAGCCAGGGGACAAAGAGCACAAAGAGGGGCAGCAGGGACACGCAGCAAAAGGCCACCGTTCCACAGCACGAACAGCACTTTGGTCGCATGATTTATCGATGGCTACACTGCACGCAAAGGGGATGAGCAAGGAGATGTGGTGCACTACTGCAGTACTGGGAGGATATGCTCCAAAAGGACTGCCAAAAACCTAATTGAAAAGCTTATCCGGAATATCAGATGCAGTATTCTATATCCATGCATGTACGTTTAGGAATTTTTTGATGTATATGCTGACTAATACCTGGACTTTTGATACTGGCGTTTTATGAAAAAAAATATTGGATTTAATTTGGAGCCTTCGAGGATATAACGGGGATGGGTACAAGCTATTTCTCTTTTTAACAATAGTTGGAAAAAAATAGGAAGTATCAAATAGGTGGGATCAAGTAAAAAAATAGTGGGCCGATACCTAATTTAGTTTGATTTTAATAATGTTTTTCAATCAACGACTAGCAAAAGTTTAATAAAAAAAGTACTTGGCAAATACGTCAAGATGAAATAATGTTCTTACAATTTTGCAAATGCAAAAAAGTTTTCCAATAAACCCCTTAAATGCAGTTTTGCTTCCTCGGCATTCATACGTTTACATGAAAACAGGAACAGTAGAGATAGGACCTACAGTGGTAATTATAAGCATAGCTGCAGTAGCGCGTACGTACACGAGACAAGTACCAGAAAGAAGAGTAGATTGGACATGATATCTTTCGGAAAGCGCATGCACAAAAAAATGTCCACGAAAGAAAGAGGCCCAAGTGACGAACAAAAGCATAAAAAGTGTTGCCAACGTGATAGATCGAATGTACTGGTGGATTTTCTGTCCCGTGCAAGTTGTCTTGTGTGCGAGACATCATTGGTTCCAAGAACTTGAACCTGTTTTGGACGAAAAATAGGAGAGAATGAAAGGGAGCTAGGTAGGCTCGTTTTGGTAGATCCATGTGCAAGTATATGATCGAAATGTTTTATTTTGAAGACACAAATAATGATGGCAGCTGATGATGCTATTTCGTCCTGGATCTCGATGTCGAGGAGGAATGTGTTTGCATGGGTAGCGGGTAGCCTTGAGTCTGTAGCCTCATGTGCCGTGTCACCATGTGTTTGTCTCCCATCGATTTGTTTGGAGTGGCCGAGAGGAGAGTGTGTGTTGCTCCAGGTCCACAAGATAGTAGTAGCCACAGTACTCGCCTTTCGTGCCATCATCCGAATGTGTGCCGGTTAAATGGTATAAATAATGGTTTGAAATATTGACAGATGATCTTGTGACGAGATTTAAAATAACAGCTAGCAGCACTCCTTCCTTTCGAGATAATAATGTTTATTCCAAAAATTAGCTCTTGTGAGTATAGTTTTGCATCACATAACTAAATAAAGTTTATTCCAAACATAATTTCACGCACCACTTTAGGCCGGGCTTCCTTTTGTAGGCTTTGTAGCCCGCGCACCCTGTCCCGCCCGGGCCTCTAGGTAAAAAATGACAGTAGTAGGAACAAGAAAAAAAAGGAGTTTCTTAGGCCCGAAAAAAGATGGAGTAGTTTTAACGAAATTCAGTACTTTTAATAAAATATACAATAATATCCAGGCTCTTTTGGAGCCTCAGGTGAAGCCACTAGGATTCTAGTTGGGCCGCTCTAGAAAAAAAGAAGAATCCTAGAGATGAAGATGGTGATGAAGTCGCCGTCGGCTTATGCATCTGCGTTCAAATTGAAGCATGCACACCCCTACAACATATCTCAGCTATTGAGATCATGCATATAAAACAGATATCCAATTAGTGGCGCTTCTTCTTACTGAAAGTTGCAATTCTGAAGGTGGTGAGTGTTAGAGTACGCAGCGGATTCCGACCCGACCCGCTATATCCATGAGCCGACGCCCCACCAGGCCCAGATCCACCAGAGCCCACAACAACAAGGCCTTGGGCCTAACTCAACCCAAAAGAGTAGCCTGATGAGTGAAGGCTGCCTCCACCTATATGTTGTGTTCCCCACTATCAATTTTCAATGTGGGACTAACCTAAAAATCACCCCCGTCACATATCAGACCCAACTCTTCCATCACAAGCAACCTATGTGATCTCCCGGAAGACGTTATCCCAGGCCCCGAGTCCAACTCTCATGTCACAACAATCCCATGTGACCCTCCGGATACGTTCACAGGCTCCCCCATCACCATGTGACCCCGGAGATGTTCCAGGTTTCCGACCTTTTAGCTTTGATACCACTTGTTAGAGTGCGCAACGGATTCCGACCCGGCCTGCTATACTCACGAGCTGGCGCTCCACCAGATCCAGGTCCACCGGAGCCCACAACAACAAGACCTTGACCTAAATCAACCTAAAAGACTAGCTTGATGGGTGAGGGCTGCCCCCACCTATATGCGGTGCTCCCCCACCATCGATTTTCGATGTGGGACTAAACCTAACAATAGATAGTGTCTCCGTTGTCGTCTGTGATGGTGCAAGTTCATCTCGGCAGATCCAATCGACGCTTCCGCTGGTGGAGATTAGCAGGCGGCTCGTCGTCGTGGAGGTTTAATTTTCTAACAGTGAGGCCATTAGCGAAGTTCTCGCTGCCGGTAATGATGGTCTTCATGGCGCCATGGTGACGTTGAAGTTCTATAGTGCCATAGTGGGATGTAGGTTGTCGCAGAAACCATCTCCTACCTGGTGTTTTGGTTCTCACTAGGGCAAAGAGAGTAGTACAAGTTTCCCTTCGTCTACGAGACTACCAGTTAAAGGATACTACCTGCATATGCCAGAGCATCATGTCATCATGGTATAGAATCGGTGGTAGCAGTTCTTATCCTTTGTTCTTTGTTTGTCGAATTATTTGTAGCAATTATTTTCCATTAACATGTTGTATTAGTTTACTCAGGAAGAGGGGAACCTACAAAACAAGGCTGTCGGTAACCACTGAGGGTCCTGCCCATCTGCCTCATCATATCTACACAGAGCTTGCTCCTACAAGGAGCCTAGGGGATACTGGCTTGATCAGGAAACATGGCTTGGAAGCAAACTTAGGGCATGTTTGATTGGAGTCCTGTATGAGTTGTTTGGCGAAAAGTGTTGCCTGAAAGCTGCCTAGAAAGTTGATGAAATCTGCTTGCAACTGGAAAGACGGTTTGTTTGGTTGGAGGCCTATGCTTGAGAAAGCTAATGAAAAGATTATATTATATCTTGTTCTCTAATGTAATTTGAAAACATATTTAGTACATGCAATTATACTATAAACCAACACACACAATAAATCAATACATTTTCTTGATTAATAACATACTCATAAATATAGATAATTTAATAATTTATTTCATAAATTTTCATATTACATAATTAATGAGGGCAGTCATAATTGTGTTTTCCATGGCCAACTGACAGTATCAACAAGAGAATAGGAATAAAATATTGTTGATTAAGCTGCCATTCCTGATTTTTGGTTGCATTCTCAGGTGGTCAAACAGCTAATTGCCGTGAGCTCCGTGATTAGCTCAGGCAATCTCTTTTGCTGGAGCCAGACGCTCAAATTTGGTGGCCTGGTGCTCAATGCTCCTGCATGGACCTGGCAGCTCTTGAGGACTCCAACCAAACACTACTCGAGCAAGGTATAGGCAGCAAGTCAGCCAGGCAAAATAGCTCCAGGATCCCAACCAAACAAGCCCTTCATGCATGGGAAGATAAAAGTTGAGTATGGTGTTGAAACTTTTTGTTGGAGACTTTTGTTGTTTATGCATACAACTGACAAGAACTATGACAAAGGTTCGTGCTTTATGAAGTATGGTGTCAAAGCTTCCTTTCAATTGTAGATTGGATGCCAAATAATCCTGCATGTATACAACCCATCTAGAGTTAGCGTACTGAGGATGATTGCATTGATTGGTAAGCCAGAAGCCAGAATATATAAGGGCGAAAACAAATATATTATACTAATGTAATTCATAAAAAGCCATAATAGATCTCTGTATTTATCTTTGCATGCAACCGTGAAATAAGCCACATGTGCATGCATTGATGTCTAAATAGAATCAGAGAAAGAAAGGCTAGAAATACTCAAAAAAATCAGAGGGGAAAAAAGAAAAATGATACAATTTATACTAAATTTGTAGACAGAAAAAAATATCTAATGGAGAACAAGGATGGGCTAACGGTACATCTAAAAATTGGTAATTCTCTTGCTAATTAAAGAATATATTAATTAAGGATATTTTTATATATAGGACTAAGTGTGCACAGATTTGGAAAGTGGTTATGTCAGATCTACATTAAAACATGATATGAGGGATAGCTGCATATATAGACAAAATTCATATCTTGGGTAGTCAGTCATAACTAACCCATCCCAACTTATAATCGTTGTAGCGACAAAGAATAAAGTTAGGAAAACCAATATCCAGATACTTCAAGCCAAAGAGAAGAGCTAACAACAAAAGAAGCTTTGCTGGCCAAACTAGGATGACTAAACAAATTGTCACATCCTAAAATATAAAATTATGAAATATGAACAACCACCATTTTGACATACCACATTATATTTAGTCATTGTCCACATTCCAAAATTTAAAATTTTGGATGTGAGAAAACTGTAGAAGAAGTCATTTTCTTACAAATACACATAAAACTAGGAATCTGGATAGTGGAGACCATATATTGAATTTGATATGCAATAGTGAACTCTTCCATAGTTGGATGGAAATTTGGGAAGCATTAGTGGGGAATGTTGTGAAAGAAAAGGAGCAATGACACAACAATATGTCCTCAAAATCATGAGGGATGTACTACATGCGTTCCAAATTAAATTATTGTTCAATTTAGCTTTGTCAGTTTCAATATTTGACAAAGTTAAATAGAAAAAAAAGCATCAACATCTACAATATAAAATTGGTTTCAACGAATGCACCATCGAATATGTCTTTGTGCGTTTATTTGGTATTATATATGTTATTATATCTGTTTCTGACAAATTTAACTTAGGGCCAAGCCAAAGTGACAAGTAATTTGGAAGAGGGAGAGTACATAGAATGGAGATGACTAAAGTTAAATAGTATGAAAGGGACTATATAGTATATAAAAGATAAAAGCCTCCTCAAAAGTGTTACCATTATACTCCACGATCTACTTAAAATATAATATGATGATTGCGTACATGTTGATGCTGGAGAAGGTATTGCTTTTCGACGATGAGAATAGAATTAGCATTTTGTTTGCAAGTAAGAAAGGTTTAAAAACCGTGCAGATGCACGGGTTGGTGGACTAGTTCACTTAGTATTAGCTAACAGTTTCTTGACTTCAATAAGGAAAAATGTTTGGACTCTAGCAATGTAATTACATCCAACTCCAAAATGAATAATACTCCCTCCTTCCCAGGATATGGCTAGTTTTTTACTTTCTCAGAAAGATTAAGAAAGAGCATGTGTTATTTCATTTCTCCTACCTTCCACATTTAGAAGGTGACTTATTTATCACTCTCTGAACCTCAGTTATACATTTGTCTAGACAATAGTATATTTTAGTGAGGGAGAAAAGGTGCATGTTTTTTGTCGCATCTTGAGAAAATTATCACATAAAAATGAGTGTTCAAACATTCCTTTACGCATATATTTTGGTTAAAAAATTAACATCTCAAAAAAATAAATAAAAGAAGGTAAAAAAAATAGTGTGGCGCTGATCCGTGGCCTCCTTGGATCCAGCTTTTGTAGACCTCATTATTTTGCGGGTCGGGCCAGAAAAAACTCAGTTCATTTCGGATCGAAAATTTGTGCCCACAACCATCCATGAGCATTGTTGGGCCGAGTTTTTGGCCGGGCTCAGTCCGCCCGTTCTTTTTTATAGAAAAATAAATGAAATTAAATTTTTGGATGGACTCGGGCCGGCTCGAATAGTTTTGGCTTAGTTTTCACTGACCAAGCGAGCGTGCGGAACGGGCTGGGCTGGGATTAAAATGCTCAGGTCTAAGCTTTTGCCCCTGTTTGTATACGCTTTTCTGGAACTCGCTTATCTGACAAGCAAGCTTATCTAATAAGCCTGCTGCCTGGAGAATCTGCTGTCTGAATAAGCAGGGTGTTTGGCAATCCTGATTATTTTGTGTCGATTGTCTGTCCAGGTTGGTAAATTGACCTGAATGCCCCTAAGGCTGATAATAGCTCATTTTTATTGTGAATCTGAGGAGAAGACAATAATTCTAATGCCTTCGGAGTATGTTAAATAGAAATTACATTACAATAATATGAAATTCATATGATAGATCGGTCTAGTATGGAAACATCCATCATGGGTACAACAACGAATCATGAAACCATAGCGACAGCAATAGCATCACGCAATGCACCCATATCAATGTCATCTCCTAAAGCACCACCACCACCATCTGTGCTAGGTTGGGTTGGATTACCATCATCTTCCGCAAAATCCTCTTCAAAATGCACGTCATGTACAACACTATCTCTGATGAAATTGTGAAGGACCATACAAGCAACTATAATTTTCGGCTGCTTGTTAACCGGATAACTGGGCAAATTCAAGAGAATGCGCCACTTCATCTTTAGAACTCCAAATGATCGCTCAATCACATTTCTAAGGGATGAATGTGCATGATTAAACACTTCTTTCAATCCTACCGGATGCTGACCATGCTGCCATTCGGAAACACGATACCTCTGTCCCTTGTAGGGTGCAAGAAATCCTTTTCTATTAGGATATCCAGAGTCAACAAGATAGTACTTGCCTGCATGTTATATTTATATGTTATATCACAATGAGCAAATATTCCCTAAAAAATTAATTGCAACATAACTCGTCCTTACCATCGGGAGGATGTGGAAATTGATCCTTGTATGTGAGAAGCGTGTCCAATAATACACGAGTATCATGGACAGAACCAGGCCAACCAGTGACAGCAAATGTGAACCGCATATCAAAGTCACATACCGCCATGACATTTTGTGAAGGATACCCATGCCGACCAATGTATTTCGGTTGATCAGCTAATGGCACAGTTACGGGTATATGGGTACCATCTATTGCTCCTATGCAATCTTTGAAATGAGGCCAAAACCTTGGTTCTTGTAGTTTAGGATGAATAGTAGAAAATTGTGGATCCTTAGGCCTCACAATGTCAACAGCTAATCTCATGATAGATTCAAGAACCTCTTCAAATTTTCTACTCACAGTTTCTAATGAGCGATGGAAATTATTCTTGCATTGCCTAAAAGATTGAGGTGCACCACAAGCCCATAGAAACATTCCTAGTGCTTCCTTGCTACAAAATTGTCTACTTGATCTCAATCCATAATCTTGCACCAAAGTGTCATGAAGGCTTAAGAAAACTGACCTCCTGATTCTGAACATGTTAAAGCACTCCACTGGATCTTGTAGTTGCAACTCAACCCACTGTATTCCAGTCATCCTTGCTATCGTAGTAGTAATCTTCTTCTTGTTCATACCAGATGATGCCATGTAGTCCAGACCAAGCATTGCTACTATGTAATCATCATCAGTGTCATCCGATTCATCAACATCCATGGTATGAATAGAATCACTGTTGCCTTCACATTCACTAGTTGCACTAGAGGTACTCATCAAAACAAATGCAAGCCTGTCAAAAAGCACTAACCAAGTCATCAGATGAATTTTTATTGTTACAACACAACTAATAAAAGGTTCATATTCTCACACAGCATACTTAGAATAGTGAAATTATGTCTCACACAACATAAGAGAAATGAAAGAGAAATGGCACACTAATGCAACACCCTAATGCTTCTTCCTTATCTCCCAAGTCCTCCTCAGCCAATTCAACCTCCCATTTGGTGTCTTCAATGTAATGAACACATCACGGTTTTCCTTTTTTTGAAGAAGTTGTGTGGCATAGAAGTGTTCATTACTCCCCTCCTCAGCCCCATCCTTAATGACTTGCTCCAACATACTTCCAATCTCATCTCTAACATGATCAACAACTTATGAAGTAGTTGAATGTTTACTACTTTGAGCTTTCAACTCATATGCATCGACCAACCGCTTCATGCACTGGTCTCTAAAAGTCTTCTTCTTCTTTCCTTTAGGGGAACTAGGAGCTGGCCTTTTTGAAGCCCTCCGCTTAGAACTGGATGGGGCCTTATGTGCCTCCCTATCATTGTTGCCCTCAACATCAACAACATCATGTTCATTAACATCAACGTTTCCATCACCACTTGGAACATATGAAGTTTCATTTGTAACAATGACCGATTCAAACATGATTCGCATCTGATCCTCATATTCAAGCGGAGCTGTTCTGAACCGGATACAACCTGGCATAGCCTGTAAAATATCATCAAAACAGCATGCTATTATACTCCAATTCAAAAAAAAAAACAACGTGTATATGAACTATATCTCTAGTATGATTGTTAGTGGGCTCACCTTATTTTGTTCTTCCCACCATTCATCGTCAGCCACAATACAACCAGTAACAGGATCTCTTCCCAATCCGGTTGATCTCAAGTTCAAAGTCTTCCATTGGGTATACATTTTTTTCAATATATCCCACCTATTCTTCATTTGACTCTCACCGTATGGCCTCTTGGTACGCTCATAAAACTTTCTAAGAAGGTTTGCATATCCCACCGCATTCAAACATTGCTGCAGCCGATTGAAAGCAAGTACTTCTTCCACACAAATGTCATTGAAAGCTTTCGCGGCAAATGAATCCCATTTTGCCACAATATTTGACGACTTTTCCATCTAAAACTTGATTACAGTATTGTAGAATTAAATACAAATCTACGAGATTGTTCACTGATCATACAACCCACAATCTGTCATTTTAGCAATCCATCAAGAAGTGACATAAATTTTACCTTGCTATTTGTTGGCGGCCTTGCAGTCGTAACAGCTACAGCTGTCCAGATCCTTCGCAGCAACTGCACGCATGCATAAAAATTGTTATGAGCTACTCCATCATCATATAGCTCCAAAGAGACTCCAATGCAAAATGAAAAAAGAATTAATGACTTTATTTAAACCACCAAGTATTAACTCCATCGCTTCACCTTTCATTATTCAAAAGATTGTTTTTAAATTGCACAACTCCTTGTGGTAATGGAAACCTTTCTTATTTTTCAAAAACAGCGCCCAACTTCTAAATCAATGTTTCTGCTGGACACACAATAAATGCTGTAGCATTTGCCTAAGGGAAGAACTGTGTGTTATTCAAAATTAGTGAGTTACTGTTTGTTATGTGCACAGAAAGTTCAAAGGTTAAATCCCCATATTACCTGCTGTCAATGATGTTTTGATTGATTTGCAGCTGCGCAACCTGGTATGGGCAACAACCAAGCATGATGTTTATACAATGCATGACCAATCAGTAACACACTGGTCCTCACTGGACCACACAAGCACTGAGCTAATCAATGCCGATGATTGCATCGTTCCAAAACAGGTATAACTTTGGACATGTTCTGCCTACAATATTTTTGTGTAGGTTCACATCCTTTTTTTAGGTTTGGTCTAAGATACTTCTTTTTTGTTGCTGCATAGAGAGGGCATGGTTCACAGTCAGTTGCAATGGTTCAGGTCACAACAATGGCCGTGGATAGTAATTTATTGGTAGTTGGTGGCTTTCAGGGGGAGATTATATGCAAGGTACTTCTGCTGCACAAATATTCTTCTACTTTGCAGTCTTGGTACTTTGCTCTAGTAACTAATGGCATGACATATGACATTCTTTTGGGTTTTTAATTAGCGCCTGGATGATGATGGAGTTGTTTTCAGCACGAGGGTTACGGATGATGAAAATGCGATCACCAACTCTTTAGAGATATATCAGGATCCCTGGTAAGATTTGATGCACTCTGAGTCGATATTTGGTTCTTGTAGACTTGAGCTAACAGTTTGTTAGTCGGTAGGAAGTCTACTTTGCATTTAGTTTGCTGCCAAGACAACTCAAGCTCTGAACTGAACTCATTGGGGTCTAGCATACTGATAGATAGTCTGAATTTTATGTTGCTAACCTTTGCTTTCTATCAACTTTCACAAGGCTCTGGCGTCCGGCGGCTCTGGCGTCCGGCGGCGGGGGCGGCGCCCAGGCGGCAGGGGAGTCCGGCGGCGGGGGCGTCCGGCGGTGGGACGGCGCCCAGGCGGCAGGAGAGTCCGGCGGCGGGGCCGGATCCCGGGGGCAGGGGCGTCGAGCGGCGGAGGCGGCGCCCAAGCGGGGGCGGCGGGGGCGTCCGGCGGCGGGGGCGGCGCCCAGGCGGCTAGCGGCGGGGGCGTCCGGCGGCGGGGCGGCCCGCGGCGGGGGCCTGGCAGGGGCGGCCAGCGGAGGTAGGGAGGCGGGCCGGCCGACCCCAGGGGTGGCGCCGGGATCCGCAGGGGAGCGGCGCCGGGATCTGGGTGAGAGGCGACGGCGGTTGCGGGAGGCGCGGTGGGGGGCCAAGCCCGGCGAAGGTAGGGAGGCGGGCCGAGCGACCCGAGCGGCGGCGGCGGGATCTGGAGCGGCGGCGGTTGTGGGAGGAGCGGCGGCGGTCGCCTGGAGGCGTCGTTGCCCGAGGGTACCCGGGGAAAAAAATGCTCCGCTTGCCCCAGAAGCGTCTCCAGACCCGCGTACGAGATAAGCTGGGTGCTAGTTCTATTCCAGATTTTCCACTAAGCGGCTTACGTGACAAGCGGGGAATAAGCAAGGCGTTTGGGTGGGTTTATCGCTTATTTTCACCGATAAGCGAGAAATAAGCGACACCACCCTAACCTAATGCGGCCGGACCGCACGGACCTTTGTAGGGTCTGTAGCGCGCACCCCCTGACCCGGCCCTCACATCTACTGCCCGGCCCAAAGTGGTTTAGTACACGAATGACAGATACTCAGGTAGCAGGGGGAAAGAAGGAGTCTAAAAAGCGATCGAGCAATCTCTCATGTATCTTTAGAAGACACGCAGTCTGCTGCAGAAGGATGGCGACCTAACCTTGCCCTGCCGCCGTTGCGTACTTGACAATACGCATTGGCCATGGCAAAGCAAAGATACTGCATCTATCGAGCAGAAAAGATCATACAAAGCTCTGCTGATGGTGCCTGATGGATGGACTGATCGGACTCGTCAGTCATGACTCATGAGCAGCTGTTGGTCCGTCGTCCGATCCATCGACGCCGATCCTTGAATCCTGTTACGAACAGATAAAGCCGCCGCCTGCGAGGGTTTCACTTCATGCTCCCCCGCCGCCGCCGCTGCCGAGCTGCCAAATTAAAAGCCGGCGACGGCGCCGCCGCGCCATCGGCTCCGGTCAGAGCTCAGCCCCAGCTGGAAGGAAGAATTGTCCATCGGGCGTGTCCCATCTCCATCGCGTCGTCGTCTTTAGGATGGGAGAGCCGCCGTGCATGGACCCATGCATGTCAGTATGAGCTCAATCGCCGATTCGCCGGTGAGTAGTGAGGATGATGCTAACGATGCATGCGTGCGGATCTTGGGGAAGATGCGTGTGCTGGCCTAGTGGCCGCCACCGGGGCCCACAAGCCGGCCGACCGGCAGCGCCCAGCCGACTGCGCCGTGGGCTCCGGCTGCAGCGACCCAGCGCCGTCAGTGCTTGCGTAGTTGCATGCATGGAGGAGAAAGAAAGACCCGCTGGTCCGTGTGCGTTGGCTTGTACGTATTTGGATACAAAGACCTTTCCTTTCCGTTGGTCGTTGATACGTGACTGGTCGGAGATGGCAGCACGTACGGGCCTACGGGGGACCCGGAACCCGACGTGCCGCGTCCCTGCGCCGTCTGATCGTCGTCACGGACTTGGCATGCATGCATGTGTATACGGTGGCCTGCAGGCTGCGGCTCGGGCCGTCCGGTCTCGCAGAGAATCGTACGTACATGCGTACGCCTCGTGTTGTCTCTTCTCTGGTTCTGGCCGGTGGGGTCGGTCCTCTGCTCGATGCATCACGCATTCTGCCGCAGTGCCGCTTGCCCGCTTCGTTTGACTCCCGATGTTATTGGGTAAGGTGCTCGGAATTTTGTACCTTCTTCGGCTCGGGGGATTTGGGATGCGGCAGCACGTATCGATTTGATACTTAATTAGAAGTACTAAATATAGATTAATTATAAAACTAATTGCATAGATAAAGTCTAATTCGCGAGACGAATCTATTAAACCTAATTAGTCTATGATTTGACAATGTGGTGCTACAATAACTATTTGCTAATGATGGATTAATTAGCCTTAATAGATGTGTCTCACGAATTAGCTTAAAGATTCTGCAATTAGTTTTATAATTAACATCCGACGTGACATGGCTAAAGTTTAACGTCTGGTATCCAATCACCCAATAAGATTCTACAAACGGATTTGCAATATGATTAGGACATTTACCAAAATGTTAGCGGTGACTATGAAAAAGATGAACGTTACACTCAAGCCTTTTTTATTTAGAAAAAAGGAACTAGAAGATTACACAAAATGGCATTGAATATTGATAGTGGTCCGTTTGGGAGGGCTCATTCCAAACCCACTTCTTACTACGGTAGCGAGAGAAACCGAAGCCGATGAGGCCGTAAAAGTTGCTTCACCAGCTCGGAGAGTTTAATTAATTAATCTCTTCTCAGTTCTCAAACTGGCTCCTCAATCTCCTAGAGTAGTACGTGCACACCCGCTACCTAGTTCAAAAAATGAAAGCTTGTATATGTAACATTATCCAAATCCTGTCATTCATGACAATCATCTCAAGTGACTTTCCAGGTGAGCTCGGGGCCTGGGGCTATAGCGGCTAGCCAATCACTGGTGACTGACTCCTTGGGCGTGGAATAATGTCTCCTCGCAGGGCATATTGATCCCACCACGCGAGGCATGCAGCCATACCTTGCAAACTTCTAGGCATGTCGATTGACATTTTTTTAAACCGTTTCCCCTCACATCAAGGGCGACATTCATATGCGCAAGAAAACATCTAGTGATGTCGGGCGAGCATAGATAAAGCGCGTCACCACAAAAAAATCACTGACCTTCACTTCACGCACCCGGCGGCAGTTTCCACCACCTGAAAGGGCAGTCAATACAGTATCATGGTAAGTTGGTAACATGGTTAATCTTCTTCTTTGCAGGCGAGCTACCTAGGGCCATTATATTAGCCGCATGCATGCAGTGCTGCTCAATGATTTCGCCACGCAAAGTTGTCGTTTCCCTACCTACTTAAACCATAGATCCTATAGACGCGCTTGCTTGCATGCTTATTACTGTAATCACTTCATGAACTCACATCAACGGCAAAATCACGAGCAAGCAAAAGCGTGCATGCATGCACGTTAGGCTTCTGTAGCTAGACCATGCTCATTCCCGTTTAGTAGTCTCTATTTTTCATTTTTGATCCATATGCTACAGTGCATCTTTTTTAAGGCAATATGCATGTGGACGGTGCACACTGATCAAGATCGCGAGAAGAGAGAGCACCTGGGAGAAATAAATCAAGATAAAAAAAAAACTCTCCAGAGAATGTTACCATTCACCACGAGGAAGGGAATCTCTCCGTGAACTCGATTCCCTGCTGCCTGCATTTGCTGCAGCTAGCAGCGCTTCTGCCGCCGCCTGCTGAATACCTTCTCCATGCACAATGGTGCTTGTCCTCTAGCCTGCTTCTCGTCTCGCCCGTACGTCAGCGAGCCAGTGCCAGATGCACAGGCATGCAACGCAGGCAGGCACAGGTGACAGCACCGGGTGCACATCGATCACACACACGACACACCCCTACAGTAGGAGCAAGCCCAGGCGTGTCGAGGCTTGCGCTCAGCTGGACGCGTCCATCCACGGCACTGGCTATCTGGCTCTACTCTACAGTCTACACACACCAAGCCAATCTCTCTCTCTCTCTGAGTACAGTACACGTCAGCGGAGCATCCACGCGAAGAGTACGTGCACTGTACAGGGATACGTACATCGCTACGTGAGTAGAGGTACGCGTGTGCTTTGTCGTCGGTAGCTGCGTGCAGAAGAAGAGAGCACGCACGCAGTGGCGATGGCAACAACACTACAGTCCTGATCGAGTGATCGTACGTCGTCCGAGGGCTACCTACGGGCGGCTGTTGTGTTGCGTGTGTCGAAAAGGCTCGCGCAACGACGCTGGCAAGATTCCCCTATTGCTGACGCTCGCAGGGCCGTAGGTCAGGCGCATGCATGCAAAATGGTCTCCCTGCTAGCCTCGCCTCGCCTGCCATCTCTCCTTGTTTGCTTGTAACAGGTGACAGGTCTACTAATGCGGAATGCCAACGACACCTCGTGTTTGTTATACCCTGCAGTCAACAGGAGCCCGATCCTTACGGATTACAGCAAACCAACACGAAAATAGAGGAGTAGGCCTCTGGTTTGGAGTTTGGACACATCTTCTGCTCGTCACAAGGAGGTTATACCAGTGTTTTTATTTTAGGAATTTTTCTTTTTAATTTAAGATCAAATATTGCATTGCACTTTTTTCCGATTATATTAAAAACAATATAAAAATTTAGAATCGACAATAGAAGAAAACAACCACCACCCACTCACAAGCAACTCAAACAAACATTGAAAACACCACAAAACCCCAAGCTACTACTCTAACCCTAGAAACCACTCAACCACGGCAAACTTCACAACTCAGCCTCATCATTGACCGCCACTTGACTACTCTACATCAGATGAGCTAGGTATATGCATGTGTGGCATTAGCTCGTACCACCAATCTCAAATAGCTGCATCCGGTAGATCTTGACACCTCCCCCTCCATGCCAAATAGGGCATTATTCATCACCTCGCCCTCGTCGTCGTCGAGGATGAACATCTCATTTAAAGCAGCGTTCACTTCTGCTGGTAGGGGGTCATTGAACGTGGTAGTAAACTCTTGTAATGCAAACTCAATTGGTTCAGGCCCATCATTTAGAAGTCCAAGCTTGCGACAAAGATTACGTTGCATTTGAGTCATTGGACGAGCAGTGGAGAAACGTATGCTACATCGTACTGATGACACGTCGAAAATGCGTCGCCGGCGTCGGCGAGGAGCTTCTGTACGTGCTGGAGCTATCTGTGCTGCTGGGGTTTGAAGCACCGGCCGTGGTGGGTAGTGAAGAGGCTGGCCACGCCCCCAGCATCGTGTTAGCTTGCCGGCTGATCAGTAGGTGAAGCTATCTCACCGCCCACTTGTATGTTAATGTCTCTATTCATTCTGAAGCAACACATCAACGAGCTAGCCGGCGCTGATGTTGAAGCCCTTGGTTGGGGTGGCGAAGAGGCTTGCAATCGCTAACGTGGTTGGGTTGCACCCAGCAAAGTTGGTGTCGATAGCATCAATTGCAGTCGAGCTTGCAGCGGTGTGGAACAAAGTTTGCCGTAGGCATTTACAGGAGATTTGCAGCAATTGCGTTGCACTGGGTCGATCATAACCCAAAGCTACGGCACAGTGGTTGCACTGATCATTTAAGTTGACCACACCTTGAGTTATTAGGTAGTTTCTGTCCCTTTCTTAAATATTTTTACTTGATTCATAGAAGCACTGTACAGTGCAGTTTCAAGAAAAATACGCATCGAATTTGTCTATATATTACCACTGGACTGTATGGTACTTTATTTTCCTTTTTCAAATTTGTACTCAACCAAGAAAACAACGCAATGGTCATTGTGGACAGACCATCACTAGTGCATGCAGTGGCCGAACAGCTCTAACGCAGACGGCAAACACACAACTAGCGCATGCAAAGTTTCCTTACCAGAGAGGCAGAGACGATCGGTCTGGTCGGTATGCAAAGACGAAAGCTCGTGACATCCCTGCACGTACACGCTGCTCACTACGTACACAGACACAGCATGTGATAGAGGAAGAGGCACTGCACGAGAACCGAGGTGATGACATCCTGAGAGAGAGAGAGAGAGAGAGAGAGAGAGAGAGAGAGAGATCCAAGCGCATGTCCAGTCATCTAAACAGATTTCCACAGGATTTGAGGCAGCAGATTTACAGCTTGGAAAACATCGAAAGTTCATATAATGCCCTGGTCATAAGCCGTAACCCATGAATAGTGAAACCATGCAGGAATTGGAATCTTTTCTCAGTGGTAGAGTGTGCTGAGGTGCTGACATTGCATGGCCTAGTGCTGCCGTGTGCTGGCGTTGCTAGGTACTGCTGCTGCTGCCACCACAGCATGCTCTGGGTGACTTGGAATCCCAAGAATGTTGATCGCGATGTGCTTTCTCGGATGAATTATTGTCGTCCTTCTGCGTCCCATACATTGGGCGATCATATGGCTACAGTGCGTGTTTTGTATCGTTTCATTCTGACTTGTTCCGACGGGATGCCACACGACGGCACACCCAGGAGAACCGGGCCGGGGGCTGCATCACAAATTCAGAGAGTGTGGATTGCATGGTCTAGTGATGCGTTAATTTGGATCAGCTCGTGTCAACATTTCTTTTTTTTATAGAAAATGGAGATGTTTCCAGTGTGTGCATAAGAGCCGATTTTTGTTACAAAGTTCTTTTAGCTAATCAGTGTGTGTATGAAGAGGTCATCCATGGCCACGTCCTCTAATTAATTCATATTTCTTTTCATGAAATATACCACTATGTATCTTATTTTTTATATGCTTTTAGTTATCTTAGGCAGTCTAAGAGCGATAATCTAGCTACCGAAACCGTAAGTGGTCTACTCTCTAGTGACACTTACACTTTAATTTGGATTAGCTCGTGCTAACTTGCATGCGCTGCTGGGCCTTCACTACCATGTCCTAACCTCCATCATTTAGTACGGATTGTGCAACCGGTATTGCTAAGTCGGTACTAAAGGGGTTTTTTTTACCGGTTGTACACTGCCATGTCGCGCGTGGCCGAGGCCAATTTAGTATCGGTTGGTTTTCCCAGCTGGTACTAAATTCTTTTTCTTTTCTGTTTCTTTTCTCATTTTCTTTTCTATTTCTTTATTTTATATTAGTATTTCATATTTGTTTTCTCTACGTATACTGCTCTAATACGCTAATATATATAAAGTTGTATTTGATTTATAATATTACATTTGAGATAATATTATACATAGACATATTGTGCATACACATATATGAATAATATTACATTGCATCAACTTTCCAAGTTCAACATTTTGGATCAACTATTCTGAACCCGAGTCCTGACGGTGATGTAGATTTGATCCATCATTATGGAACTCTCCCGCTAGATTTACTACCTCGGCCAGAAGAAATCCACTTAGTTATGCTTGAATTGCCCTGATTTTTTACATCTCGAGGAGTTCTTCCTTCATGTGCATAATCTATGTCATTAGTAAAGGTTATTATATTAGATCAATGGATCTGCACAATTAAAACTAATTTATTGTTAAGAAATTTGTATACGTACTATGAATTCGTGGTCAGTTATACACTTGGGACGTACAAAGCCATGAATGAATTCAGATACGTAGTGTCCGCATAAATTATTCCTCGAATTTTATCTCAAACACTATATATATGGCAAAAGAAGTTATGAAGTATTTGTTGTGTTCAAAGAAGTGACACGAGATGTGCAAATTCAATACATACCGGTAATTCAGAGTGGATATGAAGTTGCTCCTTGAATTCACCTGAGTGATGTTGACGGAAGCGAACCCATGCTCTGTTAATCATGTCTATGAGATCGGTGTATTGATTTCTTGGTCTCCTCAGAGAGTCCAGGATATAGACCATGCTTCGATCAACCACGATAACAAGGAGTATCCAGTGGAAGGTAAACATATATGCATAGTGAAAAGCTATTTAGTCTTATTTTTAACTGCTAGTTCAAAAAATAAAAGAGATGGGAAACATACTCACTTGATATTGTACGGTAGAAGTATGTACTTCTTGTAATGTTACTTGTCCAAGAAATTATATATATTCTTCAGGGTTCGATTTGGTTTATCTCTTACATTTGCCTCGTTTATAACATCCGGGTCCATGAAGCCGACGTCGTACAATCCTATTCTCCGGCAAGCTTGAATCCCCATCCTGCATGATACAAAATAAAATAAGAGATAAGACATCGCATAATGACTAGAGCGGGAATTTTGAAGTTAGAGCAAATTAAACACTTATAGAACCCAGGAACTGATGAGTGATTTGTCAAATGCGTCTTGATTGTAAAGGAAATAAAGTTTCTCGAGCGGCACATTTATAATGGTATTACCACGGAAATGATGCTGATCTCCAATCCAAACTTCTAGCATGAGTAAATCGGTAGCTGAAACCTCCATGTACCATTGGAGCAATTTGTACATCTTCGTTGAAAGAAGATCCACCAACTGCGGCCACACAAGCTCTTTCCCTAACTCAAATTTCCTTTTTATCAGCCCTAGGGTGCTTTGGGATGTGATTCTTCTCACGAAGTTGAGTTGCGGTGAGATTTGTATTTTTAGCGAATAGAAGCAGGTTCTTATCAAACTCCGAAAGTACTTGGAGCGGGGCAATCAATTGGTTGGATTGGGTTCCGAGCTGTGGAATACTTGACCTACTTTTCTTCTTCTTCTGAAAAGCCTTTATTATTGTGCGGTCGTAGTCAGATAGCGGTGGTTTCTCTGGCTTTTTCTTTTACTCCAACCCCGTGCCTTTAATGAAAGTCCAAAATTTAACCTTATCAAGTGGTGGACCTTTCTTCACGGGAGGCTTTGGTGCGAAGTGAGCTTTAACCTGAGCATCCACTACTGTGTCGAGTTCTGCATCAGTCATATCATAAGGTTTTTTGGGTTTTGGTTGCTTCTCCTTCGGCTTCTTCTGCTTCTTCTTTGTAGGCGCAGTAGGCGGAACTGAAGGCATCTTTCGTCGTGTAGCCTTGCTCATAACAAGGGAAGGTAGACTCATGCTAGGATCCCTGTCAGCTAGTAGAGAGCATGGACTCATGCTAGGATCCCTGTCAGCTAGTAGAGAGCATGGACTCATGCTAGGATCCCTGTCAGCTAGTGGACTCATGCTAGTATCCCTGTTAGCTAGTGGAGAGGGTGCCTTGGTAGATGGCATAGATGATCTTGCCCTTGAGCCCTAAGGAGATGATCCCAAGGTTGGGGGATTGGTTGCAGAATATTTATGTAGCACTTGGGTCATAGAATCCAACCGTGGATGGCTTCTCCTAGATTTTTTTCCCGTCACCTCCAGGTACCTCCAGTCCAAGGTCATCCCAACCGTCGACCACTTGGTCCACCCCAACTTTGGTGTAACCGTGAGCTGGAATATCCACGCCATGAATTGTTTGGCCTTGTGTTGGTTTTTCAACCACATCATAAGCCACCACGATGAGCTTATTTTTCACAGGAGTAACAAGCTCACAAGGGGCCCTTCCAGTGATGTTGTCCACGGGGTGGCCTTGGTTGTTGAGAAACCATGTCAGAAGATCCTCTAGCTGGGGCTTCCGTGGAAGTGACGCTGCTTCGACACTGAGAGGGGCTTACGTCGACATTAGCCCCTGATGATGTAGCTGCTTATTCATTGGCTTATTTGCTAAGAGCTAGAGTCACACATCGGTTGATTGCTTTCTCCATTCTTGCCTCTATCAAAGCTACGTGTTCTTGCAACTCTCGTAGCTGTCGTGCGTGTTCGGCCTTATTTCTTTAGCAACTTCTATAAGAATCAATGTGCTCACGAAAGGCAAACTTCCATGAAATTAGTCCTTTGCCTCAGCAACGTTCAGAGTGTTCTGGATTACCTAGTGCCATAGTTAGCTCATCCTTCTCTTGATCAGGCATGAAAGATCCTTCGGCCGTAGCCTTTATTAACTCAACAAGCCTCGTAGCCACTTCTCTTAATTATTGGCCGAACACAAATGATCCATCTTCAGGATTGAGTGTGCCGCCATGAGCATAATACCAATGTCTTGCTCGCTTCGGCCATTCGAGAGTCGCTGGTACTATTCCCTTAGTAATTTTGTCATCTTCCATTCTTTGCCATTTGATGATCCCCTTCTTGTAACCTCCTAGCTCAAGATGATGAAAGTATTTCTTCTGACGAGCATTGTTAGTGTTGGTTTTAGTTACCTTAGCGCTCTTTAGCGACTTCTTGAACTGCACAAATGAATCCCATTGATCTCTTAACTTTGCGTGCTTCGTGAAATCTGGTGTAAGGCCCTTCTTTATGTAGTCTTTGTTCAGGTTCTTCTTGTACGTCTGAAAAGTAACTGCACCCTTTCGAAAGCTCCAATCTTTCACTTTTTCTTCATCTACACCTTCGAACATGAAGTTTTCTTTTATCTGCTCCCATATCATTTCGTTCTCTCGCTCGGGGACCGTGCTTGTGGGGACCACGCTCTCATCGATTTCAGGGCTTTTCCAATTCTGAAAGCTTATTGGGATGTTATCCCTAACAAGAAATCCAATTTGATTCACCAATTGGTTGCTCCTCATTACTATCACCAGACATTTTGAGGTAGATGTCAGTCTGGCTGTGATCGACCTCTTCATTTGGTGGATCGTTCATGCGACCTTGAGCAATCAAGTCCATTAGGTATTCCTCGTCCAATCGGACCTACTCGTTCTCTGATCATGCCATTGTAACTAAAATAATATAAAAAGAATTTTTCTAAGAATGGCTATAACATATACAAATTTTCAAACAATAAATGACTTAAAAAGAATGAAACACTTCTACAATTTGTTACAATAAATGACTAGTGTGAATTGCTAGTAAATAACAAAAAATTAAACATTTATACAATTTGTTACAATAAATTACGACAACAATATCTACTGTAAATTGCTAGTAAATGACAACAAAAAAGGAGTTAAACACTTATACAATTTGTTACAATAAATGACTACAACAATTATTGTTTACTGTGAATTGCTAGTAAATGACAAAAAAAATGACTAAATAAAATATATACATTTTGTAACAATAATTGACTACGGAATGAATGCCTGATATTTATACATTTTGTAACAATAATTGACTACAAAAATTAACATGATTTCTTAAATAATTTGGTAATTTCTAAAAGTATCAAAGTAATTTTCTAGTATTTCTAGACATTTCTAATAATTAACATGATTTTCTAACATGGCATGTTGTACAATTTACAATTAATAGGATTTCTAGCTAATTCAAGAATTTTTCTATATTTTCTAGCTAATTCAAAAAAAATTCTACATTTTCTACTAATTCAACATTTCTAGAAATAAAAAATAAAAATAAAAAAATTGACGTCAGCCGGCCGCGGGCGTAGTCAGCGGAGAAGGAGCCCACGGCTGGCCGGTTGTGCTTCGTGGAGGACGGGTTGCGGGTGGCACTGGTGGTGTCAGGGCGACGGAGTGGGGGAGGCGCCGGCGGCCTGGTCGGGGGCGGCCCCGGTGTCGGGGAGGCCAGCCGGCAGCGCGTCGATTGGGAGGAGGCTGGCGTGGAGTGGAGGAGGCGACGCCGGTACGATGGAGGAGGGGCGATGGCGGTGGAGGAGGGTCAGCGGAGTGGGAAAGGTGCTGACGGCTGGGTGGGGGGCGACGGAGGTGCATGCGACGTGGAGGAGGCGTGGCGGCGGAGGATCCAATGAGGAAGGGGACGATGATCGCGGCTAAGTGTTGGGGAGGAAGGGGATGGGTTTTTATCCCCCTTTTAGTACTAGGCCTCACCCCCACCTGGTACTAATGCCCTTTAGTACCGAATGGTGGTTACCACCTGTACTAAAGGCCACCCCTTTAGTATCGGGTGGTAGCTACACCCGGTACTAAAGAGGTGCGCCGCGCATGAAATGAAAATGCAGCCCTTTTGTACCGGGGGTCGCTACCACCCGGTACTAAAGGGGTTGCAGCCTACTGTTTCAGTTCCCGTCACAACAAATATTTTATTTCCTTTCTTTTAAAATTACTATTATATTTATTTATTGCATAGTAAATCAAATAACGTTCATAAAATTTCAAAAAGAAGTTTGTTATCTTGATGTTGACTAGATCTACACAATAAAAATATTAGATGCAGTTAAATATCAAATAGTAAAATTAGTAATATTAAGTTAGTCATAGGTTATAAATTGTCATAATACTTGTGTTAAATTAAAAATTAGAAAAAATTAATATTTTAACCATGCAAAAATTAATTCTTGTTTAATAACTCCGTAGAACGTTATTGCATTACTTTGTCACTTGATCACAAAACTTTATCACTTGACCATAATACATTACATATCATTACAATGCGTTATTACATTAATTTGTCACTTGACCACAAAACACAGCATAATGATTCTAATACATTATGCATCATCATCTAATGGAACGTTAATAACCTTCCTTTTGACCAATGGAGCATCCTCTTTGGCTAACACGATGCTTGGATCAACCTCGATTGAAAATGGAGGAAGATCATTGAATTGATCATAATCTTTTGAAATGTCAGTTTTGTCCTCAAATCCAACAATTTTTCTTTTCCCTGGTAGAACTATGTGGTGTTTTGGTGAGTCATCTGACTTATTAACACCCTTCTATTTTGGTTTGCTTGACGTGTCCTACACAAAGAAAACTTGAGTCACATCATTGGCTAGGACGAAGGGTTTGTCTTTTTATCCAATCTTGTTAAGGTCCACTATTGTCATCATATAGTTGTCTGTCGTTATGCCCCCTCCAGTAAGTTATTTTCATTGGCACCGAAATAAAGGGATTTTCAAAGGTCCATAGTCGAGTTCCCATATCTCCTCAATGACACCATAGTATCTATCATTTTTTCCATTATTGTCTATTGCATCTATACGGACACCACTATTTTAGTTTGTGATCTTTTGGTCTTGGACTGTCGTGTAAAATGTGTACCCATTTATCTCGTATCCTTAGAATGTCGATACTGAGACATAGATGGACCCTAGCCAACCATGCTAGTTGCTTTTCAATCGTGTCATCACCCATCAGTCGTCATCACAACCAAGAGGCGAAAGTGTCAATGTGATGACATGTGATCCATGCCTCAGTCTTCCCCTGGTTTGAGGACTGTACAATGGTCTTGTGCTCCTCCAAGTATGGAGCCACTAGGGATGATTGTTGCGGGACCGTGAAGTGTGCTTTACGAAATGTACTCTCATCAATGTCCATTCGAGCTTTCCTCCCTAGTGTTCCCTTTCCCTTGAGTATCCCCTCATGGCGTGATACAGGGACTCCAATTGAACTCAGGTCGTCAATAAAGTCAACAAAAAACTTAATGACCTCCTCTGTTCCATATCCCTTTGCGATGTTTCCTTCTGGACGGGCACAATTACGAACATACTTCTTCAGAACTGCCATAAACCTCTCGAAAGGGAACATATTGTGTAGAAATATAGAACTGAGAATAAAAATTTCTTCAACAAGGTGGACTAGAAGGTGGGTCATGATATTAAAGAAGGAAGGTGAAAGACTATCTCAAAGCTAACAAGGCATTGCACCACGTCATTCTGCAGCTTTAGTAGATTGTTTGGATAGATTGCCTTCTGAGAAATCATGTTGAGGAATGCACATAACTTCACGATTGTCATTCTCACATTCTCTGGTAGAATACCCCTCAGTGCAAAACAGTTGTGTCATCAGGACATGGCAGTCATGGTCCTTTAGATTTATGAATTTCTTCTCTTTAATATTTATTATTCTTTGTATATTCGAGGACTAGCCCAATGGGACCTTGATACTATTCAAGCACTCAAACATGCTTTCCTTCCCTTCTTTGCTGAAAGTGTAATGGGCAGGATGCAAGTAATATCCATCATCTCTCGTTTTCGAATGTAGGTCATCTTGTTGTTTCATACGTTTTAGGTCCTGACGTGCTCCAATTGTATCCTTTGCCTTTCTAGCCAAGAACGTTTACACAAAGATTTTTTATCAGGTGCATCATATCGATTGCATTACGAACCTCAAAGAATTCCTAATAAGGTAGCTCCCAAAATATAGACTTCTTCTTCCACATGGGTGCATATCCGTCCTCATTGTTCGGAATAGGTTGGTTACTAGAGCCCTTGCCAAAGACTACCCTCACATCCTTTATCATAGAAAATACACGTTTACCATTACAGTGAATGGGTTTGGTACATTTTTCTTCCTCTCCTTCAAAATGCGTTCCTTTCTTTCTTAATGGGTGCTTAGCAAGAAGGAATTGACGATGGCCTGTATACACGATCTTCCTACAGTGTTTCAAATACATGCTGTAAGTATCATCTAAATAGTGCGGGCAGGCTCGATATCCCTTGTTTGTCTATCTGGACAGATTACCAAGTGCCGGCCAATCATTGATGGTTACAAACAACAATGCTCGTTGACTAAAAGTGTCCTTTTTATCATCATCCCATACACATACACCTTCTTCCTTCCATAACAATAAAATTTCATCAACCAACGGCCTTCGATAAACATCAACGTCGTTGCCAGGTTATTTTGGGCTTTGGATAATTACCGGCATCATAATAAACTTCCGCTTCATGCACATCTAGGGCAGAAGGTTGAAGATACATAAGGTCACAGGCCAAGTGCTATGACCACTATTGAACTCACCGAATGGATTGAATCCATCTGTACTTAAACCAAACCATATGTTTCTTGCATCCTTTTCAAACTCGGGATCACCTTACCTTCACAGGAGCTTTCTTCTTGCTGTCCTGCCCCTCAACATCACCAGGATCACCTTGCTTGATCTTATAACGTAGCACTTCGCACACAGGACAAGCCTCCAATTTCTCGTATTCCTCGCCGCGATAGAGGATACAGTCATTAGGACATGCATATATCTTTTGTACCTCCAAACTCAGAGGGCAAACAATCTTTTTCGCTTTGTACATTGACGATGGCAATTCGTTCCCCTCGGGAAGTATGCTCTTTATAATTTTCATTAACTCATCAAAACCTTCGTTAGAAACTCTATTTTTTTGCCTTCCATTGCAGCATTTTCAGTGTGGTACCCAACCTTTTGTGCCTCTATTTGCAATCTGGGTACAACAATTTCTTATGATTATCTAACATACGCTCAAACTTTTTTGACTCCTTCACATTCTCGCAGTCTTCCTTTGCATCTTGCAACACCTGACCTAGATCATCGGTAGGACCTTCTTTTGCAACGATCTGTTCTTCACCTTGCCCATTGCAAGTATCTGCAAAGGCACCTCCTTGAGTCCAGTCAGGAATGTAGTGACCATCTTCATCATCATCATCATGTTCCATCATAACTCCTCTTTCCCCGTACTAGGTCCAAACGAAATAGTTAGGCATGAATCCCAAACTGTATATGTGGGTGTGAATAGTCTTTTTGGATGAATAATCCTTCTTATTTTTGCAAATTCGACATGGACAACAATTGAAACCAGACGGCAGCTTGTTGGACTCTGCCGGATCGAGAAAACCACGCAAGCCATTAATGTACTCCATGGAGCGTTTGTCCGCACTGTACATCCATTGCCGATCCATCTATAAAGTATTACTGAACCAAAGATATTTTGATCATCCATAAAATTATACATGAAACATAACAAACATGATACAAATACCATTAAAGTCAAGTATTACTGAAAGTTTAGATAGAAATACACAAATTTAAATTTCAGACCCAAATAACATGACACTATGACAAACTCAAATGTTGCTGAAAGTTTAGATAGAAATATACAAATTTAAATTTTAGGCCCAAACAACATGTACACTACGACAAACCATCCACTGAATACTATCTAGGAGGACTTTAAGCATCCTTGGACGGCGAAGACGAAGGTTTCGCTGACCCAGCCTCATCCTGTAGTTTATTTGTGCCTCCTGCGATGGTAGTACTCAGTGGACCTGAAACACCCGGGACTGGTGGTGGAGCATAACAACCACTAAAAGGAGGTTCCTTACCTGCCGCAACAGTATCTTCATGACATCTTTCCAAATAACGAAGCATTGCTCTCTCCCACGTTCTTCAGCTTATCATGAGGGCTGACTATGGTTTTCCCCTTACCGCAAGAGGAACAACGATCGCTCCTACCATCACCACTACCTTCAGCAGCAGTAGCTATATCTATGTACCACAATTTATTTAGCTCATATTTGCAAATGACTAAACTATGAACAAATTATATTTTTTCTCCACAATTTATTTAGCTCAAACATAACATATAAATGAAAAGTTTCTCCATTGTAGCTTATTCTAAAAATGACTAATTACATACCTCTATTTCATTGATTATCTCTATGTACCATAATTTATCTCGCTCATATTTGCAAATGACTAAAATATGATCAAATTATATTGTTCCCCATAATTTATTTAGCTCATATTTGTAAAGGACTAAACTATGAAATTATTCCTCTAACCTCATATCAATTTCTTTTACTAATATGAAATATAGCATCCAAAAAATTGTAGCTTATTCTAAAAATCACAAATATGAGCTCTAAATAACACATGCATAGAAATGAAAATTTGCTCCATTGTACATTATTCTAAAAATCACAAATTACTCTAGCTCTAAAGCATAAAACTTAGTATACTAACCATGTATCATGGGAGGATGAAGTTTCTAACATTTAGAACACTTGAATGAGTGAAATCCCTACGAAATGGTCAAAAATCCGGCATTACCTCCCCTATTTCGCCATGAATGGATGAAGCCTGAGCTGGAGGAAATGGCTCGGGTAGGAGGGAGAAGACGCCTAATTTATAGGAGGGAAGTTAGTATTGGTTGGGGGCTCCAACCAGTAC
>NC_028457.1:25953627-25966100 GCF_000263155.2 Setaria italica
CGTCTAGCTCCAGCAACTCCGCCTCCAGAAAAAAGGTGGAGCAGGGGGTACATCCACATTTTTTGTGGAGTACCTCAAGAGGTGCTCCAAAAACCCTCTTTACAGACCTCTTCGTGGAGTTGGTGGGTATTTACCCACCATTGCCACTCGTTACACAGGTTACCGGTATTCGCGAAACAAAAAAAAGCCTCCCATCGCGCCGTGCCGCCCCTGCCTGCCACCGCGCCGCTGCCGCGCCGCCCGCTCGCCGGGCCGCCGCCCCGGCCTGCCGCCCGCCCGCCCGTCCCCTGCCGCGTCGGCCGCCCGCCACACGCCCACCCCTGCCGCGCCTCCCGCCGCGCGCCCGCCCTGCCGCGCGCCCGCCCCTGCCGCGCCACCCGCCGCGCGCCCGCTCATGCCGCGCCGCCCGCGCCTCCCGCCCGCCGCCCCTCGCGCCGCCCCAGCCGCCCGTCGCGCGCCCGCCCCTGCCGCGCCGCCCGCCTCTGCTCGCCACGCTGCACTGCTCGTGGCCTTCCATTCCCTACCAGCAAAGGAGAAGAGAGGGGGAACTAAAGGAGACTGACAAGTGGGACCCATTCACATGGGTATAATGGACTTTACACAGCAAGATGTTCTGTTTCCGGAGCTGGATCTGTGCATTTTGCCAAACATGTAGACAACTCTGGTATTTTTCTGAAGTTGGTGGAGTGGAGCTGCAATGTGGTGGAGTTGGTGGAGTGGAGCTCAAAAATTTGGAGTGGAGTGCTCCCAAACACCCCCTTAGTATCGGGTGGAGGTTCTACCTGGTACTAATGGATGACCTTTAGTACCGGTTAGAACCAGTGCCTTTAGTATTTAAGTACCGGTTGGAGCCCCCAACCGGTACTAAAGGGGATCACGGGGGGCTCTTGGGGAGCTAGTTGTTAGACCCGGTACTAATACTCACATTAGTATTGGGTCAAAAATCAACCGGTACTAAGTCTTGGAACAAATACCGAGTTTCCAGTAGTGATGTATGTATCTTTGATTAAATTGTATCTACTATGCAACAACTTGTATCACTTTTATGCAACAAGATACAAATCATGCACACAGGTGCACAAACTTGTTAAATGGTTAATGGTGCATGTATGGTCATATGTATGGCACTGAGTAAATTTTGACACCATGGCAATCTATATGTGGATAGCTTAAATCACGTATTAATTTTGAGGGGTGAAGGGTCAAAATGCAACATTGATGTTCCTAAATCCTTCCTAGCGCTTCTAGACCCTTGCTCTACTATTTCTGCGACACCGTGGATTTTCGGATTGGTGTCGTGGTGTTAAAGAGGTGTCGCGAGTCGCAGCGCAGATAGAGAATGTGCAACTGTGCAAGGTTCCTACTGTGTGGTGATGTACGGGCCATCCATCCCAAGCTAGACATTGCTGTTTTTAAGAGTTTCTCAAGGCCATATCAATGTTAGGCGAATGTCAATGTCAAAAATATTGTAAACAAATATGCAAGAAATTAACTAATAAAGCAAATAAAAATATTATAATCTATAATTGATCTGGAGTAACCCATCTAAATAATGATAATCTAAAAGTGAATGAAGTCCAAAACAAACGTGGCCTAACAAATGTGACCGTTTGACAAGTCCATGTATACATTTGCATTGCAACTTATTGAACAAAGTGATACAATCATACATACAAATAGTTGTATGGTACGTAGGTGCAACTTATTTTTGTATCTGCTTTTTAATCTACTTTTGCTTGATGATACTCTCAGTCTTAGCAAATAATCTAGAGGGAACAATTCTAACTACAGTTTTTTTTTCTGGCTAGGAAGTTATTGTTAGAAAATTAGGCAATTGCAGTACTAAATTCCGAAAGTAAATTATGATAAAAATGGAAACTAGCATGCTATATTGCTATTCTCGAACATGCTTAGATATCATGAACAATGTAATTATGGACTCGATAAACATGATTGATTTAACTTAAAACAAGGATAAATCATGAACGTAAACGGGTGACCTAGATTAATTGGCATCATCATATTGCACGAGCATAATCTAATTGCATGAGCATAGTCTAAACATGTATACAGTTGGCCACATGAATATATCTTTTCTTTAATAAAAGGCAGGAGCATTATCATATCATTTAAAAAGAATGTGCCTTATGTATTAAGGGAAATGAGACCAAACCTATATATACTCACGCTAACACCAAGCCCAGCGGGCGAATGATTTGCTCCCTATGTTCCTAATGTGTGGAGTTCGACACTATGAACTGTGAGCATAATCATATATATAGATGTGCTTAGATTTATGACGTTAATGTTACATTAACATTTTCATCAAAATCTTGCAAATTGTAGTATTCTCCTAAATTTAACTAACATAATGTATTTTTTAAATAATAGATGGTAATTGGAGACTATGCCCATGCCCAAAACAAATAAAAAAAGAATGGATCGGGTAGGTAGGGAATCCATCCTAAATAGAAAGGGCCCTAGTGCCATTTCATATAATAGGATCAGTAATAAATCATTTCATTAGCAATATATATCAACGAAAGTACTTGCAGACTGCAAAGTAGGGCTGCTTGTATATTCTCTTATGCGTGCATGCTTCCAGTTCCAGAAGGCAAGTGATCTCCAACTTTACTCCAAAAGGTAGCAGCATGAGCTCACTTCTCACCTATATTACCCAGCAATATAAAAAACCTCTGCAGCCTCAGGCTTTCAGTACAGTTTACCTGAGAGAGCATGTGGGCCGTACGGTCACACATGCTTAGATTATAGATTATTTGGTGCCATCTTTTTAGACACTGATGTCCCTTGTGTTTGCGTGATTAGTTTTTGTCCTAAAGCTGGGGCAGCTTGTATTAGCTCAATAATTGCACGGGGTTGCCTGTTTATCCTTTTTATAAGACAGCAGGCAAACTTGTCCCTCTTGCTTTAGTGTGTTACTTGCAGGGGTTCCCTAACGCTTGTGGTCACAGTACTTGTGTTTGCTACTACTTGTACTTTTATAGTTGGATAGATTGCTGTTCATTTCTTGTTATTTGAAATATAAGAGAGAGAGAGAGAGAGAGAGAGAGAGAGAGATGCATTGCATTTTTTTAAGTGCACATTGTGCAACAATTGGATGTTTCTGTAACCACCGATTTACCGGACAACTCTCAAAACGGCGCCGTACCTTTGTTTTCCTTGCAAAAATAAAATCCCTTGCCCTCTCAAATAAACAAAATATAACTCCACTCTTAAAAGGACAAGGGAATTTACAACTAATTTTCCACCCCCAATCTTTCAAATTTCAGAAAAGATGATGTTTGTGTAGAATGTACAACCCTTGTACCCTTCTATAGTTCAGCAAAGATCATGCGTGAATGTACAATCTCTTATGGTTGGGTGGACAAGGCTGATTGTGGAAAGGAAGCTGGAATCTTGGAATATCTTGGTGTTTGCATTTGTAATAATAATGCTTTTCCCCTGAAAATTGGGTAGACAGAGGATTGGGTTTAGTGCTAAAAGCCACCTCTCTTCAACAATCAATCAGTCAGTCAGTCCAGTCTCACACAGATGAGAGAGAAGGAGAGATGCTCAATAGACAAGACACTGCTGGCAAAAAAACAAAGGCAGTGGGGGTTAATATTCCAGACATCAGCCTCATGCTTCCCTGAATGTCGCTTCAAGGATAAAACAAGACGCTTACGTCCATGGGCAAACCGTAATTAACGGATGACCACATGCGAGTCGAGAGTCTGTAGACTCTAGACCAGCACCGGGTAAGGTATCACCTGTATATTTCCTCCTGTTCAAAATACATGTTTTAGGATTCCTGTCCATCGATTTTTTTTTCTAACTTTGACCATCAAGGTCATATAAAAAAAATAGGTTTCACAATTTAAGACATTACTAGCTTAACAATAAATAGTAATTTCAGAATATTTGATTATCTTTCTCTTACATGCTGTATTCTTATTAAACTATATGTCAAAGCTTCACCTTGTAGATCATGTTGGTGTCCCGAACAGCATGTATTTTGAATAAGAGGGAGTATGTGTATGTGCAACATTTTCGAAATGGGCTTTGCTCGGAGCAACTGAATTTCACATGATTTGTAGAAATTGGATCGAGCAAATATATAACACCCTAAAAATTTTAAACAAACATTCCATATATAAAACTCATCATGCATGTGTCATGCATGTTATTTTTACTACAATGATGGTGCGTATACGTGCTTGACATCCTTTCCTCCTTATTGATTTTCCTTAAAAATTTTACTACAGAAGGTGTATGCCATTTTTTTATTTTTCTGTTTGCCATTTTGGCATTTGGTAGTTGGTACTTTAGTCTAACTAGCTTAAATTGGTTCTTTCTAAAAAAGTACCATATTAGTATTTCTATCCCATTTTTAGCCGCCCATTATTCCATTCTCCAAAATAGTAGGTTACATATAGGTCGCATTGGTGATTTTATTTTTATTCTAAGCCATTTTCTATTTATGGGTCCATGAACTTGTATCTAGAACTAGGTCCTCGAACTGTTGAACCAAAGGTAGCTGAACACTTTCCGTGTTGAAGGGCGTGCCCTGACGTGGGCAAAAAGCAGAACACGGTTGCTTCAATCCACAATTTTGGCCAATCTTTCGGTGGCACCTAATTAAATACTAAAAATGTGTTTGGAGAAAGTGTTGCGACAAACTACAAGTAATTAACCAAACACCTGCATTGGAAGCAGGCTAGAGATCATAACATCCAAATGCATTTCCGTCCTTTATCGAAAATCAATAAATAGTCTACTATTTTCTCCGGTTATAAGTCAAACATTTCAAACCTTTACCATGCACATAGAAAAATATATTAATATTTACAGTACAAATAAATGCAGTATCAAAATATATCTCAGGCTGGGTTTAACAAAACTACTTTGATGTTATAGATGCCAGTGTATTTTCTGTAAGATTAGTCAAAGTAGGAATGTTGATTCAGGATAAAACTAAAATGGCATATATTTGGAAGGAAGGAGCAGCTAAATATATTCCAATTTCTTTTGTGAATATACGAGAATAATTTATATTCAGAAAGAAATAGGAGGAAACAATTAGTTACCTTGACTTGTGGGGACCAGTGCCCACCATTCTGCACAAGGTAGCAGTATAAACAATAGCGTGACTGTGGAAGTCGTAGCTAAAAAGCCTACTTTCTGTAGTGCAGCAAAGGCTTTTGCCCCCTCGGGTCCATCTTGTCCATCTCTCTCTCTCTCTCTCGTCATGTGACCCACTAAACCATTCATTTCAGACTTGTTTTTCCACTAAACCAATGTTGTCACTGCTGGATCAACGTGCACACAGATGGTCAGTGATTTCTACTGGCAAAAAATAAAGAATTCGTGAAAGGCAATGTTCATCAGGTGTGAAAAAAGGCCGGTGCATACTGCTACCATTTAAAACATTTGCTTGAATTTTGTACCTTCTGCACTTACTTTCTTATGTTTCTACCTACTATTTTGTCAGTGCCTTGCTTGGTCAAATTATGCACATGAAGTTCCACCATCTTTCAGCCAATTTATGCACCGACGATTACACACAAGAAATTTTGCTAATGGATCACGCGTAATCTAATCAGAAATGCTAAACCTGAACTTTCCATGAACTAGTGCCACCCGGCAGTTTCAGTTTCACAAGAATATGTTAACCTGAACTACAAATGTACAAGCTGAACTCTGAAGAACATCCTAATCCTATTTCCTGAATCTTGGCACTCACGAGTGTATGCAGAAACAAATCGGCTTTCGAAAACAGTTAACAACCATCAATCCAACCGTAATCCAGATACCATGTGTATTTGTTTATATATTTAACAAAGGCTGACAAACACACCAACAGTCCTAACAAAACGTACCTTTTATGCCCTTGCCCCCTGCTATATATCCCAGTGCTCCAGCCAAGGAGAGGCCTCAACTCCCTGCCCTGCATCTGCCACCTCCACTCTCTCCCTCCTCATCCTCCCACTGAATCATTCGTCTTTTGAACATATTTTTGTGCTCTCAAGGCAAAAGAGTTCACTTGACTCTTGCCAGCTCCAGTCACACGCACTCTCTCTCTAGCTCTCTCTTTCACTCCGTTGGAGGTTGGAGCCATGGCGATGCCAACTCCGGCGAGCTGCTCCGGCAGGCCATTGGCGCTGGTGCTCGTGCTCGCCGCGGCGGCGCTGTGCTGCCGCCTGGGTTCCTGCGACGGAGCTGCCGCCGACAGGATCAGGCGGCTCCCCGGCCAGCCGGAGGTGAGCTTCGGCCAGTACTCCGGCTACGTCGGCGTCGACGACGTCGGCAAGAGGGCGCTCTTCTACTACTTCGTCGAGGCCGAGGTCGACCCTGCATCAAAGCCTCTCGTCCTCTGGCTCAATGGAGGTGAGTTCTGACTGCAACCTGGATGCAGAGCTTGATCTTGCATTTTTGGGGGAATTGGAAGTTGGATATGCCGTTCTTGTTTTGAAAATTTGCGTTTGTTTTTCCATGCTCTTGTTCATGGAATCCTTGGTCCTAAAATTTTGTCATGTACCTGTCCATCCTTACTCTTTTTGAGATTCCTTTGGATCAATGCTTGTGTAGGACCCGGGTGTTCTTCACTGGGTGTAGGGGCCTTCTCGGAGAACGGCCCCTTCAGGCCGAGTGGGCAGGTGCTGGTTAAGAACGAGTACAGCTGGAACAAAGGTGTGTCTGTGTCACTGTGTGTTGTGTGCGAGGCAATGAGTGCATCCTCACTAGCTTTTTTTACTGCAACTTTTCATGCTGCTAATTCCAATTCTTGGCTGCCCCAAGAAAGTTGCTCTGTTTTGCTTGTGGTGGTGTAATGCTGTTTGGTGTTCTTGTTGGGATTTCTTTTTGTTTTTTGCAGAGGCCAATGTGATTTACCTGGAGACGCCGGCTGGTGTAGGCTACTCCTACTCTGCTGATGCTGCCTACTACCAGGGTGTGGATGACAAGATGACAGGTGCTGAACATTCTGTTCTTGATTAATTTCACTGTTCGTGTATGTCAGATTGCATCCTTGTGCATTCATGTTCTTGTTGTGAACAAAGCTCTGCATTAACAGTTCTGATTTTCCCAAGGACCCAGTTTGTATTCTGTTTGTCTGAACAAAGCATCACAAAAGCAATAATTTTTGTGCTGAAGAACAATGTGCTAGTAACAAAAGTGACATGTAGGAAGAAGGCATGCTCTGTTTTCTTGTTCGGTCTGGTTGCAGTGCATGTGACTGGGAGTGATGATGAGCTCTTCTAACTTTTTCCCCCTCTCCCCTGCACGTCTGGACCAATTGAAGCCACGGACAACATGGTGTTCCTGCAAAGGTGGCTCCAAAAGTTCCCACAGTACAAGGGCAGGGACCTCTACATCGCCGGAGAAAGCTACGCAGGTATATACATTCCGTGGTCATACAGTAAAACATCCCGCTTCTTTTCCTCACCACCTTTTTCTTCTGCAAATGCAAATTTCTCCTTGTTGTTTTGATCCAAATTTGGTCTCCTTTTTCTTTGGATTTGCAAAATCAGGGCACTACATCCCACAGCTCGCCGAGGTCATGGTGGAGTTCAACAAGAAGGACAAGATCTTCAACCTCAAAGGCATCGCTGTAAGATTACTGATTCTGAAACTTCATCTTGAAACTGCAAGTCTTTCAGTCAAATCTCTAACCAAATTGCGTCTTATTCTGAATGACACCAAATTTGATCAGCTTGGGAACCCTGTTCTTGAGTTCACGACGGACTTCAACTCCCGGGCGGAGTACTTCTGGTCGCACGGCCTCATCTCCGACGGCACCTACCGGGTGTTCACGTCGGTGTGCAACTACTCCCGGTACGTGGCCGAGTACTACGGCGGCGCGCTGTCGCCGCTGTGCGCCCGGGTGATGAACCAGGTGACCCGCGAGACGAGCCGTTTCGTCGACAAGTACGACGTCACCCTCGACGTCTGCCTCTCCTCGGTGCTCTCCCAGTCCAAGGTCCTGACGCCGCACCAGCAGGCCGGCAACCGCATCGACGTCTGCGTCGAGGACGAGACCGTCAGGTACCTCAACCGCCGTGACGTCCAGGCGGCGATGCACGCAAGGCTCGTCGGCGTCGACAAGTGGGCCGTCTGCAGCAGGTAGGTGATGGTTGTGTTCATATTCAGCAGTCACAAATGCAGCTGTGCTGCAGGACATTTCTGTCGATTTACTGTCTGATGAATACTAATTCCTGTTTCGGTTTGGTTTTTACAGTGTTCTCGAGTACGAGCTGCTCAACCTGCAGATACCCACCATCAACATTGTCGGATCGCTCGTCAAGTCCGGCATCCGGGTGCTAGTTTACAGGTATCAAAAGATTAAGATTATCCAGTGTTCTTTGTTTGTTTCTTATTTTTGAACTCTTTTCTTTTCGTACCAATCATGAAGTTCAATAGTCTTGGGACACAAGGATTTGGAGTGCAAGGACCTAAATCTTTTGTACTCTTGTACATTTGACAATGTACCAAAATATGCATCAGCTGGGGCCTCTGAATATTGACGAAACATAAAGCTCAAGAATCTCTAACACCAACACTGCTGGACTAGTACTTGATATGTATCGCTTTACATGTCAAAATAAACTGAAAAGGCGTGGAAAAAGCTAGTCTATGACTTAGTACTAATCTACATAAACTTTTCCTGTTTTTTAGAACACTGTACTTTGACATGGTATAAATTTGTACCTGAACCTTTTCTGTTGGAGGGTCCTCTGAACTTTGGCCTTAGGAAACATAAAGCTCAACGCATGTTCTAACATGCAGCATTGTTTCCTCAAAAAAATTTTCGCAGCGGCGATCAGGACTCGGTGATCCCTCTAACAGGGAGCCGGACGCTGGTGCAGAACTTGGCGCACGACATGGGCCTCAAGACGACTACACCATACCGGGTTTGGTTCGAGGGTCAGCAGGTGAGAACACAATCTGATCACACATCCAACTGCAAACTGGAATTTCGTTACTGAATGTGTTATGGTCTTCTTCTGCAGGTTGGGGGATGGACTCAGGTGTATGGTGGCGGCACGCTGTCCTTCGCCACCATCAGGGGGGCATCCCATGAGGCACCATTCTCGCAGCCTGAGCGGTCGCTCGTGCTCGTCAGATCATTCCTGCAGGGCCAGCCTCTGCCTGAAACTTTCTCATGATGAATTGAATGAGATGTTTTTTCTTTCTTGTGCTTCAGCAAGGGGTTTTGTAGTGCAACTGTAAGAATGTGTTTGATGTATTCACCTCCTGCTAGTAGCGGTTTGAAGCCGCGATAATCGCGGTGGTTCTTCAGGTTTTGGTCCCTGTTTCTTCCGTATCCTCGGCTCAGGCGCTCAGCAATTGTCTAAAGAAGTTGAAAGAATTGTCACTCCCGGATTCGGCGTGTGTTCTTATTTGTAAATTTACAGCTAGTGCTCATGTAGCGTGAAAAAAAACCAAAGAAAGGAAGAACTCGTAGCAATGTGACAGTACTACATTCTGAAATACCTGAATAATTCATATGGTTGCACGCGGTTTGTGCAGCCAGAAAGGTGAAGGAACACATTCATTTTTCGGCATGGCCACAGAGTTTCAGAAGTCAAGGAGATGGCAATGATGCCGATGAAAGCTGTGGCGCCATTAGAACGGCCGAGATGGGCGCCGGCAAATGTAACCGGAAGCAACAACACCTGGAAGGAAGAGGTGGTGGCACCATGAGAGCCCCCATCGATTCTCATGCTTTCGTTCAGGCATTCGATTCGTCATCGCGGTCGAGTGCGATCCAGTACTCCATGATCAGCTAAAGACGGTGCTGGACCTTGGCCATCATCCATGGAAGCTTCAAGTGAAGAGAGCATGTGATGGGCTGATTGTAGTGGCCGACGCTGCTTTCTAGACTGTCTGTAAATCGATTGCATTGTCAATGATGGTCATAAGGTTGTTCAAGAGAATGAAGCAGACACGGCGGCGTGGCGATCTCGCAGTTAAGCGATGACGTGGAAGCATTTCAGCGGATGAGATCGATGTCACAAGGAGCAGCAATGATCAATGGACATGGATGAGTCAGCTGCGCGAGTAGAGGGGGGTGTCCAAGGACGCCATGAAAGTGCTTCTTCTCCTCTCCTTTCCTAGTGACTTTTCATGTTCTGAATGGTTGCCCATGCTCATCAAAGGGATGTTTAGTGTTTGCCGCCAACAAGCCATGAGCCCATGCCAAAAGCCGGCCATGACCAAGTGGGCATATAGGCATTCCAAATTGTAAGAGAAGAATGTTTGAATTGTAGCCATGCCAAAACCTGATAATTTCTGGTGGTGATGTGTGAGAGGCTTCATTTTTGGATTTTTATGTTTATCAATTTCGTACCAACGCGTGGATACTAATAAGCTTTTGTTTCGAGATTCATGATCGTTGTAAATGATGTAAGCATCGGATGATGCCAAGACCGAAACTATTCTATTTGTAAGAAAATCTAGTCAAATTATAGGTGTTGCTTTTTTGTCGATATATAATCAAGTGAGATTTTCACCATCAGAGACACATCCATACCGGTTATTGGACCGGTACAACAAAATCGACACAGATGCTCGCGGTATCCGTGCCAGGTGCGCAACCCATCACAAATAGTATAAATGAAGGCTACCCCCCCCCCCCCCCCCAAAAAAAAAAAAAACACACAACCATATCCAAGTTATTTGTTTATTTGCTGAATTTCCTGATCTCATCTTGGCAGGTTTAAGTTATTTTTATGTAGGTTTAGAAATCGCTCGTGTATTTGCATATGTGCTTTAATGGAACCAAAGATATGATCATATTTTGTTTAGTAAATTGCCTATTTATGTTTAACATTTTTTATGAAATTTATACGGTTATGATTATGTCATGTCTCATGCTGCCATATTTGGTGTTTAGTTTCATGTATCAAGGCATACAAGGAGCTGAAATACATTCCATGTCAATATCAATTCTCAATTTGCGCACATAAAAAGTTTTATAATTTCTTAACAGCTATATGTTGTTTTCTAGAAAAAAAAAGTATATTGCAGCACTAGTGTACATATCGTGGTGGCGCAACCTCCATGCTTTGGCTATAGCTTTGCCCTAATTATCCATGCATGCTTTTGTTGAGAGCTGGTACGGATAATCCTCAACGTGTTTTGTACCGGGTCTTTATATTTGGGGCGATAACCCGATACATGTTGGTTTTTCTACATTATTCGAGGAGGGGGTATAAATGTATAAATATGCCATTACTCTGATATGTAGATTTTTTTTTATTTTTTTTGAAAAGGGGAGAGCTTATATTAAATAACAAACCACGTTTACAATCAAATTACAAAGCTGCCGACGCGCAGGCTGGAACACCTTTAGAAACAAAACCAGATGTGAGCTCTCTCCTACCAAACTGTCCTAGTTCATGAGCCATTCCATTTGCACTTCGATCACACTTTAAAACTTTGAGACACTGGAACATTCTCAGCATTTTTTTCTTCTTTGATGATGTTGTACTATCATTGAGCGCTTGTACCGCTTGTACCGTGTCGAGACAATCTGACTCCGACCAAGTAGGTCCCGTGAAAACCGAGCGGGCTGTGTCGTATGCCTATTAAGGCTGGAAGACATTCATCTTCTTCAACTGAAGAGCATAAGCGGTCATTGGACCAACCTGAAAAGACAACTTCACTCAAGTGATTCCTAGCAATAAAGCCTAGCCTAGTGTGTTGTATGTTAGAATCAAAGCTAGCATCCATATGCAGTTTTATCCACTCCGAGGTAGGGGGCGTCCATGCATGGCACTTTTTTGGATCAAGCTATGGCCATCCGGATAGATTAGATTTTGTCTCGGAGTGATGGATTTTTGCCATTTAATGAAGTTTATGGAGCAGCCACACTTGGCTTCAGGGAAAGAAAGTAGTTTTTGAAAAAAAAAAATACTGATCCAGAGATGGGGCAGTCACCTTTCCAAAAAAAAATACTGATGATTTTTTTTATAGTGTACATGTTCATAACAAGTAAAATACATAAATCCCCATTACTCTGATGCTGCAATGCCCTTGGCCATATCATTTAACATAAGAAGTTAAAATTGCGGCCTTGTTTAGTTCCCAATTTGGGAGTGGCAAAATTGGCATTTTGCCATAAATGCGCAACTGTAGCGTTTCGTTTGTATTTGTGAATTATTGTCCAAATATTGACTAATTAGGCTCAAAAGATTCGTCTCGCAAAGTACAACAAAACTGTGCAATTAGTTTTTTATTTCGTCTACATTTAGTACTCCATGCATATACCGCAAGTTTGATGTGATGGAGAATCTTCTTTTTGTATAGTGTCAAAGTTGGGAGTTTGAAGGGAACTAAACATGACCTGCATATTTGGATGTAAATTATGAGCTAATCGAAGGTCCTGTTGAATTCGCAAGGACTGCGTATAGCAGACCTGTAGGTGCAAAAAAACATGTGGCAGGGCTAGGAGACCATTTGGCATGCAATAA
>NC_028457.1:25966847-25968189 GCF_000263155.2 Setaria italica
TATAGGCACGTGAGCTCTGTTTACTTCCCTTCAAACTCCCAACTTTGACACTATGCAAAAAGAAGATTCCCCATCACATCAAACTTGCGGTACATGCATGGAGTACTAAATGTAGACGAAATCAAAAACTAATTGCACAGTTTTGTTGTACTTTGCGAGACGAATCTTTTGAGCCTAATTAGTCAATATTTGGACAATAATTCACAAATACAAACGAAACGCTACAGTGTCGCATTTATAGCAAAATGCCAATTTGGTACCTCCCAACTTGGGAAGTAAACAAGTGCTATGCTCAAATGCCTACCGCCCCGCGACTGCGAGCATCAGCGGGGGCGGAATCTTGTCAGCGCTGCCTGCGCAAGCCTGTCCGAAATATGCACCAGCGCTCCCTGCCCTGACGACCTATAGTGACGACAAACCATGTAACGGTCCTGCACGTATGTACGTATGTACATGTGCCTTGGCGGCGCGCATGCATGGGTGCTCTTTTTTCCCTCCGACGATACAGTGTACGCACATACTCTACTCTCTATAGAAAGAAGAGCAGCGAATTTGCACGGTAGTAGACCAGCGACCAAGGTCTATTCGTATTTACATTTGAATTTCATTAAATTTCGTAAATAGTGAATCTGATTCCATGCGTGTCCTATTCCGCTGTCTGACCCTGCATGAGTACGTGTGTCTGTGTGATCGATGAGCATCTGCCGCTGTCAGGTGCGCCTCACTGGTGGAGAACTCACCTATTATCCCGGTTGGTAAGGTGCAAAGATCTCGGAAATGCATCCGGGATAAACCAACCGGGACAAAAGGGGGGGTCTTTTATCCCGGGTCACTCAACCGGGACAAAAGACCCCCTTTTATCCCGGTTGGTAATACCAACCGGGATAAAAGGGTTCACCCCCCAGTGGCGCTGCAAAAAAAAAAAATTCCCGAGCTCCCAGGAGGCCTCCCCGCACGCGCAAGTCACAAGTCACAAGTCACAAGTCACAAGTCACGCGATTATTCACGCGAAATATGCGCGTGCGCGGTTCGTGGGATTCGAACCCACAACCTCCAGCCTCGCGCGTAGCTTCCTTACCATCCCACCTACACACCACATCTGACTATGTAGGGGATACTATCCTTTTGTATTAACTCGTGGGGGACCCTTTTATCCCGGTTGGAGCTTGAAAGGGGCTGTGGGGACCCCCATATCCGGTGATGGGCTTTGTCTGTTTGGATGAATTGGGACAGGGGCCAGTTTTTTAAGCGACCATCACACCGAAGCCCCGCTGACGAGGGGTGGGATGGCGCACACGACCCGAAGGTGGAGGCGCCGACAGGCCAATCGACAACTGCTACG
>NC_028457.1:25968289-26089004 GCF_000263155.2 Setaria italica
CAGGCTAGGACCGGAAAGGTTCAATGTGTCCAAAGCCTTTCTGGAGTGCAAGTTAGCAGAAGGCGCAGCAGTAGGACCTGGTGTTTCCAACCGGGATAAAAGGCTCTTGACCCTTTTATCTCGGTTGGTGTTACCAACCGGGATAAAAGGGGGGGTCTTTTATCCCGGTTGGTGTTTCAAACCGGGATAAAAGGCCTCTCAGAGTCTTTTTTTCCCACTAGCCTTTGCAACCGGGATAAAAGGTCCCGGTTGGTGAGCCCCCTACCAGTGACCGAGTTTTAATCCCGGTTGGTGAACCTTTTGTCCCGGGCCAACTTTAAACCGGGACAAAAGGGGGTGGATGGAAAGTCGTTTCTCTACTAGTGTGCGCCTGCTTCACTGCCTTACTGCAGCGGCCGGGTGCTGGGTGACGTACGTGCGTGAGCGATACTAGCTGCTGGCGATACGGGCGTGAAGGCTAGAGAACAAGAGGCAACAGCGCAAGCAAACAGGCGTCGTCATCTCGTGCATTGGTGAAAGCAACCAGACCCGCGTGAAAGTATTCGGCAGGCAACAGCAGTACTACTGGCAGGTACTAGCACGGGAGTTCACGGATAGATTCTCTTTCCGTGACTACGGTACGTATCATTCTCTGCAATTTATTTCTCCCAGGTGAATGGTCGATTCCTTGATCTGGACGAGTACTCCCGGTCGTTTTAGTTTTTTAATATATCTTTTGTATGCATATCCAGATTAAAAATCAATCTGTAAACTAAAGGGTCATGGAAGACGAAGAAATGAAGCGCCGAAGTCGTATGTCAGTACTGTAACTGCGTTCATACATTGTCAGAGCCAATAAATTTCCTCTGTATAAGATCTGCATAAAAATTTTTGGTTAACCCTTATTAAAAATCACATCATTTGTTGCTGGCCAAATTGCCCAAAATAATACGGCCGTCCCTATCAATATGTCAATAAGTCTAAATGTAGCATACACCATACATGCATCATGCATTAGCACAATAGCACCCATCCCTAGCTCCCCTGCAGGCTACAGGCTACAGCCCTACAGGCGAAGTGAAACCCAAAAATATTTGGAGTCAAAACGAAGCGGCCGACGGCAGCATGCAAGTGCCAGTGATGCATCGAGCAGAGCCCCCGGCCAGAACCAGAAGAGACAACACGATGCGTACGCACGTATTCGCCGGCAGGCCACCGTACCGGGCTACGAGCCGTGCATGTAGCCAGAGCCCCTCTGACGAGATCAGACGGCTGAGGGACGCGCCACGTCGGGCTCCGGTCCCCATTTGCCTGGCTAGCTGCCCTCCGACCAGTCACGCATCAACGACCACCGGAGAGAGGTCTGCCCCCCAAATACGTACAGGCCGACGAGCAGGCGCTCTAGGTCGCTGCAGCCGGGGCCCACCGCGCAGTCGACCGGTGGCAGGCACTACCCCGAGATCCTCAATTCCTCATCGACCGGCGAGCTGCGCGAGCACGCACTGACATGCATCCACGGCGGCTCTCCCATGGATGATGAGGCCATGGAGATGGGACGTCCAATGGACGGATGGACGGCTGTCCATCGACGTCGACAAGAGGTTCTTTATTCCAGCTGATTGTGGCTGAGCTGACCGGAGCTGAGGGTGGCGCCGCCGCCGCCGGCTTTAATTTGGCAGCTCGGCTCGCCGCGGCGGGGAGCATGAAGTGATACCCTTCACAGGCGGCCGGCTTTATTTGTTCCTTTCCTTGTGGTTGTGGGGGTGCTAAGGATTCAAGGATCGGCATCGATGAACGACGGACCAGCTGCTGCTAGCTGTTCATGATCGTCGAGTCCGATCGATCAGTCGATGATCCTGGTACATCTCGCTATGCTCAACTTAATCAGAAGGAATTGGAGGTAGAACAGATGATCGACAGGTACAAGAAGAGGGAAGAATAGGACAAACGGAACGAGGGAACAGTTAGCGTTCCGTTATTTCTCACATCGGTCTCAACCGAACGGCAATATCTTATGCTCGCTTACAAGGTTCTCAGCCCACACACGTGCTAGCACCGTACACTGCCCACGACGCACACAAACTAGCCCAGCACATGGCCCATGACGTTAGCCACTCTGCTTCTTCTTTCCTAAGCTCAGCAGGGACATAACGCTGCCCCCTCCTTGAAATTCGGGTTGCCCCCAACCTGGAGTATTAGGGTATCGACGCTTCAAATCATTGATCTCCTCCCAGGTAGCGAGTGAAGCAGGTAAACCCGACCAATAATTGTGACACCGATGATGTTCCTTGACTCACCAGCCGGAGATCGAGTAGAGCCACTGGAGTTACCTGATCAGGTGGACTTGCCGGCATTGTGGGCGGTTCTTGGCTGACTGTTGCTAATGATGGAATGTACTTTTTGAGCTGAGACACATGCACAACATGATGAATTCTACAGTCTTTAGGGAGCTCCAACTTATAAGCTACCTGGCCAATACGTTGCAGCACTTTGAAGGGCCCATAGAACTTAAAGGACAACTTCTGATTAGTTTCGGAAGCCACTACTGAAGTTTGAATGTATAGCTGCAGCTTGAGATACACCAAATCATTAACTTGGAATTCTCTCTGAGTTCTGTTCTTATCCGCTTAAGATTTCATCCTCTGTTGTGCTCTGAGAAGTTGCTGCTGAATGAGTTTTGTCAGTAAATTTCTTTTTGTCAACCAAACCTCCAATTTAGGGACTGAGCATGCATTCAGATTGGTAATGCCAAAGTGTCTTGGGGGATGACCATAGAGAACCTCAAATGGTGTGTGGCCTAAAGCTGAATGAAAGGATGTGTTATACCAATATTCTGCCAGTGACAACCATTTGCTCCACTATTTTGGACAGAAATGGACAGAGCATCTTAAAAATACTTCAAGACTTTGATTTAGCCTTTCAATCTGGCCATCAGTCTGTGGGTGGTATGAGAAGCTCATCAATAATTGTGTGTCAAACATTTTGAATAAATCTTGCCGCACAATACTAGTGAAGATTAGATTCTATCTCTATCAGAAATAATGGCCTCTAGTAATCCATGTAATTTATAAATGTTGCTCATGTACAGCTGAGCTACTTGTAAGGTAGTGAAAGGGTGAGATAATGCCATGAAATGTGCATATTTTGTGAACTTATCCACAATTACCATTATAACATTCATTCTGTTGGAGGGAGGCAGTCCTTCTATAAAGTCCATGCTAACCACAGTCCAAGGTGTGGAAGGCACAGGAAGGAGTTGTAACAGACCTCGTGGCTTCACATGCTCGGCTTTAGCTTGTTGACAAATTGAGCACTCCTTAATGTAAGCTCGAATTGTGTCCTTCATTTTGGCCAAGAAAATAAAGTTTTGATTCTGTAATAAGTTCCATGAAATCCAGAGTGACCACCAATGCCACTGTTGTGTAGAGCTTGCAACACATGCTGTTGAGCCAACTTGTTATTTCCAATCCACATCCTGCCCTTATACCTAATAATTTCATCCACAAGATTGTACCCTCTAAAATCAGTGCTAGAGACAGCTAACTTAGTTAGTAGTTGTTTAGCACTTGGATCCTCCTCATAACCTTGCAAAAGCTTTTCAACCTATGCTGGTGTGCAAGAGGAAATAGCCAATATTGTCTCTGCTACTGGGCATCTTGAGAGAGCATCAGCTGCTACATTGTTGATACCCTTTTTGTAGACAATCTTAAATTGTAGATCCATCAATTTCGATAAAGCTTTGTGTTGTAATTTGGTGTGTATCCTTTGGTCAGTCAAATAGAGAAGACTCTTGTGATCAATTCTAATAGTGAACTCTTTGCCTTGCAAGTAAAGTCTCCATTTTTCCACTGCCATGAGAATTGCCATGCACTCCTTCTCATAGGTTGACATGCCTTGGTTCCTGGGGCACAGGGGTTTGCTTAAGTAAGCAATAGGATGGTCTTCTTGCATGAGCACAGCACCCAATCCTTGATCACTTGCATCTATTTCCAGAACAAAGAGTTTGTTGAAATTCGGTATGGCTAGAACCGGTGCCTCCACTAAGGTTGTCTTCAACAACAGAAATGCCTCCTCAGTTGCTGGTGTCCACAGGAATTGAACACCTTTCTTCAATAGAATAGTGAGTGGTCTGCTTATCATGCCATAATGCCTAATAAACTTTCTGCAGTATCCTGTTAGACCCAGGAAACCCCTCAGCTCCTTAAGATTTTTAGGTGTTGGCCATTGCTGAACTGCCACAATTTTAGATAGTTCTATGGAGACTCCCTCAGCTGAAATGCAGTGCCCCAAGTATTTTATCTGTTGCTTGGCAAAAGAACACTTGGACATTTTAATCAAAAACTGATGTTATTGAATAATATCCAACACTTGTTTCAGCAATTTCACATGTTCACCCAAGGTTGCCGAGTAGATCAAAATATCATCCATGAAAACCAACACTCCAACAGTAGCTCAAAAATTTGGTTCATTGTATTCTGAAATGTAACTGGTGCATTTGTAAGGTCAAAAGGCATGACCAAGAACTCATAAAGGCCACTGTGAGTTCTAAAAGCAGTCTTGTGCTCGTCACCTTTGACAATTCTAATTTGGTGGTATCCAGACCTGAAGTATAACTTGGAAAACCATTGAGATCCAGCCAATTCATCCAAAAGCTCGTCTACTACTGGAAGTGGATGCTTATTCTTGATAGAAATTGAGTTAAGGTGTCTATAATCAACACAAAATTGCCATGTACCATCCTTTTTTATTACTAACAACACAAGAGATCTATAAGGGCTAGTTCTTGACCTAATAGTTCCATTCCTCAACATTTCACTTAGTTGTTTCTCAATTTTAGACTTTTGTGCAGGTGCATACCTGTAATGTCTGACATTGACTGGCTGGGCTCCAGGGATTAAGTCAATATGATGATCATATTGTCTTTCAGGAGGTAACGTGGTTGACTCTTTGAATAGATGCTTGTACTCAGTTAATGGCTGTTGTATTTCAGGCTGAACTGCAGTTTGTTTAGGTTTTGTGACTGAATGGACCAACCCCACTTCCTCTTTCAACTGGGACTTAGAAACCTGAGGAAACATCTGCACACAATGGGTGACAGCTTGACTTCTTAAGAGACCCTTGAATTTTCTAGCACTGATGGCATTACATTTTGTCACCTCAGGTTGAACCCCTTTCAGAGTGATTCTCTTGCCTTTATAAGTGAATCTTATGATTTTCTTCTTCCAATGCACCCACATGGGACTGCATTCTTCTAACCAATCCTCTCCAACTATCATGTCATAGCACTTAAGAGGTAAAATACCAACATCTGATGAGAATATGTGTTTTTGAGAGGCCCACTATAAATTAAGAATTCTCTAGTGCAAGTCATTGGGCTACCATCAGCTGCCACAAAATAAGCTGCTTCACATTCTTGTGGTGTATACTTCAATTGGTTAGCCAAGTTCTCAGTAATGAAAGACCCCACACTGCCTGAATCTACAAGGATCAGCGGCTCCTGAGTGCCTATTATGCGTTGCAACTTCATAGTTCTCTTGGAAGTAACTTGAGATTTACTGTCTCCAATTGCCATGACAACATCATTCTTCTGTTCATCATCACTTGGACAAGAGTCACAATCTTTAGTATGCTTCAGAGCATCTAGTAATTCTTCAATCATGTGTAGAGATACTTGTGAAGGGCACTTATGGTTTTGGCCCCATTTTCTCTCCACCCTTGTAATAGAGCCCATTCTTCTTTCTGAATGCCATCAGAGATTTGAACTTTTCATCAGAGTCACCTTTGTCAGCTTTGGATTTGCTTGGCGCAGCTTTCTCAGATCCCCCAATCTTGTTTTTGTCAGGCACAAAGGATGGCTTGTAATTGGATTTGTGGAAATCCCTTGCCACTGCTTTTCCTTGGCTTGCAGCAATTTCTTCCTCTTGCAACAGGGCTAGGGAAGACGCTGCCAACACATCTTTTGGTTTGTATAGGGCAATCGCTGCTCTTATTTCTTCTTTGAGACGACCCAGAAATCTGGTGAAAAAATATGTGCCGTCATACGCAGTGTTGTACAATAGAATGCTATGTGATAGTTCCTCAAACTTCTCCAGGTACTTTGAAACAGAACCAGTCTGACGAAGGGCATCAAGATGACGAAGCTGCACCTAGTACTAGTCTCTGTCATACCTGTCTAGAATAGTAGCACAGAATGTATCCTAGTCCAGCACTCTGCCCCTACGCTCAAAGGTTTGAAGCCATGCCGCAGCAGTACCCTTGAGATTGAACGCCGTGAACCTTGTCTTCAGGGTTTGACTCACTGAATACACCTCGAAATACATTTCACAGCGATCACGCCATAGACTCGGATTATCACCATCAAAATGGGAAAACTCGAGTTTGGGCAAGGGGGTTTGTCTGTCCCAAACTCTCGATTCTCGGTATGCGAGTCATATTGAAGGTGAGCTGGGTCAAGGAACGTACTCGTGACCGGGCGTGGCGGGTGAGATCCAACGATCCCACCGCTAGCATCCCGGTTGTTCATGTTGTTGCGGTGCCCGTTGGGCCGCTCCAGGGTGAGCGCAGGGCAGCTGCTGCCTGTGGTGGAGCTATGTTGAGGTCGAAAGGGTTGACCCAGCTTGGTGGCGGTGGAGGCGGCTGCCGTGGAATCGGCAGTGGCGTCGACTCAAGTCGATGTAGGTGAGTCGCCGCTTCCTTCGTCTTGTTCAACACGTTCCCAAGGTCTATCCGCCATGGATTGCCAAGCCTCTAGACCGCTAATCTTGTCCAAAGACTTCTGCATCATCAACTCAAATCTCTCGAACTTCCTCGCGAGATCCTCAAGAGTGGTCGCCATTTGCGTCTGGATATTCGTGGGCTTCCAGGGCGGCGCTAGGTCTCGCAAACTGGATTTCGCGAAATTTTTTTGTGGAATTTGTGGTGGACTAGACTCTGGATACCATGCTCAACTGCAACCAGAGATGATAACCAGAAGGAATTGGAGGTAGAACAGATGATCGAGAGATAGAAGAAGAGGGAAGAACAGGACGAATAGAATGAGGGAACAGTTAGCGTTCTATTATTTATCATGCCTGTCTCAACCGAACGGCAATGTCTTATACCAGGGCCGGCTCTAGGGGGGAGGGGGGCAGGTCGTGCGACCGCCCGGGGCCCATGAAGCCGGGGGGCCCATGACCATATAGATACTTAGTACATGTAATTATATTGATGAATTTTGTTTTAGTCTTTCTAAATGGCCCACATAACAATTGGAGCCTGACTTCCCAAATTACTCGCTTGGCCCGCATAGTAATTACTTGCTAGGCCCGCTTAGTGATTAGAGGTTTAGAGCAAACTGCCAGGCCAAGCTGCCAGGCCTGCCAAATTGGTGAATGGAGGATCAGACTCAGACTCCAACGCGGCGGATCAGGCCTGCCTGTCTAGTCGTGACTCATACGTATACCTGGTCCTGGTCGTATACACGCTCGCGGTCGCTGATCCAATCATCGATTCGTCGCCTCGTCGCCCGTCAGCTCCTGCTCGTTGCCTCGTTGACGGCAGGTATACCGTATATGACCAGGAGTAAGCGAAAGCGATCCAATCCTGGTTGCGCCAATCATCGACGTCAGGTCTCAGGTTGCGCCGTTGCAATCGAAGGTGTAGCTTTAATTGGGGTACGTGACTTTAGCTGATACGTTTTCATTGATTCACTTAGGATGAACAGGCAACTGATGCGATATTCGTATCTAGCTTCTTGGTTTTTGTAAACGAGGGCAGCAGTTGGTTAATTACTAGCGTAAGCTACCCTGCATTACCAAGCGCCGCATCTTGGATTCTTGGAGCGTGTCAGAGGCGAGCGCTTCTATCTTTATTTTCTTTTACGTCAATTTCGTGAAAAAGCAATCATCTAATTAATATTATTTCTTCGTGCAGTAATTCCATCATTCGTCAATTGCGTAGAAGGAGCAGCCCGCAGGCAACGTTTCGTACTTTCGTTTGACCGTCACCGTAAGCAACACGCCGATTGATTAGTATTTCAATTTTTTTTCTTATTTGTTTTTTGTATGTGCTATGCTTATACCGATTGTGGTAGGATTAAAATTTCTAATTCAATGTATTTATTTGAATATGATAGATGTTGCCTAAGAAGCATTTATCGGGTGCTCAGAAAAGAAAAGAAAGAAAATAAGAAGATCAGTTCGTATAATCGCAAAGAGGTGCTCTACATAAGTTTTTTCCAGTTACAAATAATGGTGAGATTAGTGAAGATCAGGGGCAGGAACAAGTTGCAGAAGTTGATGCTAATGAAGGTGCTACAATAGGGCAGAATTTAAATGTTGAAGCTGATGCCAATGATCATACTCAGGCTCTGGGAGGTGATACTTTACAACCTTCAGATGATACTGAAACTACAAATATTGATGAACAAGAAGATTCAGTTTTGACTATTTTTTATCCTAGAATATGGGGAAATCTTGACAATAGCAAAAAAGATATCTTAATTGAGAAAGGACCTGTGAGAGAAATGAATCTACAATTCCCTTGTGATCCCAGTGGCAGACATTTTTCTTATGCTTACTATTCCAGGAAATTATCTAATGGTGAGTTTGTTGACAGAAAGTGGTTAGTTTATTCTAAGCATGTGGACAAGGTTTATTGTTTTTGCTGCAAGTTGTTCAAATCAAATCAGAACAAGTCATTGTTAGCATCTGATGGAATGAGAGATTGGAAGCATCTTAGTGAGAAACTGAAAACACATGAGAACAGTGTGGAGCATTTGTCAAACATGAGTACATGGAATGAGGTTCGGCTTAGATTAAGCAAAAATGAAACAATTGATGATGAAATGCAATGGGAAATTACAAAGGAAAAGGAGCGTTGGAGACAGGTCCTAGTAAGAATAGTTTTTGTTGTGAAGTTTCTTGCTAAACAAAATCTAGACTTTCGAGGATCAAATGAGAAAGTTTATGAACGTAACAATGGTAATTTTCTAGCCACAATTGAAATGATTGCTGAATTTGATCCTGGAATGCAATATTAGGCGCATTCAAAATAATGAAATTCATCATCATTATCTTGGCCATAATATTCAGAATGAGTTAATTTCTATTCTTGCTGATGCTATGAAAAATCATATCTTAAAGATTATCAAAGATGCCAAGTATTTCTCTGTTATCTTGGATTGTACCCCAGATGTGAGCCATGAAGAACAAATGATATTAATTGTGCGTTGTGTTAATATGTCAAGTACCATTCCAAGAGTAGAGGAATTTTTCTTGGAGTTCTTACAGGTTCATGACACATCTGGATTGGGGCTTTTTAATGTTTTGTTGGATGCACTTTGGTCTCTTGATTTGAACGTTGATAATGTGAGAGGTCAAGGTTAAGATAATGGTTCAAATATGAAGGGAGAACATCAAGGTGTGAAGACACGTTTGCTTGAAATTAATCCAAGAGCATTATATATGCCATGTGCATCTCATAGTCTGAATCTCACTCTTTGTGATATGGCAAAAGCTTCCAAGACAACTATTTCATTCTTCGGTGTTATACAACAGATATATTGTTTGTTTGCACGCTCTACCAAAAGGTGGAAATTTTTGACTGATAATGTTGAGAGGTTTACTGTCAAACCCTTATCTGATACTCGTTGGGAGAGTCGAATAAAGAGTGTTCAACCTATCAGGTATCAAGCCCCACAAATAATATCAGCATTGAAGGAAGTGGAAAGAACTGCTACTGATGATCCAAAAACAGTAAGTGATGCGCAATCATTGGTAACTGCACTTGAGAAATTTGAATTTATAGTTGGTATGATTATCTGGGATGATATTTTATCTACTATCAACATTGTGAGCAAAAAGTTACAATCTAAGATTGTGTGCTTAGATGCTACTCTCAAACAAATTGAGGGGCTCATCTCATATTTTCAGAAGTACAGAGAAGAAGGCTTCAATGCTAGTATTGAGACTGCAAAATCTATTGCATCTAGTAGGGACATAGAGCCAAATTTCCTACAAAACGTCAAGGTAAAAGAAAGAAGCATTTTGATGAACAAAATGATGAAACTGAAGAATTACAACTTTCAGCTATAGATGAGTTCAAAGTTAATTACTTCCTAGTTATTGTGGATGCTGCTATTTCTTCATTGACTAGTCGATTTGAACAGCTAAAGAAATTTGAAGAAATATTTGGTTTCTTATTCAACTCAGAAAATCTGAAGTCCTTGGATGATAATGATCTACGAAAGTGCTGTACTACTTTTGCAAAATCTTTTTCTCATGACAACAAGTCTGATGTTGACTTGGATGATTTTTTTCTCTGAATTAAAAGTGTTGCAAGTATCTTTGCCAGAGCAACTGATGTCAGGATCCGAGATTCTTCAGTTTGTTAAAACTGCAGATTGCTACCCGAATGTCTCCATTGCATATCGGATTCTCTTAACTATTCCAGTGACAGTAGCATCAGCTGAAAGAAGTTTCTTCAAATTGAAACTATTAAGAAATTATTTGAGATTAACTATGTCAAAAGAAAGATTGAATGGCTTGGCTATATGCAGCATTGAGAAGGATATTTTGGACGACATTAATCTTGATACCGTTCTTGAAGATTTTGCATCAAGAAATTCTCGAAGACGGTTTTTTACAAAGAACTGGAGCATTATATTTTTATTTGAGGTAATCATAATGGTTATTATTTTTAGTTTTTTGTTGCACTATTGTTATGTTTTATGAGCTATATATATTGCAAAGTAATTTTATTGTTTGTACCGTGTACTTAACTTTTCATATTAAAAAGTAGTTCAACGGGCCCTCATCTTCATCCTTGCCCACAGACCCTTCAAATTATAGAGCCGGCCCTGTCTTATACTCGCTTACCAGGCTCTCGGCTCGCACACCTGCTTGCACCATACACGGCCAACGGCGCATACAAACCAGCCCAGCACGTGGCCCATGACGCTAGCCACTATGCTTCTTCCTTGAGCTCAGCAGGGACATAACAGATCCATCCAGCGTACGTATTGCCTGATCGATCTGGCCGATCGATGCCGTGTCTTCGCTTTGCCCGAGGTCGTCGTACGTTGCTGCAGGGTAAGGTCGCCATCCTTCTGCAAACAGACTGCGTGTCTTCTTTCTGTTCATTCAGGAACCTCTGCGCTTCAGACAAATGTAGTTCCAGTTCATGGCCTCGGCCACTACTTTTGTGCGCTGGGGGTTCAGAGCATACCTGGGCTAGCGTGGGCTCCAAGCCTAGCAAAGCATAAGCCCGGCCCAGAGGATGAATGACCCAAAGTACCTTTTCTTTTCTTTTAGTTCTTTGTTTGCGTGGTTCTTTTCTTTTAGTTAGCGCCATTGGATATGTCATATTTCTTTTACAAGCACAATACTCTGTATTTGTTAAATCCGGTTCTGCGTGAGAGTATTTAATTTCATCAATTCTTATTTTAACGGAATTCGAGCTTGCCCGCTCTGAAAAATGTGCAACCACATGGTCTGCCATTCCTTCTCAGCTACGCGTGGAGTATACCGTATATTGGGTAGTAACCGGTCGTATATCGGTACACTTCATACGATGATACGAGCACTGGCGGAGCCAAGCCCGGCCACCCTGGGCATCTGCCCGGGCTCATCACCTGCCAGGGCTCATCACCTGTCAAAACCATTAGCTAATTTAGTGTTCCACTGTTGGTTAGCACTAGTTGTATACCTGGAGAGTGGAGACGCCCAGGCTCATCGAAGTCGCTGGCTCCGCCACTGGATACGAGGTTCATAGATATTATTATATATCTAGACTGCACTATATCTTTATACATAAATATACATGCACCTATATCTATATGCATAATAATATGCATGTACCTAGCTAAAACGACCTAATACTCCCTCCGTCCCAAATTGTAGATTGTTTTAGCATTTCTAGATTTATAAATTTTGTTATGCATGTAGGTATATATTATGTCTAGGTTTATAGTAAAGATTATGAATCTAGAAAATACCAAAATGAAATGCGATATTTTGGAACGGAGGAAGCAGGAAAAAAGGTGCCGTAGCACGAGTACAAGTATAGATACTTTGTGGACCCTGGATAGAAGCACAACAAACTCTACTTGCTCACTACTCCAAGCAAATCGCTGAGAGACACACACACACACACGTGGTGACGCGGCACATGAGGCTGCGGACTCCCGGTCACCCGCTACCCCATGCAATGCAAATGCATTCCTCCGACGATCCACATCCAGGACGAAACATGCAGCATCATCTACCGACAACAATCATTATTACCTTTTTTTCCGAAGGGGCTGGATCCCATATATTAAAAGAGCCGGGCTCTTACAGCAAACACCCTGGAGGAAAGAAGATTTACAAACAAGTCCACATCATCCATCCTCCAGAAACGAAACTTTGCGTACAAGACCCTGACAGAAATCAGATTTGAAATTGAGGTCCTTAGATCTTGACGCAGAACTCCTGCACATCGCACCGCTTCTGGTTCCGCCGGAGTCGGAGAAGAGGTACGACAGCAAAGAGAAGAACTCCACCGAGACCGTCGATGAGACCTCCAGCTTGAAGCCGCAAGACATTCCCCCTCCGGCGCACATCGGCTGTCATCGTGTTGATCTTGATCTTGGACCGGCGGCACCGATGAAATCGGCGACCCAGAAAAGATCCGAACTGCTAGCACCAGCAGCCCGGAAAGGAGCCCCAAGAAAGGGAAAACCAGTCCCCCTTATCCAAGACAAAGGAGAACACAACTAACCTCACAGGATGAACCACGAAGAACACCTCGTCGGAATCGCCATGGAGGACCAAAATATTCACTCGGCCACCGGGGATCCTACCGCCGGAGACGAAGCTAAGGAAACCGAAGCACCACGCAGCTGCCTCGCCGAAGCCGATGCCGGATCCACCGCCATCACCATCGAAGAATAGATGGATGCACTTTATTTGCCGGAACAGTGGCAGCACCACCACCGGAACCCTAAGCTCCCTCGCCAACGACGGCGATGAGCAACCCTAGCCTACTAGACTATACACCCTAGCAGCTAAAACTACTCCAGCCGTCGATCCGCCATTTCCCCCATCCGCTCCGGCGTCGGAAAGGCCGTCGGAGGGAGGGGAACGGCCAGATCGACGCCGGAAATGGCACCGCCCTTTTCGCCTGCTCTTTACTGTAGAAGGGGAAAAGAGAACAATCATTATTACTTATGTCTTATAAATCCAATTTTGGATCATATACGTGCGTACAAGATACAAAATTTTGGATCAAAACGATTCTACGTCAAGCTCTTTTCCCTTCAAAAACCTTCACTAAATTCTTCAGACCAATGATGTCGAAAAGCAGGTCGTACCGGACAGAAAATCACTAAAAAAACGATTTGCACAGAGACCTCCCATTTTTTTGACAGGTGAGATTGTCACCCGCACCTACAAAACAGGAAGAGAGCCAGAGAGGTGCTAATGTAGCATCAGAGCCGCCCCTGAGAAACATTTGCACGGGTAGGCCCCGGGGCGACCTGCCCCCTGAAAATATTATTATACGTTCCTAGTTTTGAAATCTACAATTTTTGAAGTTTTCAAATGGCTTCGGATATAGATAAGAAGCTCTATATGAAAGTGGTAACTCTCAGTGAGATCTAAATTTATATGAGTAAATAAATGAGTATATGCATGAGTATATGAGTATATGTATATGTGGTCATAAACATATAAGTTTTTCATTTGATGATAAGGATTGGAAGGATTAAGTTTAAAGGATGTATTTTTTGAATACAAACTTTTTTATACGATTTCAGATGAACAAAAACTTTATATCAAAGTTGTAGACTTAGATCAGATCTAAAACTTTGCAGGTAACAACTTTTTCATTTGAAATTGTTTAGTAGTTCAAAAAGTCATTCTGAGCTCTCTAAATTTGAAATCTTGAATTTTAAATTTTTTCAAATGACCTCGGATGTAAAAAAGCTCTATAACAAAGTGGCAGAGCTCGACGAGATCTAAAATTTATAGTTGCTAAGTTTTTCATTTGAGATTATTTAGTGCTCACAAACATACAAAGTTTTTCATTTGACGCTAAGGATCAGAAAGATTAAGTTTAAAGATTGTATTTTTTGAATATAAATTTTTCCATACGATCTCGAATGAATACAAACTTTATATCAAATTTGTAGAGCTCGATGAGATTCGAAACTTTGTAGCTGACAACTTCTTCGTTCGAGATCGTTTAGTTGTCTAAAAATATGTTGTAAGTTCAGAGAAGAAACACATTTGCCACGTCATCGATCCACCGCTCTGAAACGGAGAGTTGCTATTGGCCGAACTCTCCTCCCACCCTTCCTTCTCAACCAATCAACCTTATCTCCTCCCTCTCTCTCTTCTCTCCCTCCTTTCCTCTCTCCTAGCCCTATCTCCTCCCTCTCACATCTCTCCTCTCTATCGGTAGCCTCTCCGGCGCGCCCTCGGGGAGGCCCTAGCGCCGGCGGTGGAGGCGGCCAGCGTGGCACACGGAGGCCGGCACAACCCCCCAGCACTGGCCCCGGCGTCCCTACGAAGGACCTAGCCCCGGCGGCGGAGGTGGCAGGCACGGCGAGTGGAGTCCGGCACGGCCACCTTGACCCCGGTCCCTGCAGCGGAGGCGGTTGGCGCGGTGCGTGGAGGTTGGCACGACCACCTCGGCCCCAGGCCCGGTGGTGGAGGCGGCCTGCGTGACTGGCCACTGCCACCTTGGCCCCAGCCACAAGTGATGCCAATTTAACAATTAACTTAGAAACACAATGCATATAAGAAAACTGGTTTAAATAAGTATTAGTCAAATTGATATTTAACTTTGATGTTAAAAATAAGCAACATGTAAAACACACTACTAACGCATAAGTTAAGGTGAAACGAACAAGAATAGCAAAAACAGACTCTAGAGCGCAGAAGAAAAGCTTAAATTATGGCTTAGGAAAAACTAGTCTACAAAGAGAACAATTAGGCTGCAGGGACAACAAACTAGTCAAAGCTAAACTGAGCTGGTATGCAAGGAAACAGACTAACAAGATTGGTTCTAAAGAGATGGCTGCTAAAGGTTTGGCCACAAAGAACTAAAAGAACGTAGCTGACTCACAAAGAGACAACTAAGATAGGACAGCTATAAGCTAGATATATAGGATTCTAAGTGGAATAGGAAACAAACATGATAAGACTACTAGACAGGGAAAATGAGCAGTACAAAACTACTCACACAGACACAGATCTACTAGGCAGAACAGAAACTCTAAGACAAACTATCTGTCTCACTAAAGCACACAAACGTGCTTGATAAGGAAAGGCTTGGTTAGCTTTATGAAAGGAACATGGTCTGAGCTTGAACTAGGATTGGAAAGATCTAAAACTTTACAAAAGATTAGATCTACAAAAGAGATGCTGAGCTAAAGCTGACAAAGGACAGCTATCGACCGATTTGCATTTATGAGCACAAAAGACTATACGCTAGGTTTATTTTAATTAGAAAAATATATGTAAAGGATATTTCAGAAAGAAAAATACCCTAAATTGGAATTAATGCAAATTACACTTTATTTGCAAAAATCGAGGTAAAAACCTAGGAAAGTTTTACTCATAAATGTTCATGAATAAATTACACCAATTACACACTTAACTTTAGAAAGGTGAAACAGCTAATTGAATTAAAACATATGTCGTGTTGCTCTAAACAAACTTTATTTAGAAAACACATTCATATTGACATAAGTCATTTTATCAATAATTAAGAAATACCGAGATATAGCCTAAGCATATTTTAATTATACATATTGAAGTATAAATTATACCATTTAAATATTTAACTTTAGAAAGGATAAACTATATGAAACATCTAAACATATACTTTAGGATTAAAGAGGATCAAATTTTTATTGAAAATATATTCATGTTGGTATTAATCAGTTAATATTTATTTATAAAAGCCATTGTAAAAGCCTAATTGCTTTTATTTAGAAAAATTGATTCAAATTGAACATTAATCAAATTAACATTAGTTTAAGAAAAACCAATATATAATCTAGTTAGCTTTTATTTAGAAAAGCATATGAGATAAGCAATAATCAAATTAACGTTTATTATGAAAAGCGGTGTATAACATTAAGTAGCATTTAATTAAAGAAGACATGTTTATCAGGTATTAATCAAATTAGATTTGAATTTATTTTCAAAAACATGCATGATGGAAATCATCACCTCTGACGTGTAGTTTGTGTTATCATGAACCTAACTCAATTTGAACGGATCGAATCAGAGCTAAAAGAAAGGGTTTGTGGAAAAACGAGGTCCTAGGGACTGAGATGCGATTAAGTGTAGATAACAAGGACTAGCAAAGAAGTTTTACAAGACACTGTAAATAGTGCTCGCAAAAAGGTCAAAGGATAGGGTTAGATCCGTAAAAGATCATGGGTTGGATTCGGTTGCAAGGGTTTAATCTAAACAGGGATCTTTTTATGAAGATTCCAATATACACTATAAGAAATGTGTTGATCTATGATGAAAATTTTATTACACATTTGTTCTCGTCATAGATCTATGATGTTTCTGGATGAAAACGTCATAAAGTTTGAAATTCGAGCAAATTTAGTGACAAAGTTACGGAACATCATAAAATGTGCCACTGTAGCCAAAAAGAAATCGTCACTCGCTACTAAATGGTGGTTTTGTGACGATATAAGGTCCGCGAAAATATCATGAACTGACCAGGGTCCTACATGTAAGTTTAAGCTAATAAATAGGGTGGTAAAATAAAAAGGAAAATGTCCTCCTCCCGTGGGTCGAACCTGTTACCGATCGAATGGGAAGTCTTTACCGCAACCGGGTCCCACATGTATGTTTCAGGTGAGTTGGTGGTAGAAGTTTTGGTAAGTTATGTTAGTCTGAGATGAAAAAAGGAAAGGAAAATAAAAAGGAAATAGTGTCAATAACAAGGCTCGAACCATTGACCTCTTGAATGTGCTGAGGCAGCACTACCACTAAGACATAAACTATGTATGTTTTTTCGAAAGGACACATTTAATATATTTTGGTTCTAATAAGTGTAGTCTATATGCCAGTTGCAGGACCAAGCCTTGGGTATATTTCTTATTTCTCGACATGGCATACAATATGGCAAGAGACTCGCCGGCACCGCGCTCCTATTGGCTGTGGCAAAGACTAGAGCTAGCGTCGGTGCGTAGATCTACAACCGCCCGCGGTGGGAATGGTGAATCCTAGTGGGCCTAGTGGCAAAGGGAGGATGACGAGGAACTCTGGTCAGGTCAGTCCCCTGTTTTGTGCCGCTGCTTTCCCCTATCATCCTATGGAAGGGGATTTCTGGATTTAGGGATCTGGGTTGAAGATACTAGATTCCAATTTCATCGTACCCTTAGATTTGCATTCCCATTAGTGTTAGAAGTTGATAGGCTATAGTTTATGAAGTGATTCTCCATCCTGATTTTAAGAGTTTATGCTAGAGAATCAAAGAGAATCACTTTCATCCACAAAATCACTTCTTTGAGAGAATCAGCTCCCATAGGTGCATAGCAAAAATCATGTATCTAGAAAAGTCAAAACGACCGACAATTTGAAATGGAGGGAGTATTTTATAATTTGATAGGTTCATGTATTTTATTATGATGTTATCATTGTGGATCCTCTGATAGCAACAGCTCACCATCGCTTGATCATGATGTTATCATTGTGGATCCTGAAAACAAGTGCAAGCATGGGTTGCCTTTCTATGTGAGGTATAATTGGACATTTGACAACCCTAGGCACTGGTATGCATGCTGTTGCGAGGTAAATGATAACTTATTTCAATTCTAATAAACCTTGCTTCTACTTTTGATGTTATTAGTGTTGTAAATGGCAAATTGTATGAATGTAATCGGTGTCTGCAGAATGAAGGAATGAAATGCACATCATTTAGGTAGGTTGATCCTGAATGGGATGCTAGGACTAAAAAAGTTCTGGTGAAGCTAATGAAAAGGAAGGAAAAAGCTAAAGAGGAAGCAAGGTCCTAGGAAGAAGCATGGAGAATTGCTAAGAAGGAGGCCAATGACACAACCAATGAGCTGCACTTGATGAAGCGATACTTTTGGGAGGCAAACAATTCCCTGATGAGCATGAGGAAGAAAATGAGAAACGATGCAGTGCTGAAGGAGCTAAAAATGGAAAACACTTACAGCGATTACGATGCAAGGAAGTGGAAGGAAGAATACACAAAGGCTAGCATTGAGCTTGAAGAGACTGCCGATGAGCTGCAGATGGTGAAGGGACACTTGGACCAGGCCACCAATGTGGTGAAGAGGATCAAGCAATCGATGCTGGATGCCAAATATAGAAGGAAACTTATCAGGGATGATTAAAGGCATAATATCACTCATCAGGCCAAATTATGATGAATGGCTATAACATGCCATCTTATGAAACTTGTTGCTATTGTGATGTTTGCTACTTGTTGCTGCTGTGAACTTTGTAGTGATGAATGGCTATAACATGCCATCTTATGAAACTTGTTGCTGCTGTGATGTTTGTTGCTTGTTGCTGTTGTAAACTTTGTAGTGATGAATGGCTATGACATGTCATCTAATTGTGCCGCTTTGGTTTAATCTAGTTTAATTTGATTCCAACAAACTACCATTCAGAATTCATATACGCTGCATAATTGAGGAACACTAATAATATAGATATTGGTAGTATATATACAAATGTGTTACAGGTGTTACAAAATGAAAGATCACTAATCTACTAATAGCTAGGCAACATCCATGTTCCTCGTGACCAAAATCAGTTCTTAGTCCTTGCTGGTAGATCTAGTATTGCTCCTCTTCATCATGCTGATAAGTTCCTATGAAGTAAATGTGATTTCCCTTCGGGTTAGGCAAGCCATAAATGGCATGTTCTTGAACAACAATGCACTTGCTAGGTCCAAATAGGATGATCTTATTTTGGAACTCTGGAGCTGTCTCCCAGGGAATAGGCTGCCAAATGTCACCGAAGAATGAATACAGAGTAAATTCCACCACCTCAACATCTCTGTCGTTGATGTCCTAGGACCCTATGCTGTGCATCCTCTCCTCCCGAACAACAAAGAACAATAGGTCTTGACCTTGGAGTAGAGAAGAGTTGCTCAGATCAAGAACCCATTGGCTTGAGGAGGTGCTGGAAGATGAAACCCCAAGTAGATCCGCATGTGTTCAGAAGAACTGCACCAAAAATCTTTTGAAGGTATGTAGTCGGCTTCCCAAATGACAGATGCAGACGGGCAATGAACCTAGCGATGGAGAAGATTTTAGGGGCCAAAAGTTACTTATCACGAGAAATGACTCTGCGCCAGTAGGTGTTTCCAAGCCCAAGATATAAGCATGGAGAGCAGCCATATGGTACCATGTTGGAAGTTGAGGAAGGATAATGTGCTCCCGAGGAGACAAAGGGTTCAACAGGAGTGCAGAGCTCCCATCTCTGTCATCTATGATGACTAGGCATCCAGATCCACCGCAACCAATCAAACAAATCCTTTTCCCAGTTATTGCTGGAAAGGAGACCTCAAAAAGCCAGTGATCCGTGATGGATGCAAATGTCACTGCTCCAGATTCACCAATATCTTCGGATTTTAGAATCCAAGGGTCAAATGGGTGTGCCTCACCTGAACAAGCGTAGTTCCAACTCTAACAGACTACTTTGAACCTGATAAAATCTCTTATATCACTGATCTTATTGGCGATGCTCACAACAAGATCTAGCATAAGATTTGCCCAAGAAGGAACCATGATTGACGAGAGATTGACTGGACAGCCAAATAAAAAGGTAGAGGGAGAACAATGGAGAACTCGTAATAGACAAAAAAGGGGGAAGTTATGGACGAGGCAGAGGTTGCAAGTCCAAGAAAGACAAATGATGAGGGAGTGGAAGTGGTTGGCGAAGGTTCGGTGTATTGATGTTTTGCAGAAAGGACCGTCCTGAGTAACAACTGCATCTGTCTGTTCGTGTACACTAGATTGTCTTGTTTAACTACTGTTTACTAGACCAGAATTTCCTATATAACGATGATATTTAGCTATTCATGGGCACATTTATCGCTTGTTTAAATGCTATGGCTTGTATGCCTCGGAAACAAAAATCAATGAAACTTTGCATTGTGTGGATTAGTTAGTTTTTATAAAATAAATGTTATCACAAAATGAAATTAATTTATTGGAAATAGCACGATGATGCACTCATGGAGAGATTGGAGGACCGCTTTATGATTTTACATCTCTTTGAGGGGCAACGGAGGGACGGCCTCATCCATGTTATGTTATTACGGTATTACCCCGTTCTCTTCCCTTGTCAAGTAAGCTACTTCTTTATTCCTGCAACCACCAAAAAACCCCAAGTCTGGTAGCGCACCTCTTCCTCTCCCCATGGAGCCATCGTTTCCTAGAGCGACGGCGTATGGCACATCCTCTAATGAAGAGGAGAAATCCCTAGGGCTGACGGATCTGGAGCCGAGCGATTCGTTATCTCCTAGAGCGACGACGGACACATCCTCTGATGATTTGGAGTAAGTGGAACAAATAGAAATCGTCGATCAAGTGCTTCTCCGATGTTGCACCAACCACAAGTCAGCCAAAGGTTGCCATGGTTAGGGGCGCGGAAGCACCGCCACTCGCCGGGGCTCGAGGAGGCAGAAAGGGACTACCACCATCCTTGTCGGTCAGCGGCAGTTGGTCTCTACCATCCTCGTCGAGCGGCGGCCATGGACCTTCGTCATGGTCCTCGACCGGCAGCCATGGAGCGGCGCCATCGTCCACGAGCGGTGGCAATGGAGGGACGGCCTCATCAGTGGGCAATGGCCAAGGAGGTCCGCCATCTTCCACGGGCAGCGACAACGGAGGGACAACCTCATTGGTGGGCAGCTGCATCAAGGCCCCAGATGCACCATCGAACAAGAAGCGGCGCCTCGACTAGTGGTACCTGGTAGTAGTGGAAAAAGAAGTAGTAGAAGTTGTAGCAGTAGCAGAAGAAGAAGGAAAAGAAGAAGAAGAAGAAGTGGTAGTAGTAGTAGTAGTAGTAGTAGTAGTAGTAGTAGTAGTAGTAGTAACAATCTGTTATCATCTTGAATCTAGATTCCAAGTAGATCCCATTGTGATGCGATTTTATCTTCGATCTTGATCCCAATGTGATGCAGTTTTCTCTTTTCGATCTAGATCCAGTTGCTACTGTTTCCTTTTGCTAGTAAGATGGATTTAATTAAGTAGCATTATTATTGGTAACACTTTCATCCGATCAGTTCAAAAACGTAGCAACGGACTTTCCCCCTTCATTCGGTTAGTTCAAAAATAGAGCAACAGAGTAAGAAGGCCTATTGCTTGCGCTATCATCCGGTCTGTTAGAAATCAGGGAAACAGACTTTCCCCCCTTAGAACAAATGTGTCTTAGAACATAGATAAACATGACTGTTTTTATTACAAACAACACACTCTAATTACAAGTGACACAAATGCATACATAGGCATAGATCCACTGTCGGTACAAGTACAACGACACACTTTAAGAAAGGAATAAAGGATACTTAGGCATACATTCACTGTTGGTACAATGACATACTCTAACGAATGAAGCACGATAACACATAGGCATAGAAGTGGTGCACCGACGACAAACTACTACCATCACAAGCTCATGGCAACCCCGCGGCAGCATGGAATTCAGCAAAATGGCCATCGTGGTAGAGATACTAGCACGATGCCTCGCCCTAGTATCCCACGGCCACGCATGTGAAATGACGATGGTATGCGCATGGAACATGAGGTCACGAATGGTCCATTGCCTGTGACCAATGCATATATAGTAAACGAGATAGACAAGAAAATGAGCTCACGTACCTCCAATCGAACAATGCAAGATGGTGAACCGATGAGTGTAGGCGTGGACTTGTAAGAACGTTGTGCACCCGCTTATTTATTGAGCACTACGACGGGCACGCGAGCTCGGTGTGGCAGGCCAGAGCTGCAATGAAAAACGTGAGATGCTCGGAATATATTCAGGCCTAAGCCTGCCACGAATCTAGGTTGGAATCTTCAATGTTGCACATCGGTTACATGTGTGCACGACGGGTGTCACATGATGTGCCCGACGTGTGCATGTGTACATTTCGCCGGACTGTCCGGCATACAACACAAGACATTCTTGCGAGACAAGTACGATGCGGTTTTCTTTGCTAGTAAGATGGGTTTAATTAAGTAGCATTATTATTAGTAACAATTTCATCTGATCTGTTCAAAAACTAAATAACAGACTTTTCCCTTTCTCGAACCTAGTAGAATAATTGTGAGACCAAGAAGGCTTATTGCTTGCACTATCATCCGGTCTGTTCAAATACCTTATAATGGACTTTCCCCCTTGTCGAACTTTAAACAACTATTGTAAGACCAAGAAGGTCTATTTATTCGGCTTTCATTCGGTCAGTTCAAAAAGTAGCAACGTACGTCCCCTCTTCCTCAATAAAGATATCTTGAGCAATGACAACATACCAATCACAAATGCAACAATTTGAGTTAGAACATAGATAAACATGGCCATTCTTATTACCAGCAACACATTCATAGGCCACAGCATACATAGGCATAGATCCACTATCGGTACAAGTTCAACGACACACTCTAACAAAGGAATCCAGCGTACATAGGCATACATCCACTATGGGTACAATGACACACTCTAATGAACGAAGCACGACAACATATAGGCATACAAGTGGTGCATCGACATACTACTACCATCATGGGCTCATGGCAACCCCGCGGCAGCACATAATTCAGCAAAACAGCCATCCTAGCGCAGATACTCTTCTAAAGCACGATGCCTCGCCCTAGTATCCCACAGCCACGTAGGTGAAATGGTAATGGTATGCACATGGAAAAAGAGGTCACGAATGGTCCATTGCATGTGACCCATGTGGCAAAAAGGTCAGACCCACATAGAACAATGCAAGACGGTGAACTGATGAGTCAAGGCGTCGCCTATTTAGTGAGCACTATGGCGAGCGCGCGAGCTTGGTGTGGCAGGCTAAAGTTGCAATGAAAAATGTGAGATGCTTAGAATATATTCATGCACATCGGTTACATGTGTGCATGATGGGTGTCACGGGATAAGCCCGACGTGTGCACGTGTACAATTCGTTGGTCCGTCCGACATACAACACAAGACATTCATGCGAAACAATTTATGCAAGATTATGAGTCACAGGTTCCCTTTTGAATGTGAGTTAAATGAAAGAAAGACATTGCCATCATTCATGTGGAGAAAGAGAATAATTTTGTCATGTTGCACAAATCGAGGATGTCATGACTAGTCCAACTCATCTGTGGTGCATGGCTGAAAAGGTCTGCCAAGGGCATGGTCATGGATTCACACTAGATGATTCTCGCATGCCAACGGAGCCTGAAAAACGTGAACTGGTCGATGCGACTAGGCCTAGATGGAATATGGCAGATAAAATACTGCCAAAGGGTGGAAATCAAGACTGGTAATGGGCGTTCGTGACCGCCACTGTACGGACGTGTCAATTCAAGACTAGTAACAAGTGTTCATGACCACCACTGTAGGGATGTGTCGATTCAAGACTGGTAATGGACGTTCACAAAATGGCCGTTTCGGAATGACACACTCCCACCTATAAGAGGCAGTGTATCCACGAGTCAATCATTGTCATTTGCAGTTATGGCATTACACACTACCATGTTCCCTGCGTCGTAAGTCGACTTCTCAGTCTCAAGCGTGGAAGAAAAAGTAGAAGGAACTATTGGGTAGTACAAGGAATCCAGTACATTCATGATCGGAGGCCGTCAATGGAGGATACGTTCCTACCGTACGGGTATTCATGATCCATGGTACCCACCAGCAGGACCAGAAGGAATTTCCATCATCCTCATTCTGATGAATAGCGTGCAAAAGGTAGATGTCTTGTTGCTATGAATGCACATGCTCACATAAACACTCCAATGGTCAACCCTATGAATGCTTGCACAAAGGTACGAGTCTTGTTCCATGCGGTGGCTGGAGACGCAACAGATTATGATGGTACATTTTGAGTTCAAAATTTAAAGGAACTTGAATTCAGGAATGGGAATCTAGAACATGGCTTTAACTGCCTCGTGGGGCATCATGAGATTGAGCGTGTGTGGGACCATTCCGATTGCATAAACATATCCTACACTTACAATACTGGAGGATGACTGCATTGAAGTTCCACCTCCATCAGTAGGTAGAAGCATATGTACAACAATTGCAGCCCAAGCCCCTGTGGATGTCGTCTTCGACATAGGCGGCCGGGTGATTCGAGCAAGACGGGCCGATGTGGCGGCACTATCTCGTGTGATGGAGGCATTGCTCTATGGCAGCGGAGTGCAGTCAAAGTTAGAAATTGTTTCAATTAAAGATACTAACCCTGCTGCCTTCTTGCTGCTGATCAAATACGCCTGCGAAGGATCACTCCCAGAGGAGGCTAATTTATGGGACACCCCTGTCAACGCCTAGCCCGTGTTACTCTCACTCGCTGACATGTACTTTGTCAATGGTTGAAGCTTCACTGTGCGTCAAAGATGTGGGATGTGGCGTGTGAGAAAACTATGACCATATTTCTACGATGGGTATTTGAAACTAACTGCACCCAATTGCAGGAGAAGTGCATGTCTCTCATAGTGCTAATCTCATCGGACGGAATTCTCACAGAGGATTTTGTATTCGTGTGTTACCACCGTCCTGAAGTTATCAGGAGGATCCATGTGCTTGCTTTAAAGAACATCGAGTAGAGATTAGGAGGCTACCGCAAGGGTCCAGTGTAGTTTTAATGTATTATTTAAGTGTATTTTATCATGTCAACAGTCAAAACGGTACATTAATTTGTTGCACTGAAGTATATTTGTAATGCAATAGTCGGATCATCCTCCAGACATGAATCTACCAAGGAGAATAATCCGTGAAGTGCTCATCAATGTGTCACACCCTAAAATGTTTGGATTTCAGGATGTGATTAAAAAAATAATTAAATAATGATTTTCTCATAATTTTAAAAATTTTCCAACATTTATTTTCTTTACAAGAAATTTAGTATAGGAAAAATAATTGTTTGTTTTCAAAATTAAATAATGTTGTTCTGTGTCTATGCATTCATGATGATGCATTCTTGGGTTTCATAAGTGCAAAAGTTTCAAAAATGCATTCATACGATGATTAGGTCCTTCCGACAATTTTCCAGCATTTCCTGGAATTTATTCTCATTTTCTAAGAGCTAAATCCAATTTTTGGAAGGATGTAGAATCCTTTTCATGTTATTTGGATTAATCGTGTCCCAATATATCTCTAGGAATTTTCCTGAAATTTTTAGGATTTTTAGAGTATTTTTTGTGGCTTAATTGATTTATCTAGATTTATCTAGATTTATCTAGATTTATCTTTACACGGGAAATGTTTCAAAAAAAGAAAAAACTTCTCTATCCTTTTGGGCCGAGCCCGCACCCACAAGCCCGACTTGTGGCAGATGATAGCCCTCTAGGCCCATGTAAGCCCAGTAGTAGCTAGTACCCAGGTCGAGCACGGCTTGGCGGCGCCGCCACTGGCCATCCTAGGCGTGCATGCCCAGCATGCCAGGTGCCACCAACGTGTCCTATAAAGGGTACGCCCCGGGTGCCCAAGACCCCCTGCTGCACCGTTGCCGCCTCCGCCATCCTCGCCTCGCTGCACCGCGCCCTTGCCCCTTGCCCCGTGCGCCTGCCGCCTGCGCGCCACCACCGCCTCGAGCCCCGCGTCACCGAGCCGAGGACGCCCTGCCGGTCCCCGACGCCTCCTCGTCGTCGGAGCATCGTCGTCGCGTGGAGCTTGAGCTGGCTGTCTGCACCATCCGTCGCCAAATTTCCGGCCGGAATCCACCCACCCCACCGCTGGTGAGCCACCCCCCGACCCTCTCGACCTCATCCACCTCTTGCGCCACCCGCCCGAGACCTTAGTCCTCCGTAGCACCAACAATTTGGCCGATCAGAGCCGCCGCAAGCTAGGAGGAAGAAGAAGAATCCTTTTTGTGTTTTGGCCCTTGGAAGATCTTGTAATGTTTAGCCTTTTCCTTGTGTCTTGTGCATTTTTGCAGAAAGCCCCCTGGGAAGCTTAGGTCCCTGCAAGCCAATCCAACCTGAGCCTCTTTTGCAGATCTAACCCTGAGCATAGATCTATTCACGAGCAGTGTTTCATGTGTCTTGTGAATCTTCCTTGCTAGCCCCTATTATCTACGGTTAATTATGTTTAGGTCCTTAGAACCTTGTCCAATCCATAGATTACACGTTTTACCTCGGTTTCTATCCATTCAAGTTGCGTTAAGTTCATGATAATATAAAATACACGTTAGTGGTGATGTTTTCCTTCATGGATGTTTTTGAAAATAAATATGATATTAATTTGATTAATGCCTGATAAACATTTGTCTTCTCTAAATAAAAGCTACTTAGGGTTATACACCGCTTTTCATAATAAACATCAATTTGATTAATACTTACTTCATATCTTTTCTAAATAAAAGCCAATTAAGTTATATATCGGATTTTCATAAACAAATGTTAATTTGATTAATGCTTGTCTAAATAATGTTTTTCATATAGCTCTTCTTTTCCTTTACAACCAAAGTTTCTCCAATAGATGTGTGTCTTCAACGATAGTATCGTTCTTAGTATTTCATGCACCTTCGCGATCTTAGAATCGAGCTCTATCTTTTAGTACGTTCTTTTAAAGCTTTTCTTTTATTTTGGGGTATTGTTCTTAGTTGTACTTGTTTGTTTGCTTTGTATGTTTGTGCCGGTGATTGCTTCGAGTAGAAGGATCGTTGTTCGAAAAATTTGAAGATTAAGAGTTTCAACAGAGCAAGAAATAAAGAGCAGTAAGAGTAACTTTTCTTTGGAGAAAGGCAAGTGTCCTAATCATCCTTCTGTCGATGCTTATTTATAATACCATGATAATGTTAATTGGAACATGGAGCGACCACCTAGGAAAATAGTGCAACCATGAGAATTACATGGCTCTGGTCTTGGCTAATTAATTAGAGACTCTAGTTTGGGGTAATCTTACTGAAAGAGCAAGAGGGGGGATTGAGTCGTTGTAAAGCCCGGTCCTCTTAGGAAGTGGGCTTCCCTAATCACTATGCCTATTAGGGAGGTTTATGCATGCCAGACACCAAAACCTTTGCGGGTTACCACTTATTAGGGAATCTTTGTAAAGGCCTCGTAGCGTCCCTATGCGGTCACACCTTGGTAGTGTGATAAGTGCCTAGTTTTGCATAGCATGGTTGGGTCTAAAGTTCTTCTGAACTTTTACGCGACTTGTGATGAAAGTGTACAACCTCTATAGAGTGTAAAACTGATATATCAGCCGTGCTCACGGTCAAGAGCGGCCTGGACCCTCACATGATTAATAAACTTGAAGATGGACTTAAATCATTATTCTAGTTATTTCCTATAGCCTTGCTGAGTACCAACCATAAGTATACTCACCCTTGCATACAGCTGCTCAGAAAAGGAAGGTGTGTGAAGTTTTCTGAAAATGACGCTGAGTTCTAGGCGTACGCAGCCCCCAGTCGATTGCCTGTGAAGTTTGGAGCCTCCATTTCCACGATTAAGCTGTATATCTTTGATAGATTCGTAAGTCATAATTTATATTCCTTTACATGATCCTGTTACTGTTATTCACTGATGATATCACTATATGTATGAATCTAGATCCTGGCATACATATAGGTAGCACTTGGTTTTGTTTTAAAACCAGGTGTGACACAATGCCATTATGCCATGAAGTGTCCCAAACTCCCTTGAACCGCTTATCTACGTAAGGTCGCTGATGCTTCGGTCCGAGTCCCAAACGATCCATCGTGCCAGTGATCCAGGTCTCGTGGCGGTTTCCAAAGAGTTTCGTCTCCCGCTATCGAGCACAAAGGCGGGATCCAAAATTTTGAACTCCCCACTCCTCCTCTAGTCCTCCCCAGTTATATATAAATAAAAGAACGGAGCCAAGCCTCCCACATCCTACCTGGTAATTCCAAAATCAGTCCCCTCTCCTCTTCCCACCGAATAGCCCTAGTAGATCTGTAGCGGCGGCAGCAAGCGCGACCTCAGCAGTGCCGTCAAGTTGGACTGGCGGCGGGCTTCCTTGGCGATGGGCTTGAAGCTGCGAGATGGTTTGAGGCTGTCACTCCATCAGCTTCCCCGAGGCGGCCACTGGCGGCTGTCGTGCTCCACTATGTGCGAAGAAGACTAAGGAAGCGGCGCATGCCTAGGCTGCTCCATCGAGGCAGCATTCGGTACCTCCTTCTCTTCATGTTCGTCATGTCAGCTGTCTCCTCCCCGTATTGCTAAATTCAATTATTAGATTGCTTGCCTATGCTCTTTTGCTTTCAATATTGTAGTTGCATGCTTTGGTGAATGTGGATTTGTTGTACCCTATTGCGAGACTTGGTGAAAAATTACTGCTCGACCAGATCTCCTTTATCTTTCACCTTTTCCAATAATTATTTTTATGTCAAGTCAAGTTATTTATGTGGTTTGTAGAACTTAATAGATGAAATTATTAGATTTCTTCTCCATGCTCTTTGGCTTTCACTATTGTAGATAGATTGGGAAATGTGGATATACTGTATCCTATTGGAAGAGTTGGTGAAATAATAGTTGGTGAAAAATTACTGTTAAAATAGATCCCCTTTATCTTTCAACTTAATACATGAAATTGTTTCAGTTTGAACCATTCCCACATGTTTTTATGCTTGGTTATTTGTCCGTTCTTAATTTATACTTAAACAAATGCATCAACTGAAGTTTGACTATATCCTGTTTCAATCGGCCAAAGGGTCAACATCTATAGTCGCTCCTGTTCAGTCCAGCTCCAGGGTAACAAACTAAACACACAGTGATTATTGACGTTCCTTCTTTCCTTAGTTTAAATCAATTACAAGATCACAATTTGATTTTAGATCCACTGTTGCCAGATGGAAGTTATCAAATCAATGCGACTTCTTGCTCAAAAAATTGATGAGGCAGTGGAGTACTCAAGAAGCTCTACCAAATCCTTATGCATCAGTGTTGATGGGGAGCAAATTAACGCTGACAAACCAGATGGGGTACAACTTCGACAATGGTTTGTTGCTCACCAGGAAGAGTTAGCTACCTTGAAGAAGATTGAAGAATCAGAATCAACTCTCAAATTGCAGTCTGCCGAGATTGAGAAATTGAAGAAGGTAACACAAGATAGTGAAGCACTCCTTCATCGACTGCTAACCTATACAAGAGGTTGATCAATGCTCTACTTTCTCTCTTGAAAATATGAACTGGATGTAGCTATGTTAATCTCTGTTCTTTTGTGAGATAGTTATCTTGTAATAGTTTGTGATATGTGATGAACAATATGGTAGTGGTTGTCTCGATGGGGAATAATAATTTATTTTCTTGTATACATAGATATGTGTGTTTTGTTTATTATTTTGCCAACCGGATCGTAATTGAAATGAAATCAATTATTTGTCAGGCCCGATTGGTTAAATTTATGTTTGCCATAAGTGGGATTAGTCCACATATAATTGGGCCAAAAGTCAATTTCATTCACAAATTGGGAGTAAAAGAGCCGCAAACAATATGCACAACTTTGGGCTCGACCCAACAACAAATGGGTCTACCGAAATTAATTTTGGGCTATCTGAACAACATTGGCCTGTGGGAACAAATTTGGGCTCGACCCAATAACAAATGGGTCTACCGGATTCAATTTTGGGCTATCTAAACAATATTGGCCTCAACCCAACAACAAATGGGCCAAATACATTTTATGATGAAATAATTTGTCATAATTGTCATGCCACATCAGATTCTGTCCATCGTGGCAAATTAGTAGGAACCAGTTTATGACGTTTTTGTTTGAGGATTCGTAGGTGTCACTATCTTAGTGACGCAGCGAAATAGGAACGTCACTAGTCACGATTTATGACGCTCGACTAATAACGAAGGGTTTTTGTCACTACCGCATCATAAATCACGGTTTATGTTGCAAAAAATATGTTTATGATACTTTTGATTCATCATAATTCAGAAGATTTCTTGTACTAACACAAGAGATCTTAGGAACATTACCGGCTTCTTTGGGGGCTAAACTGCAAAATCTTAGAGCTTTTCTACCCATGGCCATGGTAGGCAGGAGCTCTGGCCGTTCAAACAATGGCGTTTTGGCGAGCTAGGGGCCTAGGTGGGTGGCGTAGGGATAGAGGAGAAGCAGGGGATCTTGCAGAGGCGCTCGCCGGCGATAGGGACCGGCGGTGTCGGCGGTAATCGGCCAGTGACGGATTGTGGGCGGCTCGAGCTTCACGCGGCGGGGCTCCTCCAGCGGTCGATTGACGATGGCTGGTGGTGGAGAAGACGGCGGCACCTTGGCGAAGCTGGTGGCCCTGGCGGCTTCGTCCGGCTATGCCTATTGGCGGTGAAATTGGGCGGACGGAGCTCGGGTGGCGGCTCTGGACTTCGTGGGGCCGCGGCACTCCAATGACTTGATGACAACAAGGAGGGGCGCACCAGCTTCATCTCAGCGAGAGGATTGTCATCGTGGTGGTGGCTTTCTCCAGCAGGTGGCCATCATGGCGAATCGGACGCGGAGGACCGGCGACGACACTGGGCTCCATCTCCACGGATGGCGGCGGCGCTTGCGCAAGCGAGGGTGCGAGGCGGTGGCGTCGGTCGGAGGACGCACGGGGCTCGGCTGCGATTATTTATAGGGGCACAAAGCCTCGGCCTGCGTGGCACGCACACCTAGGAGAAGGCGACGGCGGCGCTGCTGTGCGGCTCCGGGAGCTGCGGCAGCAGCTAGGCCAAGTTGGGCCGGAAAGGGTAGGTGGGGCCTAGCTGTCTGGGAGCGGGTTCGAGTGAAACGAGTCGGTTTGGGTTCGAAAGGATCCGGTACGATAAGGATTTTAGGGTTTTGTTACTTTCCGGAATATAATTTCCAATGAAAAATAAATCCAGAAAATTCTAGATAATGTTTTTGGAGCATGAAAAATATTCGGAAAATCCCAAAAATTTTGAGAAAAATCCAAGAGATAGTTTGGGATAGGTGGAGTCCAAATAAAATACTTGAAGCTTGTGAGGAAGATTCTAAAGCCTTCAAAAAATTGGATTAAGCTCTAGGAAAAATGAGAATAAATTTCAGAAAAATATGAAAATTTCTCAGAGGAACCTAATCGACGTCTAAACGCATTTTTAAAGCTTTTCACTCATGAAACACTTTAAATGCATCATCATGAATGTAGCACACGCAGAACAGCCTTATTTAATTCAGAAAAACAAAATTATTTTCCGATACTAAATTTTCTATCAAGAAAATAAATGTTGGGAAAAATTTCAAAAATATGAGAAAATCGTTGCTTTACTTTTCTTTTTAATCACATCCTGAAATCCAAAACTTTCAGGGTGTGACACAAGATGAGGAGTTTAAGCTTTATTATGCATGGAGATAGCTTGAAAAGAATTGAAATGCATGATATCAATGTAAACAAAAATACCAAGTGAGCATTTAAGCACCATTTGAAGGATAATGCTTGCATATCTCTGGGGATTGATTTCTTTCAATACGAGACTACACACATGATAAGCTTGCAAGCAATGTTAGTCTCAAAATCAATAACCATAAGATATCTCCCCCTAAATTTGTGCATACAAGTATTTGAATTACTTGTGAGAGACATGCACTAGTCAATAACCACGTTGGAAAGTAATCCTATGATTTGGACTTGGCACATAAGATATGAAATAAGCACTAGTACCATCTTCCTACAACTAACACTACTAGAAATATGAGCATTCGTCCTTTACGTACTAAAGTCGTCTGGTGCTAATGCGCAAAATTAGTACCGGGTAGAAAATTTTGGTCCTCGGAGGCCTTTTAGTACCGGGCAATAACACTGACCGATAGATAGTAAATGGTGACATTTAGTACCGATCAGTGTTATTGCCCAGTACTAAATGCCTCTCCACGGGTTACTTCAAAAGGAAAGTATATCTAACTCAATCACATGTGGTGAGATAGTAAAGAAGGTTCACATAAGGCTTGAGGTCGCGAGTTCGAATCCCACGGACCGCACACGCACATATTACGTGTGCGGGAACCTCCAGGTTGTTCGTCAATTTTTTTCTTTAGTTTTTGGATGCAAATCCGTTTAGTACCGGTCGGCGGTCGGTGTACTAAAGGTCGATTCTCCAGTAATAAACTATGTAGATTGCTTATGGGTTAGAAAGAAATATAAGCAACCTATCATATGAAGGGAATGAATTTTGATTTACGACGATGCCTCGAAGTTCCACATAGAGTCTTAAAAGAAACACTATCGCCAGTCATGAATACATGACGTTCTGGACATAAAGTAGTATCCATGCCCTCTGCCGCACGCATCGCGGATAAGCTTTTCAATTTGGTTTTTGGCCTTGTGCTTGTGGAGGCTTTCCCTCCCGTGGACCGTCTCCTTGGCTGATCCCTTTGCGTGTAGCCATGGATAAATCATGCGACCAAAGTGCTGCGCGTGCTGTGCAACCGTGGCCTTTTGCTGCGTGTCATTCTGCCTCTCTTTGTGCTCTGTCCCCTGGCCTGATCCAGTATGATTCACCCGAGTGCGGGCTTGGCTTTCAACACCACCAGGGGTAAAAAGAGGCACACCCCTGTCCCCCTGTATTTTTACTTTCTTGAGAAGGTAAAAGGTGCAGTGTCTTTCCTGTACGTACACGTAGCTTTAATTTTCAGACAGATTCATAGTGTTTTCGTGCTGTAAAAAATCAGATTCAGACACTCAAGTAGTGTGTTTACTATGACTAGCTAGTTTCACGATGAATATACTCAGTGTGTTTTACTCAACGAAAAAATGTGTGGATTTCTGTCTCAATGGAAGGCCTCTTACTTCTTACTCCCTCCGTTCCAAACTACTATTCATTTTAGCTTTTCTAGGTACATAACTTTTGCTACGTATCTAGATATACATATATCTAGGTCTATAGCAAAGGCTATGTATCTAGAAAATCCAAAACGAACAATATTTTGGGACAGCACGCTATTGGAAAACGGGACTTTAGTCCCGGTTGGATAGTGCCATAGATCCCGAAAATTCAACTGGAACTAACTATTCAAGACAAAAGGGGGTGTCCTTTATTCCTAGGTCATCCACCTGGGACTAAAGACCCACTTTAGTCCCGGTTAGTATTACCAACCGGGACTAAAAAAGTTTCCAAAAAAATAAAAAAAGGCCACCCGCGCCGGCCGGCCGTCCGTGCCCGCCCGCATCCGCCCACCATCACCGCCACCCACCTCTATCCACCTTCGCCTCCCGCCGGCCACCCGCCGCCGCACGCCCTCGCCCGCCTCCACCCCGCCGCCTCCGCTCCGTCCCCGCCGCCTCGACTCCACCCGCTGCCACTCGCCTCGGCCCGCCTCTGCTCTGCCCTTGCCCGCCCGCCTCCGCCCGCGCCTGCCTGTGCCGGCCACCACCCGCCGGTCACCCGCCCGCCTGCGCCCGCCGCTGCTCGACCGCCCACTGCCCGGCCGCGCCATTGCCCTACCCTCACTCTGTTGCCGCTCCTCACTGCCAGTGAGGGGCAAGCAGAGGGGGAAGGGGAGGGGCAGTAGAGAGGGAGGGGCGGCGGCAGTGGGAGGGGAGGGGGCGGCAACAACGTAGAGAGGGAGGAGAGGATGAGGAGAGGGAGGCGCCGGTGGAGAGGATGAGGAGAGGGAGGCGCCGGTGGAGAGGATGAGGAGAGGGAGGAGAGGAAGAAGATACGGTGGAGAGGAGGAGAGCGCTACCTGGAAGAAGATAAGGAAGGTGGAGAGAGAGGGGGGCCGCGTCGAAAGCACCCGTAGTCCCCCTTTGTCTTGGTTGGTAACTAAATCTTTTGTCCCAGTTGGAATTACCAATCGAGACAAAAGGGGGGGTGTTGGTGCCATATTTTTTAGCCGTTACAACCGGGACTAAAGTGGGGCTTTAGTCCCGATTGGTCTTTACAATTGGGACTAAAGCCCCTCCCCTCAGTGACCTTCGGTGCCTCATTTTTGACCCAGGACTAAAGGTACTTTAGTCCCGGGTTCAAAGTCAACCGGAACAAAAACACCTGGATGGAATGTCAGTTCTCTAGTTGCGGTAATTTGGGACGGAGGGATCGAGTGGATTTATCCATGCCATTTTTTTTTGGGAAATCTAATAAAGAAATAGAGCTTTATTAAATATCGTTCATGAAAACAATTGGTTCTTTAATTTTCAAGCCTTTCTTTAGCTTGCTGTAGGGATTTGCGAGCAAGGGACAGCTCCACGCACCTATTAAGTGATACAAATATTTATAAAAAACATAGATTTGAAGAGCAAATTACACTGTAAAGACACAATATTTTCTGAGCCCATCATGACGTAAGCTTTTATAGGTCCACCGCCCACGTTGCCTTCAGTGGATTTGGACAGTTGCCTCTGAATTAACTCCCTAGGCTCTCGTCTCCGTGGGGCAAATTGCTCCGCATTATACTCGCATTGGCATTGGCTTCGTAGAAGAAATTTAGATCCCGCATTGGCATTCTTCTTCACCCACCACAGTCAGGGCCTAGGTGTTTGTGATCATCCATGTTCTGGGACAAATTTGCTTGCCCTCGAGTACGTTCTTAATAATATTCTTTATAGAAAAGGCGATTGCAAATTTGACAAAATGATACCTAGCGGGGTACACAGCTTGAGGCATACTAAGCAACCTACATTTTAGGATCTACTAGAAGGGCACATCGATGCTTAACTTTGTTTACTTTTGCATGAATCGAGCACCAGACACAGCTGATTGACAACCAATCTGCTCCCCAATTGCAAGGGCTCTAAGTGGTCCAAGCTGATAGCTTCTTGATATAATATAATATTGCATCTAAGATAAAGGGTTTAAATACATACTGCAGGGGTGTGTTTGGATACGAGGGGTTAAACTTTAATAGTGTCACATCGGATGTTCGGATGCTAATTAGGAGAACTAAACATGAGCTAATTATAAAACTAATTGCAGAACCCTGTGCTAATTCGCGAGACGAATCTATTAAGTCTAATTAATCCATCATTAGCAATTGGTTACTGTAGCACCACATTGTCAAATCATGGACTAATTAGGCTTAATAGATTCGTCTCGTGAATTACACTCCATCTGTGCAATTAGTTTTGTAATTAGCCTATGTTTAATACTCCTAATTAGCATCCAAACATCCGATGTGACAGGTGTTAAACTTTAACACATGGTTGCCAAACAGGCCCGTACACAGCTTTGCATACAAAGTTGTTCTTAGCTACAAGCAGTAGACCTACAAATTGGTTTCATCACTCTATGTGAATAGAAGGATAACAATTGATGTCAAATCTGACCACATAAAAGCTTTCGAAGGACAAAGACTAGTGAGACGTTAGTACATTATATTTAGTAGTAGATCTTTTGTACTTTTTTATCTAAAAAGTATCTTCTGTACTTGTACTTGGCACATCCCCAATTTGTTGATCTAATCGGATTGAGGTTGTGCACGAAAAGGGAGCTGCTACCTTTGGTATGAAAAGGTCAAGCTATAGTTAATAAGCATATCCGCAATGTCCAAAGATGCCTGGTCACTTATTTCTCATGTGCCAATCAGGTCACTTAGTCAAGGAACAAGCTTACAAGCCTATTTTCACACTCTTACTATCACGGAAGCCTGATTTAATTCTCTTACATTTTCTAAGGGAAAAAAGTTCTCCCGGCGATGTGTTAATCATATAGGTTACTTTTTATATTTTTAAAAAGAATACTTCTCGGTTGAATCCATTTTCTATTCTTTTCATATAACTTTTTTATGGCATTCTTGCTATTTTTCCAACTATTTTTCAAGTAAATGCAACCTTGTTATTTTAAAAAGATGAATTATCCCTCTTAGATGTTGCTAAATTTTAAACCCTATGTTACTAAAAAAAAAGTAAACCCTATGTAGCTGTAACTTATAGCCAGAGCTAAGACATTCGTTTCAAGAAACATTGTGAGATGATGAGGTGGACCATATATTAATGGAATAATGGTGTGGTGTTCATCAATAGACAACTATTATACGAGCGAGTTGTTAGATCAACTGCATGTAACGTGCCACTAGTATAAAGCCAGCAGTTGGCTAAATTATTAGCCAGCACAGCAGTTGTATAAAACGTGTGAAAGTGAGACACGAAAAATAAACCGTCAGCTTAGATGAGCGGGGGCAATCATGCACGCCGCAACATGGGCCTTTGAAGCGAACCATGGGCCTTAACGGACAGCTCTGCCTGCCACGGAAGCCAGCCACCACGACGCGGCCCAGCGACCCAAGCCACTCCCCTGCTCCGTGCTCTCCGCTCGCCGTTGACCACGACGCCGCCGGCATGGATCGAGTCGAGGAGCCGTTCCCGCGCGCCGCTGCTCCTCCGGATGCCGGCTCTGGCGTGCCGCCGCCGCCCCCGGCCTGCGTCTCGTGAAGGTACAATAAACCCCTCTCACCCTCCTTTCTGCCCCACCGCCTCCTCCCCCTCTTCGGTGGTCGCCATCCTTGCCTCCACCACGCGGTCGCACGGTCGTCCGGGAGCTGGATCCGCACACGAGAAGTGAGAAACTCTGACAGGAACATAGCATTTTTTTCCCATTGTTGGGTTTAATGCCAATTAGATTTCGTGGGTATTAATGTTCTTCAGGAAGAGAAACAAGTTTTTTTCTCTTTTTATAAACGCAACAATTAAGTCATCAGGAACAGAGCAACTGTTATAAACTGATCTGAATGAAAGGAGCAGTCTCATGCCTGCGCTCTCCCTATCTCTGCTTTGTTGCCAAAATGACACACATGTTTGCCTTGCCCACGATTATCGAGCCATAATTTATACATTGACTCAAATGTGAAAATGTTGATTATTACACGCATATATACATATTACACATGTAGTGTAATCATACCATATGTCACATAGTAGATACTTTTTTTCTTATCAAGTAGATGCAGCATAGCTTCTCTTGATCAATAAGATGTTTGGCATCACTTTCAAACTAATGTTATTTCTTCTTGTCCTTTTAGACAGAAGCCGGAGGGTTGCAGATTCTTGCTGAACCAAGGAATTGGTTTTTATAGGGGAATGAATGATAATCATGGGATACAAAGCAACACATTAGTCCAATTTTACAGTGTACAATGAAATGTCGAACAGGACTGTAACATTTCATCACCAGGAAACACAAACCAGGTAGGAGTGGATCACAAACTGCAACAGAACTACAGAAGTCTTCCCTCTAGCTGCTTTTATTTACAATCCTGAGTTTGAGTCATAGGTTCAGCATGAGTGCTTATATTTTCATGGTTTGTTCTAATGATAAGCTAAGCAGCATTATTCTTTTAGTTGTAGGTGAAAAATATCCGTCAACAGAATAATGAATGGTTGAGTGCATAACTTGTGCTGGAATGAAGTTCTTTTTTCTAAAAGGAAATCAAATTGTGGTAGCTGGACTTCAGCTACCAATTCCTCTGTATGTCATTCCATCGCCATTCACAATGAATCCCATTTGCATTGCACCTCAGCTCGTTGCGTGTTTGAACCGGGTTTTGTCCAAATCATATATAGCTTGTGCTCATGCCAGCTCTAGTTTGCTGTCCATATCTGTCTTGACTTTACGAATCGAGATTTTGGCCTCCCAATTTGGGTACTAACTGCTGCAGTTTGTGCAAGAAAAGTTTTTCTTCTCCGCATGTGAATTTGAAACCCTAGCGTTTGTTGTGTTTCTCCACAAGTGCTGCTTTCAGTTTCAGGAAGCGTGGTGGGCCGTCCAAGGAAAGCTTGTAGCGTTTGTCGTCCTTCGTTAATGAGGCCAGCCTAGTGGGCCTCCGTATCTGGCCCTCCGTATCGGGCGGGGCTGCTAGGGTCTCAAAAAAAAGTTCTAGGATGGGCCGATGGGACAACCTTTGAGTTGAGGCCCCGTTTTCTTCCACTGACTTATTTTTAGCACCCGTCATATCGAATGTTTAGATATTAATTAGGAGTATTAAACTTCGAATAATGCCTTTTGTATGCCCTATGCATTGAGATGTCTCGCTGACATATGGACCCATGTCGTCTTAGTCCATGATTTGACAATGTGTTGCTACAGTAAACATTTGCTAATGATGGATTAATTAGGCGTAATTAGACTTAATAGATTCGTCTCGCCGTTTAGATTCGTCTTATGTAATAGGTTTTGTAAATAGTCGGGGCTGCTAGGGTCTCAAAAAAAAGTTCTAGGATGGGCCGATGGGACAACCTTTGAGTTGAGAAAACGTCCCCTGACTTACATGAGAGGCTATCCAGACGACGGAACGCGAGAAATGGGCGGCGAGATTACTTCGAATAATGCCTTTTGTATGCCCTATGCATTGAGATGTCTCGCTGACATATGGACCCATGTCGTCTTAATTCATTCCTCACAATATCGTGGATATATACTCCTAATATGTTATTCGGCGGCATATTATGGATTTATTGGAACAAATAACCCTAATTTAATTCGCACCTTACTGGAGTGAGTCAAGGCTCAAGGGTATGTTCAGATATTTCAGAACATAAAGTTTCCGTGGTTCCAAATATTAAGGAGATGTTAGCACATTTTCAGATAATCCATGCATTACTGTTTATTATTCCCAACGCCTATTTTTCAACTATGAATAATCGAAAGAGGAGCAAGAACATGCATGGAGCAGTGCGGTGACTCCGCATTATTGATTGCTCTGTGTTCCCACTGCAGACAAGGAAATCAGACAAAGGAAGTACAATATAAAGAGAGCAGATCATACTAATAATCCATGAATCACAAGAGGTCCTAGCAGGTGGCCCATCATCTTCATGATAATCTCGAACGAATGACCTATCTGCTTGTCACATCCATGCAAATTCGTGGTGCAGATCGATCTCAAAAGTCGGCACACACAGCTAGCCGAACCTCACAAAATTCAACCCCGAAATCCTGGAGATCGTATCGCACTAGCGCGAGCGCGTGTGAAGTGCTCCTTCCGTTCCAAATTATAAGTCATTTCAATTTTGTTAGAGAGTCAAAACATATCAAGTTTAACCAAATTTATACAATAAAGTACTAATATTCATGATACCAAATAAGTATGATTAATTTATTTATTAAATATATTTTTATATATCTATTCGGTACCATAAATTTCTGTGATCCTCTCTATAATTTTGATCAAATCAAGAAAGTTGGAACTTGTAATTTGGAATGGAGATGAATTAAACAATATCTATAGATATTATATATAGCAATCAGAACAAAAAGGTACTACCACAGCAGCAAGAAATACGGCACGCCATGATCTGATCGCTTTGTTTTGCTGGGCAAAGTGCGGGACAGATTTGGCTGTGCCTGAAAAACCAAACCGCGTATGAACAGAATCCAAGACGGATCGACGTAACGCCACTAAGTTTGATTACCTGAACACTAAACAAACTAGGAAGGCGCAAAGCTGGATCTGGCGCAACTAAACTACCGCGAGTCCAGCTGGGGTACACCAGGGCCTGTCCCCGGCCTGTCTCCCCTCTTCCTGACACTGCACACCCATGCATGCATGACATGATTGTAGGAGTACAATGTTGTTAAACACGTACTGTCGTCAAAAAATAATGCATGGACGATCATAGTGTATCACATGAGAACTGGGAGAAGTCGAACAAATTCAGTGATCAGCAGATAGTGGTGGGGGCTAAAAATGATTACCTTTTTCATCTTCTGTACCCTGTGATGCATGAATGATGCCTTAATCAGGACTTATCCACCATATACTATATATCCATGTAGGAACAACACACATTCTCGTCACAAAGTACAAATGAATCGATGGGACTTTTTGATCGTTGCTAGCTGTAGATAACAAAATTCAAAACAATTAATTGTCCGATTCTTGAACTCCATCTGTACTAAATGAAAGAACAACGAAAAAATTGTGATGGTGCTCTATCAGTCTGGATCATGCTGTGTAGGACGATCTCTTTTGGATGCTAGTGCTAGAAATGTATGTGCATGCCTTACTAATTTACGGAAGGGCATGGGTGGCTTTTGAGCGAAAAGGGGGTAGATTAGGTAGTCACGGCGGGGGCTTTAGGGCAGAGGAGGCAGGCGAAGACCACGGCACTGTAGGGCTAACGCACGGCACAGGGGCGTCCCCTTTTCGTTGCGTGTCCCTTGTATATATTGTTGTTTAATTAGGGTCGGGCGTACCTAAAAAGAAGGCGCTGTTGATCACAGTATGCTAGAGGCATGCATATGGTGCATTCTTTTGTAACATTTGTCCCCCCTCGTGCGCCCCTCAGTTTGAGGATAGGTGAACTCTTTGATCTGATGCTGAGCAACAAAGCAAATCCCCTTGGAGTAAGCGCGTTTGCATGCAATATTGTAATGGAAATGGGGAATCCGTTTTTTTAATATGACATTTCAGTGTTAATTAGCCTACACGTTGGGAACCATCGGCGTCAAATAAACAAAAACGGCGATAATATACTATGTAGCACGGGTTTATATAGAATTAATAAGTTGAATAAACCAGCTGGCAGCTGATATATACTACTCCCTGCGGTAATAAGTTCCGACGCCGTCGGCTTTTTTGATCTTCCAAGTTTTATGTTGACCGCTATCTTTTCCTTATTATTATTAGAATATAGTTGCATCTAATCACTATGGGAAACTAATTTTGTAGGCAAATAATAACAGTATAATAATAGGTCGAGGCACCCTGCGCTAGCTGCGCAGCAACCAGGACCGGACCCATGCATGCAGGCATGCAGCGCGCGCGTCGGTGTCGCCGGCGTGTCAGGCACTCAGGCTCTGTGGCGTGCAGACATGCATGCCATGCCCCTGTGGCTCTGCCCGGTGTCAGGCTATCCTACCACCACAGGTCTAGGCTAGCTATCTGCTGAGTCCGCGGATAGTTCCGATGCCTAGACATATCTTCAGAAATTAAAACGATCTGCCAATTTAAAAGAGGGAAAATAGCTGGTAGAACGAAAATGTAGCAACGTGCATGTCGTGCCATGGAGATGATGATGAGACAGATGCTTCGTGCCTGCCGGCGTTCGTCTCCATGCATCCTCACCTCACCGGCCGGCGACAGTCGATGGAGGGCCGGCCGGCCGTATATACAGTGGTGATCCTGTACTTTGTACACAGTACACACGTGACACGCCAAGAGAGAGAGAGGGGGGTGGTCACGAATGGATTACTGGAACAAGCAGCATGCCGCTTTCAGTAATTCGTTGACAGACACGGCTTTGGCCTTACCGCGCCGCGCACCATGTGCAGGGATTAAAAAAAGCTTTATTTGTGTACACGACGTTTCTGAGAATAAACAGAGTACCATCAAAGTCTTTTTTAAAAAATACCAATCATCCTTGCTGCGGTTGGCCGATTTTATTTGGTTGCACAAAGGCTGAATGGAATATATATTGACTAGGGACTATTTATGCATTGCGTTGTGATGGCTCGTAGCACTACAAGAAAACTGTGCATTCATCTAACGCGTTAGTACCGGATGGCTTTTGATCCGATACTAACACACGGAATTCGTACCAGCCTAAATTTTCGATCCTTAAAGATCTTTTAGTAATGAGTCAAAATACCACCCGTACTAAATATCACCCCTTAGTACCAGTTGGTGTTAACCCGATACTAAAAGACCTGGACCATTTAGTACCGGGTAATAACACCAATACCCCGTGGAGGACCATTTAGTACCGAGTAATAACACCAACCGGTATTAGGCAGTGTTATTGCCCCACAGGTTACTTCAAAAGGAAAGCATGTCTAACTCTATCACATGTGTTGTGGAGGTGAGATGGTAAGGATCGTTCGTGCAAGGTTTGAGGATCGTGGTTCGAATCCTACGGACGATTTAGTACCGGGTATATTAGCCGGTGGCATTTACTACCGAATAAGCGGTACCGATCGGACGCTCGGTACTAAAGAGGTTTTCCGAGGTTTTCCGACCGGTACTGGAAGTGAGTTGTCTAGCAGCGTAGAATTGTAGGCCACTTTAGCTTTTATAGATATAAAAATCATGTATTAAAAAACAAAACTACTTATAATTTGAAACAGATGGCTTACATATGTATTATCCCTTTTCTTTCTGTACTAGAACACGTCTCTTTATAAGTATGTAGGAGCAATTAACGTAACCTAGAATATCATGAAGTACTCTATCCTTTGAATAAATGTAAGGTGCATTTTGTTTTTTTGAAAAGTCAAACTTTATATGTATTGATCGAAAGTAGTCAAAATACAATTTGGTGTAAAAGGAAGTCAATTTGTAGTATGTTTACGTATGAAATTGTTCAATCAGATCTGCCACATTAGTAAAGTCTGAATTATTTCGAGAGTATGCTTCAACATGAATTTATAAAAAAAAGCGCACCTTGTTACCAAAGGAATGCTAGCTTCGCTCCATTCTCAAAATGTACGTACAGCAAAGTAGCATGGACCAGGTTGCTATAGCAGCGCTGCTAGCTCCGCACATATGCTACCTGAAAACAGACAGGCCATGGGCGTCCTTGATAAGCTAGATTGCCTAGGACACTGTACATGTGGCCCTGCAATTGCCAAATTTTATCCATTCAGGTGGCTTTGGTAGTTTCAAGTTATATTTTATTCTTTTCTGTTAATTTAAGATCGGAAAGAATCGTCAAAATTCACCAGTTGTTTCCCATAAACCACACAATGCAGACCTTAGTTTCAGTTTTTTTCCTTCATGTTTTGCATAAAATGGGTTTTAGTTACCAACTTAACTACCCTTTGCTGCCGTGCCTCTTGTTCATAGTATCTGCTGCCTGTGTATGTTCAGCTACTGCATTATGTCGGCATCACAGCGAGAAATTACTCTACGAGATGGTTCAATGGCATGAGAGAAATTCTCTCTTTTTGTTTGTTATTTCCTTCAGTTTGTTTTTCCTGTTTTCCAAAGTGTTAAAGCTTTTTAACCAGACACCTCCTCAATTCACGAGTACTGTCAGTGAAGTCTTGGGTAATCTGTTTCTATCGACAAGTTCTTTAGGACTTCTCTACCTCCATGCATGTGCGTACTTGAATTCTGTCATAGACAATCAGCGTGTGTACAATATATTATATATACACAAACACACGTACACATTCTTTCTCTTTTTTTATTGTTTCCCCATGTTCTAGACCTATATGTACACACGTCCAATGAAAATTTCCCCCCCGACTAGACTATTTATATAAAGTATGGACACGGTTAATTTACGGCCGTAAATTAGACTGGTCCTACGGCCGGACCATTTTTGGACTACAATGATAAGAAGGCAAACGGCTTTTCCTTTTTATTCATTAGCCCACGTGACCGTGTCAGAAAAAATGAAAACTAGACAGGTTTTGTCTCTCCGGTCTCCCAATTTTCCTGCTTTTGAGATGAAGCGCAAATAAATCATACTGCACGCACACAACACAGAAAAAAAATACATATGGACCAAAAAATGCACAGTACAAGATCCTAGATCTCATGTGCAAATACAGGAACCTAGTCTGCCAAAATTAAGGTTCATAATAGCCTATTTTACACAAACAAATTTGCCACACCCCTCCTGCCCTGAACCTAAAAATACAGCATCACGGGCAAAACTGAATGACATGATTCATGGGATTGCACACGCATCTCACAGAAGGGTTACTACCTGCATAACAAATGAGCTTCTTTTATGACCTACAATACAATTGAGGAAAAAAAAGGCACCAAATCAGTTAGGCTGTAGCACATAATAAAAGGACAAACTAAGAAAAATTAGTTGGATTTGGTGAAGAACTAGATTGTGTATCCTGATAATCAACAGAGACACTAAGAAAATAAGGCTAGCAAAACTTGCCTCTGCAAATTATTGTTTTGCTTGTTTGTAACAAAAAAAATTATCTAACTAATAATATTACTTTGCCTAACTGATAACAGTGATTTGCCTAAGCATACTTTGACTAACTGAGAACAGTACTTTCCCTAACTCACACAAATATCACACTATCAACATCATTATCTATCATGAACTCCAGTTCTGCAAAAAAAGCAAGTAGTCTACGTATCTAACTCGGTACCATAAACCAAATGATAAGTCTAAATATACACAAAGTCGTCACCCCTGATCCTCTAGCACCAAAAAAGCATGGATTTGCTGCATCATTGGCTTTGTGCGAGCCTGATCTAGCACAATCACAAATTAGGAATTAAATCAGTAGAAAAATGGAAAGAAAAATGGCAGATCATCATAAGCACACAAAATTGCTAAATCAGAAACATAAAAGTTTGGTAAACTAAAATAAATAATTTGCTTGTTGATTTAACATGAGTTGCCTACAAAATAAAATCCATAAAATTGATTCAAAGCCCATGATGGAAAATCATAAAAAATACAGGAAAATGCTCAAACAAGAACACAAAAAATCCTAAACTAAACAAATAAATTGCTTGTCGATTTAGCATGAATTGCCTACAAGCAAAATCCGTAGGATCACCTCAATGCCGTCGGTGGTGATGAGATGCAACCACCATAGCATAAGTTGCCTCACCATGCTTGACAATGCATATATGTATTCAAATATGTACTTTATAGTGTACCTGCATAAAATTCATCTATGATGAAATAAGAATTGCAATGTCCACCCAATTTAATGCCTATACCTTCTTGGGCCTAACATTTCTGTTGTTCTATATCATTCAAAAAGAAAATTGACTCAATTTGAAAAGAAGACACTAATTTGTGTTAGAAAGCTATTTTTCTAGAAGAAGATTTAAGTTGGATTAAGGGAATTGCAACTAAATGAATCAACAATTGTGTATTCCCTAAAGATGGAGAAGTTGGTCATAAGTCATAAGTCATAAATTGTACCCTACTCTGATTTCTTTCTATGAATCAATTTAAACCTCTCAATTTCTCTAATCATAAGCCACCGTAGAACTTCTAGGCGTTCTTTTTCCTCTTTTCTTCCTCTTCTCGCTAAATGTGTGTATCAGTCATTGGTAATGATTGTTTACCACTAGTAGAGCACTGACCTTCCATCCAAGTGCTTTTGTCCTGATTAACATTAGACCCATGACTAAAGTGCCTTTAGTCTCGGGTCAAAAATGTGGCACCGAAGGCCGGAGGGGGGGGACGCTCTAATCCCGATTGGTACAACCGGGACTAAAGCCCCGCTTTAGTCCTGGTTGTAACGTCTATAAAAAAATTGCATCGACGCTCCCCCGCTTTTGTCCCGGTTGGAAATTCCAACCGGGACTAAATCTCCTCCCCTATAAATCCAGAAACTCTTCTTCCTCCCCCAGCCAGAGCCACTCCACTTGACCGAGAGCTTCATCCTCCTCTCCATGGCAAGCAAGCAACTTTAGGGAATGTGCTGCCCAAATCTTTTTTCCTCATTTTTGTGGGGATTTCACTCATCCAAAGTGTTGTGAAGGTTAGCTACTTCATCCTCCTTTCATTTATTGTTATTATACTTTATTTTATGCTTTAGAGAGGGAGAATGGAGAGGATTTTTATTTATACATGTTTTTGAGCTAGAATTTGATGGATAGCTTGTTTGTTATATATCATTAAAAATAACTTGATCAATATTAGGTATGGGAAAAAATAGAGTAAATATGTTTTTAATATTTAGTCATTGCAATAAAATTAAGGTAAATAAATTGTAGGTGTAAGAAATAGAATTTGGTCATTGCTAATCTTTTTAATGTCACTGTAATTTAACAATAATTGTATTTCTTTGACCAATAATTTATTTATCTCATGTTTATTGCAAGAACTAAATATTATAAACACACTTACTCTATTTTCCCCCTACCTAATATTGATCAAGTTCTTAATGTAATACAAAGCCCTATGTTCATTTTCCACATAATACGGTGCAGATGGACTGGCAATGGATGTACCACCTCTGTTCCTTCAATCCCAGAGAACAGTGTCTGCACATGGCATGAATGTGCTTACACTATTCTCTGCACATAACACAATCTTCTATGAAGTCTATGGAAAGTCATCCTCACTCCTCCAGTACAAGAAAAATAATGGTAGAACAGAAGAGCTTCGAATCCACAAACTTAGGTTGAATATCATAAAAGAATCTTGAAATAGTATTCCAAATGCCTTTTGGAGCCTAATTCTGATAATAGAAGTATGCTGGCCCAATAGCCTATTCAGGCAGAGATCTGTTCACTGACCTTGACCCATCGGCTTTTGGTTGGTTTTGGCTTGCCCAAATGGGCCATGCTTAGTGAACAGATCTTTTTCCTAGATGGGCTATTGTGTGCCACCATACTTCTATTATGAGAATGTGGCACTTGCTCCAAAAGCCATTTGGACAATTATTTCAAGATTTCTTTATGATATTCAGCCTGGATTCGAAGATCTTCTGTTGTACCATTATTTTTTGGTACTGGATATGTGGAGGTGACTCTCGATAGACTTCGTAGAATATTGAGTTATGTGAGATGGCTTGGAGGGCAAACATTCTGCTATGTTGTACCATTATTTTAGGATAATTAACTACATGAACTAAAGTGCGGATATCATGCCTGCACCCACTGTTTAGATGACACAGACAACATGTATTTGAAACACTATAGGAAGGTTGTGTATATGGGCCATCGTCGATTTCTTCCTGCTAACCACCTGTTAATAAAGAAAGGGATGTGTCTCAAAGGGGCGCCAGACCATCGTAAAGAACCTACACACCATAATGGAAAGCGTGTATTTGAGATGATAAAGGATGTAAGCATAATCTTTGGAAAGGGTCTCGGTAGCGAACCTGTTCCGAATGACAATAACGGATGTGCACCCATGTGGAAGAAAAAGTCTATATTTTGGGAGTTACCTTATTGGGAATTCCTAGAGCTCCGCAACGCAATAGATGTGATGCACCTAATAAAGAATTTTTTGCACGAACGTGCTAGGCTTTATGGGTTGTTATGGGAACTCAAAAGATACATTGGAAGCACGATAGGACCTGAAACATATGAAGCAATGAGATGATCTACATCCAAAAAAGAGAGATAACGGACAACACTACTTATGTCTTGCCAGTTAAACTCTCGACAAGGAAGAGAAGGATACCATGTTTGAATGCATGAATAGTTTCAAGGTTCTGTCTGGGTACTCTTCGAATATAAAGGGAATAATAAATATGAAAGAAAAGAAATTCACAAATCTCAAGGCCCATGACTGCCACATGTTGATAACCTAGTTGCTTCAGGTTGCACTTAGGGTTATTCTACCAGAGAATGTACGATTGGCGTTTGTAAAGCTATGCGTGTTTCTCAATGCAATTTCGTAGAAGGCAATCAATCCAGCCAAGCTAGTAAAGCTACAGAACAATGTGGTACAATGTCTTGTCAGCTTTGAGTTGGTATTTCCACCATCCTTCTTCAATATTATGATGCACCTCTTGGTTCACCTAGTCAAAGAGATTACTATTCTTAGTCCAGTATTCCTGCACAATATGTGGCCTTTTGAGAGGTTCATGTCAGTCCTAAAAAACTATGTTCTTAATCATGCCCATCTAGAAGGAAGCATCGCTAAGGGATATGGAATAGAAGAAGTCCTTGAGTTTTGTGTTGATTTTATTGACTCAATTAATTTGATTGGGGTTCCAATATCATGCCACGAGGGGAGGCTGCAGGGAACGGGCACCCTTGGAAGGAAATCAAGTTTGAGCAATGAAACTGATTTGTTCCATAAAGCACACTTCACTTCTCTACAACAATCATACTTTGTGGCTCCATATATCGAGGAACACAAGCAAATTCTACTTTCCTAATACCCAAGAAAATCTGATGCCTAGATTCTACGTCATCACATGGATACTTTTCCCTCTTGGTTGCATCAACACCTTATGGGTAACTCCATGATTCATGAACAACTCGCTTGGTTAGCCAGGGGACCTTCTAGCACAATCATGAAATTCCAAGGTTACAAGATAAATGGTTATACATTTTACACGAGAGCCCAAGACAAGAAAAGCACCAACCAGAATAGTGGTGTCCATATAGATGTCATAGACAGCAACAAGAGCAAGGACTCATATTATGGTTTCATAGAGGAGATCTAGAAACTCGAATATGGACTGCTGAACATCCATCTATTTTGTTGCCAATGGGTGAAACTAACTGGAGGTGGCGTAACGAAAGATCAGTATGGAATGACAATAGTAGACCTAACCAAGACTGGATACAATGATGAACCATTCATACTTACCAATGATGTGCATCAGGTTTTGTATGTGAATGACATGTCTAGCAAACCAAAGAAAAATTCAAAAGAGCCATGGGAGCCAAAGCACTACATAGTGCTTCCAGGTAAAAGAAAAATCGTGGGACTCGAGGAGAAAACAGACCAATCAGATGATTATGATCAGTTTGATGGCATGCCTCCATTTGCTATTGAAGTTAACCTAAGCATCATGCTACCCAAAGAAGAGGCTCCATACTTACGCTGCGATCATGACCAAGGAACTTTCGTGAAGAAGAAGTTTTTTAACATTACATTGTAATGCACTATGCTTCACCTTTATGTAAAGTTCTATGATTTCATGTACTACTTGATACAATTTTTAATTTAATGTATCTATGATTTCATCTGTGTTTAAATTAGGTGAGGTGAAGAATTATTCGTCCTTACCAATGATGTGCAGTAGGTTTTCTATGTGAAGGACATGTCTAGCAAACCCAAGAAAAATTCAGAAGATAAAGAAAAATCATGGGAGCCAAAGTGCCACGTAGTTCTTCTAGGTAAAAGAAAAAATCGTGGGAGTCAAGGACAAAACAGATCAGTCAGATGATTATGATCAGTTTGATGGCATGCCTCCATTTGCTATCAAAGTTGACCCAAGCATCATGCTAGCCAAAGAAGAGGCTCCGTACTTATGCCACGGTCATGACCAAGTAACTTTCACCAAGAAGAAGTTTTTTAACATTACATTGTAATGCACTAAATATGGTTTGCCTTTATGTAATGCTCTATGGCCATCAGAACCTTTGCATTATATTGTAGTGCTCTATGAATTATATTGTAATGCTCTATGGTGAACATTTATTCGATCAATATAAACAATGTTACCTTAACCACATGCATCATGCATTTTTTGCGCGTTGAAATTATTTAATGAATAGTTTGTTGATCATAATGATGCATTAAAATAATTATTTTAGAAACTTATATAACTAGTATAGAATTAATGACTGATTCAAACTTATTTTAACTATACTCTATTTAATATATTTCTGCGTGCTCAAAATATGTAAAGTTTTTATTTTTTTATTTAACAAAATCAGTGGAAAACAACTGAAAACATACATAAATTGTAATTGGAAAACATAAATTTATTCGATCAATATAAACAATATTAACCTAACCACATACATCAATTGCATTTTTTGCACGTTGAAATTATTTAATTGAATAGTTTGTTGATGATAGTGATGCATTAAAATAATTATTTTAGAAACTTAAACAACTAGTATAGAATTAATGACTGATTATTTGCCCGCCATCTCTCCGCCATCACGGCCGCCCTGGCCACCGTCATCCGCTTGCACCATCACCCCGACATCGTTCGCCCGCTGTCGATCTCCCCGCCAGCCGGTACGGGCTGACGCTCCCCCTCCCCCTCCGCCCCGCGCGCGCCCGAACCGGGGCCCTTACTGACGCAAGGGTCCCTTTTTTACTGTTTTAATTTCATTACAAGTATGTATTACTATTTTTATTTAATTATAATTATGTATTACTATTTTTATTTAATTAGCTTCAAATAGGTTAATTGTTTATTAGTATGGAGTAATTAATTATAATTATGTATTACTATTTTTATTTCATTATAATTGTGTATTAATTGTTTTTATTTAATTATAATTGTGTATTAATTGTTTTTATTTCCTTCTACATTTTAATGAGCTAATGAGATCATAAATGCTTCAAATTTGTCCGGTATAATACGTGGAGTGTATATGTTCCATTTTGAGTGCTAGTACTTAAAATATGGTGTATAAAATGAAGTATCCAATTTATAAATAGGTTAAGTGATCTCGAGCTTAGCTTCAGAGTTTCAGTGATATCCTGTCATGATCAAAAATAGTGATAAGTTCAAACTTTAGGCTCCAAAATAAATAATCAAGTCTCCGTTTTGGTCCTCCTTAACTTCCTAAATCCATTTACCCGGTATTGCTATAAATAAAAGACACAATATCTCTTATCTTTTCTGATAGCATTTGCTAAGGAAATATTCCTAGAGGTTCCAAATTTTGGAAAGGCATTATTGATATAGGTGCATAAGTTAACTTATCTTTTTGTAATATTTGTCTCATTCGATGCTAATACTTGAGTTCAATTCGAAGACATGTCGGTGCTTATATAATTTTTCAACATTACTTTTAGGTTATGCTTTTATAGTTTTACGCACTACTTCGTTCAACCACTAGAATAGTGGAGTTTTGGTTTCATGAAATCAACAAAATCAAACTTTGATGCTGAATGATTCATTGATGCTACATTCAAAGTCTATGATATAATTTTTAATTTAATGTATCTATGATTTTATATGTGTTTAAATTAGTTGAGATGGGAGATGAAGAGGATGCAAGGTATTTAATGGAGTAGATTATTGCTAGTGGTAGTGGTTCCAATGTTCCAATAACGTACACCAAGGATGAGGATAGCCAGGCGGACATGTTCCTCAACATGTCCGGTGATGACAATGATGAGCCCGAGCACTGCGTTGATGACAATGCGGAACAAAATCTTGTCGTGACGGAAGGTTCGGCGAGGTATATATCATTTTCATTGTTTAACTCCATCTATAATTTCATATTAATTCTTACTATGTATTAATTAACAAATCTTGAATTGTTAGCCCTCTAGATCGACGAAGCGAAATAAGCCCCGAGATCGTACAAACATAATGGAGGGAAGGCTTCACATGACGGAAGTGATAGAAGAAGGCAAGCCAATTGCTCCCGAACATCTGGCTAGAAAGTTCGTGAGTTAGATTGGGGCTATTGTAACATGCCCATCAGATTAGAGAATGGAAGGGTAAAGAAGATAATCCATACGTGCTCCCGCAGACACAAAAGGATATGTTGTGGACAGATGTCAAGAAACACTTCACACTTCCTGAAGGTATCGTAGAAAAAGATTTGAAAGAGTGGATGCTAAAGAAGATGGCAACCCAATTCTAGACCTTCAAGAAGAATCCGGATGCCAACTTGATAGAAGGGCCAAACTTCAGATTTCAATGAGTGGCCAAAGTTAAGGGATCACTGGAACTTATTTGTCGAATACAAGATGAGCGAAGTGCAAATAAGGTTCGCGTCAACATTGCCAATGCTAGCAAGAAGGAGTACCATCATCGTCTAGGGCGAGGTGGTTACATGAGTGCAATTCCCAAATGGCACAAGATGGAATAAGACCTATTCGATTGAGGTATTGTACCAGCAACTATTGACTGGCCCGATCAATTGGAAAATTGGTATTACGCTCATGGAGGCAACCTGAGCCAAGAGGATGGGACACTTATGTTCAATGAAACAATACATCAGAAGGCCGAAAGACTTATCAAAAATATTGAAGATGCTAAACCTAGGAAGTTGAAGGTGGATAGAGAGAACGATGAGCTTACATTGGCGCTCAGGGATCCCGAACACCTAGGATGTTGCCAAGGCTACGGGATCATTCCGTGGAAGTTCGCTTTCTGTAGGTATATCGACTTATACAGAAGTCGCAAGCGAAGAAAGGAACAACAAGATGAGAGCTGGCAGTGCATGTTAGAAGCCAAAGTGCATTCACAAGAAGTAAGAATGCAGGAAGAAATTAATCGTCGAGTGGCCCTGGCAGTTATTGAGCCCTAGTAGTTACATTCAATACAAAGCTTCCGGTACGTATGAAGTTTGCACATTTTGTACATTCTATAACACGAATCTTTCATAACTTATTTTTTCCCACTAAAGTGCTTGAGACAGGAACAAGGCAATAATCTATGTGGATACTACGTCTATGAGCACATGAACAATTTTGTGCGTTGTCGTTGCATGATATAAATGTACGTAAAATAAAACTATTAATAATTAATTGTTTTCTATCTCCTTATATTTAATTGTTCGTGTAACATTCACATATTTCCAAATTACAGATGTTTAATATTCAACAAAAACTCTTGGAGAAGGACAGGATTTTGGCAATATGTGAAGGTCTCATAGGATTCCTGGTGGACGAGGTGATAAATCCCGCGGGAGAATTTTATTACGATGAACGTTCAATAGACGCATCGAGCAACGCCATGACAGGAGGATCCTAAGAATGAAGAGGACAAATTATTATATATATAGTAATTGCATAAATACTAGTTTGATGTGTATAATATACTAAGAATTATATATATATATTTATTGTCATGAAATATATATATGACTTGAATACAATATTAATATGGAAAAGAATTTTTTTAAAAAAGTCTTAAGTACTAAGGAGTACGTGCATGCGCCCTGCAGGCGCACATACAAGTGCATGCACGTACCCCCTTTAGTCCCGGTTGGTAAAAGGAGCCTGTGCTGTGCCTGGCGTGACCGCCTCTTTAGTCCCGGTTGGTAAAACCAACCAGGACTAAAGGGGGTCTTTAGTCTCGGGTGGGGTGAATAATCCGGGACTAAAGAACCCCTTTTGTCTCAAAAATTTAGTCTCGGTTGGATTTTCGGGATCTATGGCCCTATCCAATTGGGACTAATGCTGTGTTTTCCACCAATGTAACCAACATCCATCCTTGCCGCCACAAGCACTACCAGCCAAAAAAATCCCAGAAGTGTGTTGCTGGACAATAAGCACATGCACATGCTTCATTTGACTAAATTAAATCAGTTATATCTAAAAATGATGGACATGTAAGAGCACATAGGGAGTGCATCTGCTGCAGATGAAACATTTCCATGCATACCCACTACTATTATGTTATTGCCTACCTGTAGTATTGCCTCATTCAGAGCTATGTTATTGCCCAATAGAAAATGGGGGAAGATATTCATAAAAAACTATGTTTGCAGTTTTATTATCGGAAGCAGAAAATTTCTCAGATCATGACCATGCAAATATAGAAAGTGCTAGATTAGAAAAAAAAATGCTAATATGTGATGGATAATTTATCTATTGAATTAACATAAGTTGCCTACATATCTGAAAAACAGCTATTACAGGAAAAAATATGATAGATACACCCATGTGTAAAGGTAACTTTTGATGAACAAGCAGGAACATTCACTCTATAAATTCATCTAATATGATGTATCCACACTAGAAATTCATTCAGTTGAGAGTGGAAATCACATGAATTAGAGAGGCAGGGCAATTTGATTTTATATGTGACCAATTCTTTCAGTAAACCACCGTCAACTGAAATCACAAGAAATAGGGAAGCAAGACTTGAGCACACCTCTGATAACCAGACCTGAGCTAGAAGCTAATCCTTTTACTAGGTTCCATACTTACAATGCATATGTGTGTATGTTGTTCACTAGTGAAGCTGCACTTTCTCTTTTCTCCTCACTTCACCAGCTGGCAGATATTGAAAAATGCGACGACCTCCTTCTTGCTCCAATTCAAACTAGTAGGAGCAACTGAAACGAAGTGCAAGATACCCAGAAAGAAATAAAAAAAAACTGTCAAGAACACTGAACCTAATGAAGAACACTGTAACAATGCAGTTATGAACAGGATTATTGTTTTTTCCTATCTGTCCATGAGTATAAATTGATTACTTTGAATGCAGCTTACGTGAATTTGTTTTATAGAGAATCAAACAAAATCACTAGTAGAGAATTGGCTTTCGATCCGCCCCCTTTTGTCCCGGTTTAAAGTTGGCCCGGGACAAAAGGGGGTGCGCCACGGTAGGCAAAATTGGAGGGGAGATTTACTCCCAGTTGGTAATTGCAACCGGGACTAAAGGCCCCCCTTTAGTCCCGGTTGCAACAGCTAGTGGGGGGCTGTCGGCGGCGGGACCCGGTTGGAGCCTCCAACCGGGACTAAACTTTCAACCGGGACAAAAGGTGTTCCTTTTTGTCTCGATTGGAGTTTTTAACCGGGATAAAAACTCATCCCCATTATATACGGCCAAGACAGAGGACTTTCTTCCTCCTCCAGCCCGAGCCAGTCCAGCACATTGACAGAGAGAGCTGAGCTTCACCTACTCTCCGGTGGTGCCGAAGCAAGCAAGGAAGGTGCTGCCCGAAGTTTTTTCCCTCATTTTCGTGGGAATTTCACTCGGCCAACACAAGTGTTGCGAAGGTTTGCTACTTCATCCTCGTGTTATGCTTTGATTTATGCTTTGGAGATGGAAAGATTATTTGCTAGAATGTGATGATGAAGTAGAAAAATGGAGAGATATTTTGAGCTAGAATGTGAGGGAGATTGATGTGTCATATATAATATGCATTATTGCAGTGGTTTAAAAATGATGCTACCTTGTCTAGACGGTTTATCTTATCAAATTCAATATGGTTTTTTAAATCCATACTTGTTGAACTTGCATACCGTGTTCATTTCTGCTACGATGTTCTCCGCCGAGCAGCAACGTATGTCAAGAAAAGGAGGTTCGATTTTACGAGAAAGAGTGGATACGGACATCGTGACCGTGTCCCCTTTTTCGTAGCATCTAACCTCTTTCATGACGAAGTGCGGTGCCGCCCAGCTGAGGACATCCTCGCGAAATGATCACGGTCTTCAAGTTCAACAACTTCTGTAGTGGTAAGGAAAGAATTTTTGTACATAGATGACTTCTGCTACTTGTTGAACTTGCATACCGTGTTCATCTCTCCGAGGATGTTTTCCGCCGAGCAGTAACGTTTGTCAAGAAGGAGGTTCGATTCTACGAGAAAGAGTGGATACGGACATCATGACCGTGTCCCCTTTTCCGTAGCATCTAACCTCTTTCATGACGAAGTGCGGTGCCGCCCAGTTGAGGACATCCTCGCGAGATGATCACGGTCTTCAAGTTGAACAACTTATGCAATGTTAAGATCATAATTTTTGTACATAGATGGCTTCTGCTACTGGAGGAAGTGGCGATGGTGGGGGCGATCGTGGTTCCTATTATGGTAAGGTTCTAATCATAGTTGGCCCTCAGCATAAGCCGAAGAAAAAGAGCGCGCTGGAAAAAGCAATGCTTCGTTATTTGCAGCAACGTCATGAAGAAGCTGTTGCCGCGGGTCAGGAACCTCCTTTTGGTGGTCGTTATGCTCCACCCTCAGTCCCGGGTGTTTCACGTCCACTTAGTACTACCGTTTCAGGCGGCACAAATAAACCTAAGGATGAGGTTGGGTCAGCGGAACCTTCGTCTTCACCGTCCAAGGATGCTTAAAGTCCTCCTTGATAATAACCAGTGGATGGCTTGTTGTATTGTATCATGTTGTTTGGGACTTTAATTTAAATATGTGTATTTGGATCTTCATGTTGTTTGGATCTTTAATCGATTTTCACGCGTAATCCATTGTCAAGTGTAATCCATTTTCATGCGTAATACGATGCAGATGGACCGGCAATGGATGTATAATGCAGACAGGCGGAGCAAGGCGTTTATTGATGGCTTGCATTATATTCTCGAAGTGGCAAAAGAGAACAAGCCAGAGAATGGGTTCGTATGTTGTCCATGCTTCCAATGCAATAACAGGAAGGAGTATTCAAAGGATTCCTGGGGGACTATTCATAACCACTTGTTTAAATACGGTTTCATGCCTAACTATTTGGTTTGGACCAAGCACGGTGAACTAGGGGTTGTAATGGAAGATGGCGAGGAGGAGGAGGAAGATGACACCATTCCGGACTGGGTTGCAGGCCAAGCTTTTGCAGGTACTACAATGGGCGAGGCTGATGAAGATGAGTTTGCAGAAAATGGCCCTACTGATGACCTTGGTCAGGTGATACGAGATGCATACAGAGATTGCGAAACTGAGAAGGAAGCAGCAAAGTTGCAGCGCATGATAGATGATCACAAAAAATTGTTGTACCCAGGTTGCCAGCAGGGCCATAAAAAACTAGGTATGACACTAGAATTTGTGCAATGGAAGGCAAAAAATGGTGTGTCCGATAAGGCATTTCAGGGGATGTTGAACATTGTCAAGAAGATTCTCCCCGAGAATAATGAATTACTGTCCACAACATATGAAGCTAAACAGATTATTTGCCCTCTCGGATTGGATGTTCAGAAGATACACGCATGCCCTAATGACTGTATCCTTTATCGTGGTGATGAATACGAGAAATTGGATGCTTGTCCCGTCTGCGAAGCCCTGCGGTATAAGATCAGGCGAGATGATCCTGGTGATGTCGAGGGGCAGTCTCCCAAGAAGAGAGTTCCCGCGAAGGTGATGTGGTATTTCCCTATAATACCACGCTTGAAGCGCTTGTTCAGAAACAAGGCGAATGCTAAGTTGATGCGATGGCACAAAGAAGACCGTAAGGAAGATGAGATGCTGAGACACCCCGCAGATGGGGCACAGTGGAGATCAATTGATAGAACATTCCTAGACTTTGAAAGTGAAGCAAGGAACATAAGGTTTGGTTTAAGCACTGATGGATTCAATCCATTCGTTGAGTTGAGTAGTGGCCATAGTACTTGGCCTATGACCCTTTGTATGTTCAACCTTCCTCCTTAGCTGTGCATGAAGCGGAAGTTCATTATGATGCCGGCGCTTATCCAAGGCCCAAAACAACCCGGCAACGACATTGACGTGTACCTAAGGCCGTTGGTTGATGACCATTTACAGCTATGGAAGGAAGAAGGTGTACGTGTGTGGGATGAGGATAGACAAGAGATCTTTAATCTACGAGCACTGTTGTTCGTAACCATCAACGATTGGCCTGCATTGAGTAACCTTTCAGGATAGACAAATAAGGGATATCGGGCATGCACCCACTATTTAGACGGCACAGACAGCATGTACTTGAAGCACTGTAAGAAGGTTGTCTATATGGGTCATCGTCGATTTCTCCCTGCTCACCACCAGCTGAGAAAGAGCGGGATGCATTTCAAAGGGGCGCCAGACCATCGTAAAAAACCTGCACACCGTAATGGAAAGCGTGTGTTCGAGATGATGAAGAATGTAAATGTAGTCTTTGGAAAGGGACTTGGTAGCCAACCTGTTCCGAATGATGATAACGGACATGCACCCATGTGGAAGAAAAAGTCAATATTTTGGGAGCTACCTTATTGGGAAATCCTAGAGGTTCGCAACGCAATAGACGTGATGCACCTGACGAAGAATCTTTGCGTGAACGTGCTAGGCTTCATGGGTGTTTATGGAACCTCAAAAGATACATTGGAAGCACGACAGGACCTGAAAGCCATGGGGCAACGAGATGACCTACATCCGGAAAAGAGAGATAATGGACAGCACTACTTACGTCCTGCCAGTTACACTCTCAGCAAGGAAGAGAAGGATAGCATGTTTGAATGCTTGAATAGTATGAAGGTCCCGTCTGGGTACTCCTCGAATATAAAGGGAATAATAAATATGAAACAAAAGAAGTTTACAAATCTCAAGGCTCATGACTGCCACATGTTGATGACCCAGTTGCTTCCGGTTGCACTGAGGGGTGTTCTACCAGAAAATGTCCGGTTGCCGCTCGTAAAGCTATGCGCGTTTCTCAATGCGATTTCGCAGAAGGCAATCGATCCATCCAAGCTATCAAAGCTACAGAACGATGTGGTGCAATGTCTTGTCAGTTTTGAGTTGTTATTTCCACCATCCTTCTTCAATATTATGACGCACTTACTGGTTCACCTAGTAAAAGAGATTGGTATTCTCGGACCTGTATACCTGCACAATATGTGGCCTTTCGAGAGGTTCATGGCAGTCCTAAAAAACTATGTTCTTAATCGTGCCCGTCCAGAAGGAAGCATCGCCAAGGGATATGGAACAGAGGAGGTGATCGAGTTTTGTGTTGATTTTATTGATTCAATTGACTCGATTGGGGTTCCAACTTCACGCCACGAGGGGAGGCTCCGAGGAATGGGCACCCTTGGAAGGAAATCAAGTTTGAGCAATGATACTGATTTGTTCGACAAGGCACACTACACTGTTCTACAACAGTCATCCTTTGTATCTCCGTATATCGAGCAGCACAGGCAGATGGTAGCTTCCAAAAACCCGACCAAATCCGATGCTTGGCTTACCCGTCATCACATGGAAACTTTTCCCTCCTGGTTGCGCCAACAACTTATGGGTAACTCTGAGATTCACCCACAGCTTGCCTGGTTAGCCAGGGGACCTGCTACCACAATTGTTAAATTCCAAGGCTATGAGATAAATGGTTACACATTTTACACGAGAGCCCAGGACCAGAAAAGCACGAACCAGAATAGTGGTGTCCGCATAGATGCCATGGACAGAAATAATAGCAAGGAGTCGTATTATGGTTTCATACAGGAGATATGGGAACTCGAATACGGACCGCTGTACATCCCTCTATTTCTTTGCAATTGGGTGAAGCTAACTGCCGTCACCAAAGATCAGTACGGAATGACAATAGTAGATCTGAGCAAGACTGGATACAGTGATGACCCATTCGTACTTGCCAATGATGTGCATCAGGTGTTCTATGTGAAGGACATGTGCAGCAAACCCAAGAGGAATCCAGAAGAGACATGGGAGCCAAAGTGCCACTTAGTTCTTCCAGGTAAAAGAAAAATCGTGGGAGTCGAGGATAAAACAGACCAATCAGATGATTATGATCAGTTTGATGGCATGCCTCCATTCGCCGTTGAAGTTGATCCAAGCATCCTGCTATCCAAAGAAGAGGCTCCGTACTTACGCCGCGATCATGATCAGGAACTTTCGTGAAGAAGAAATTTTACAACGTTGTATTGTAATGCGTTAAATGTACATGACCTTTGTGTATTAATTGATACAATTTGTAATTTACCCTATGTATGATTTCATGTGTTATTAAATTTGTTAGGTGAAGATTTTATAGATAAACATGAACAATGTTAACCACAAACAAACATGGATTTTTCTGCGCATTGAAATAATTTAATTGAATAATTTCTTGATCACAGCAATGCAGTAAAATAAATATTTTACAGGCTAAATGAACTGGTATAGAATTAATGATTAATTCATACTTATTGTCAATTTACTCGTTAATTAAATATATTTTTGCATGTACAAAATCTGTGAAGGTTTTGTTTTTCATCCTGAAATGCAGTGAAAAGATAAAATAAAATCCATTTCCAAAAAACAGGCGGGAGAAGAAAACTAGGAAAAAAGACCTTTTGTCTCGGGTGCTAACAGCATCTGGGACAAAAGGCCCCCCTTTTATCCCGGTTGCAAACTGAAACCGGGATAAAAGGGTACTTTTCGTCTCCCGCCCCAACGTACCCTTTTATCCCGATTGCCAACTGCAACCGGGATAAAAGGCCCCCCCTTTTATCCCGGTTGGTGGTGGCACCCGGGATAAAAGGGTACGCTCCCAGCCCCACCTGGCGGGGGCACCCTTTTGTCCCGGGTGCCATTACGAACCGGGATAAAGGGGGGGGGTTAAAGGCACTGTACTCCCTTCTACCCGCATGCCAGTTACACTTAGCCAAATTTTCGCCAAGTCCCGCGCGTTCTGCTCCGCCGTCGCCGCTCGTCCGCCTCCCTCGCCGGCCGCCGCCGTCGTCGTCCCCCATTGCGCTGGCTGTCGTCGTCCCGCCGCCGACCGCGCCCAGACATCGTCGTCCTCCATCCCCCCGGCCGGCCCGCCTCGATCCTCCTCGTCCGTCGACGCGCCCGGCCCCCGGCCCCCTCGTCGCCTCCGGCCACCGGCTCCATCCTCGTCGCCGGCTCCATCCTCGTCGCCCCTCGTCGCCCCTCGTCGCCGTCCCGCCTACGCCGCCGTCGTCGTCGTCGCCTCGGCCGCCGTCCTCGCCGCACCGGCCGCCGCCGTCCCGCCGCCCGGCCGCCGCCGTCCCGCCGCCCTGGCCGCCGCCGTCCCGCCGCCCGGCCGCCGCCGTCCCGCCGCCCTGGCCGCCGCCGTCCCGCCGACCCGGTCACCTCGTCGCCCCGGCCACCGTCGACGACCGCGCGCGAGAGGTCTGCCGCCGCGCTGGCCGGCAGCGCCGGGAGGGCTTTTTTTTTAAGTTAGAAAATTAAGTTATATTTTTATGATAGATTTTTAATTTTGATTGTTAAGTTAGAAAATTAAGTTATATTTTTAAGTTAGATTTTTTAGTTAGTTTGTTAAGTTAGATTTTTAAGTTAGTTTGTTAAGTTAGATTTTTAAGTTAGAAAATAAAGTTAGAAATTCGTAGTAGGCACCGCCGTCCCCTCCGCCGTCCCGCCGCTGTGACCGCCGCCGTCCCGCCGCCCGTCACAACCTAGTAGGCACCGCCCGTGGTTCCGGGGAACCGTCCCCGCCTCCGCCGTACCGCCGCCCTAACCGCCGCCGTCACCACCTAGGCACCGCCCGTGGTTCCAGGGAACCGTCCCCGCCTCCGCCGCCCTGATCGCCGCCGTCACAACCTAGGCACCGCATGTGGATATTGCTAGAAATTCGTAGAAATTCGTAGAAATTTGTATAAATATTCCGGACTTTGTAGGATTCATGTTATTTTATGATTTCATTATATACATGTATGATTCCGGACTTTGTAGGACTTTGTAGAAATTTGTAGTAAGACGATTTCTATGACTGTCATGTATGATTCCATGTATGTTTCCATCAATAGTTGAAATGGCAGACGATGAGACCGCAAGGTATATCATGGAGCAGATAATCGCTGGTGATGGTAGTGGCAACAACGTTCCACTATCATACACGGATGAAGAGGGCACCCAGGTGGACATGTTCCTCGACATGTCCGCCGATGGGAATGAAGAGCAACAGCCGCAGCAACAACTTGCCGTGGCGGAAGGTTCCGGCGAGGTATATATAACCATTCTTGTATTGTTTCACGCCACCATTACTACTAAGTACTAATTAACGAATCTTGAACTGTTAGCCCTCCGGATCGACACAAGGGCAGAAGACCCGAGGTCGTACAAAGGTGATGGAAGGGAGGCTTGTCATCACGGAAGTGACAGAAGAGGGCAGGCCGGTTGCTCCCGAGAAAGTAGCAAAGAAGTACGTGAGTCAGATCGGGGCAATCGTCCGGGACAACGTGCCTATCAGCATCAGAGAATGGAAGGGTAGAAGCACTAATCCGTACGCCCTTCTAGAGACAGAAAAGAATATGCTGTGGGAAGACGTGAAGAGACATTTCACATTCCCCGAAGGATATAGTGAGAAGGATGTCAAAGCGTGGACGCTTAAGAAGATGGCTACTCAATTCCAGACATTCAAGAAGATGCTGGATACCCACTACATCAAGAAGGGCCGAACTCCAGACTTCAATGCGTGGCCAAAGTTGAGGGACCACTGGGATGCATTTGTTGAATACAAGAGGAGTGAAGAAGGTGTGAAAAAGATCACGACCAACACAGCAAATGCTAGTCAGAAGGGCTACCACCATCATTTAGGGCGAGGTGGGTATGGCTCAGCAATTCCCAAGTGGAGGAAGATGGAACAAGATCTGATCGAACGGGGAATCGTACCTGCAACTATTGAATGGCCCGAACGATCAAAAAATTGGTACTACGCTCATGGAGGCTCCCTAAGCCAAGAGGATGGGACGTTGATTTTTAATGACACAATACGTGAGAAGGACGAACATCTCATGAAGAACATTGAAGATTCTAAGGCTGGGAGGTTAAAGGTGGACTGAGAAAATGATGAGCTCACATTGGCCCTCGGTAATCTAGAGCACCCAGGACGTTGCCGAAGGTTCGGGGTGGTTCCGTGGAAGTTTGCTTTCCGAGGCGACAGCGCCTCGTACAGAAGCCGGAAGCGAAGAAAGGAACAGATCGAGGAGAGCTGGCGGCAGATGCTAGAACAAAGAATAATGGATGAAAGCAATCGGCGGGTGGCCCACGCAGTTGCGGAGTTGGCCCAATCTGGAGCACTGCTGAATCCTAACACCGCCAGCCCTTCTCAACGCCTCGGGAGCAGTTGTGCTTCTACAGGGGTCCCCGATGCGCAGACGCCCAGGTTACTCGTGGAGGAGCAACGGTTCCCCGTGGATGCCATCACGCAACGGACCTCATGTGAGCTGCATGCACCGGTCGGCAACCTCACTATTAAGGTATACTTATACATAATATTTATGCAATCTTGTCAATTGATCCAGGCCTCGAGATCGGAGTTCAACTTGTTTACTTCTGCTATATGTACAGGTAGCGTACGGGAGTGCGTTAGCAACCCTAGCAGGGCAGAGCAGTCATGGCATGGACATTCCAACAGGCTACACCAGCGTCTGCGTCGAGCAAATAGTTGATCCCCAGTATGAAGGTCTAGAGCTCGACTTCCCGGGAGGCGACGGGGAAAAGACATTGGCAGATGCGCTTCATGGGATCATTCTATGGAAGAAACGTTACATCATTATTCCCAGCACGGAGCTATCTCCTCAGACCTCAAGACAGCTCCCCGTAGATCCCCAGCAGCAACCTTCTCCTCATACCTCGAGACCGGCATCTCCTGCTCCAGGACCGTCCCTTCCATCTATATCAAGGTCTCCATCTCCACCACATCCTGGTGCTGGGAGTGACGACGACAATAACAACACCCCTCCCCGATCACCGTCGCCGGCACCAAGAGCGGCCCCCTTGAAGGAACCTGCAGCACCACTAAAGAAGTCACGAGCACCGCCTCCCAAGCAAAGACAGAGAAAGAAGAAAACAAAGGACCCTGAAGTGACTCGTAAGGAACGCTGGGAGGCAATGTCTCATGAAGAACAGTGGGCAGAAATCCAACGAGAGGCCAGTGAGTGGTTCAAGAAACAAGCCGAATTAAAAAAGGCAAGGGAGATGGAGCCACCGCCAGTAAGTCGGTGAGATTTAAACTTTTTTATCAGGATGGAAGAAGGAGCCAAGAAAAGGATACCACTCTTGTCAAACTATGAACGGGCTCTAGTAAAGGCTGATGAAAAGGATAAAAGGAAAGGAAAATCATCCTCCAGCGGTCCAGTCCCCGACCTCAGCCATTTATCAAAAAAAGATGCTCAACGGGTAAAAGCAATGCCCTTGGATCAACAAGCAAATGTATTGAAGTTCATGGAAGAAACAGGTCTGGGACTTGATGAATGCATAGGGCAAGTTGAGACACCAACTGCACCGCCCCCTGAGCCGAAGTGGCCTTATGAGCTAGGAAAACCTCTAGTAAATCCTTCATTGGTACGGAAGCTATCAACAAAGATGTACGAATTCCATCAATGGTACATGATGGCATCCGCCGACTTGAGGGAGATGATCGGCATGAAGGTAAAACTGATAGATTTTCACGGTGAAGGGGAGAAAGTGCTGTGGCTAGACTTCAAGATATATACGAAGTGTACCATCATGATGCCCTGGACGTCTCTCTGATCAGCGCTTGGATGCTATAAGTGTCCGTTTATCTCTACATGTAAATTTTGGCGTGCGTCACCGTACTAACTTCATCTTCCATTTCATGTAGGATGCTAATTCAGACATGCCGCCGAGAGGCGTACCTACATATAGGCTTCATGGATCCATCTGTAGTTAACCAACAACAGATACAATTAGCGCCGGAAAAAACCTTTGCGGAAATATACAATTTCCTACACAAACAAACATTCAAGGATTTCATACTACTTCCATACAACTTCAAGTAAGTGTGTGTATACCGTCTACTTTCGATGTCTTTTTCCTTATCTCTACATGTTAGTTAGCTCTAATATGCATGAACATTTTACGCACGCAGCTTCCACTGGATCCTTATTATAATTGAGCCTGAAAGAAGCCACGTCACTGTCTTTGATTCATTAAGGAAAGATCCGGTGGACTACCAAGAATTGCAAGACATGCTAGGCTTGTAATAATTCTGGACCTTTATCTCTATGCAAAAATTTATTTCCTAAATTTTATCCCTGTTACACTATATCATTCATTATTTAATCCGCAGCGCATGGAAACAATTCATAAGGAGACACAAAGGTCCATTCAAAGAAAATCTTACATGGAACACAGACTTCCCGGTACGTATGCAGTCTGCACATTTATTACATTGTATAACACGAATATTTCATAACTTATTTTTTTCCGCACTGAAGTGCTTAAGACAGGAACCCGGGAATAATCTATGTGGCTACTACATCTGTGAGCACATGCACAGTTTTTTGGGACCCAAGGGACCGAAGATGACGCCGCACAACTTTAAAGTACGTAAAATAAATATATTACTAGTTAATTATTTTCTAGCTCCTTATATGTATTTGTTCATGTAACATTCACAAATTTCCAAATTATAGATGTTAAATATTCAACAAGGACTCTTGAAGGAAGAAAGAGTAGCGGCAATATGTGAAGGTCTCATTGGATTCATAATGGACGAGGTGGTAAATCCAAAAGGAGAATTTTATTACGATGGACGACAATTAGACACTCCGATCAGCAACACCACGACGGGAAGATCGTAGGAAGATACTTTGATTTATTTGTATATATAATACGCGCTAATTATGATTGATTTGTACTAAGCTAGTTGAATTGTGTATATGAATTGTGTATAAGGATTGTGTATATATATAGTAATTGTATAATTACAAATCCCATTCGTTTAAATACTAGTTGATTTCGTTCTAAAAAAATCTCAACTACAAGGTTAACAAATTAAAAGGGCCGCGGTACTACGTATACGTGATGCATGCATGAAAAATTCAGACGTCACGGCAGTGCCATGCAAGCGCCATTTAGTCCCGGTTGGAATCGAGCCGGGACTAAAGGGGACCCCTTTAGTCCCGGTTGGGAAATCCAACCGGGACTAAAGGGCCTGTCCCGCACCTGGCGTGGCAGGCCCTTTAGTCCCGGTTAGTGACACCAACGGGACTAAAGGGGGACCTTTACTCCCGGTTAAAAGACCCGGGAGTAAAGACCCCCCCTTGTCCCGGTTGGTTTATCCCGTTGGATATCCGAGAGATATGCACCCTACCAACCGGGACTAAAGGCCAATTCTCTACCAGTGTATATAGGATACAATTGTAATTTTTTAATTGAAATGTATAAGGCATGGCTCGAGCTAATACATTTGCCTTGTTACCAAATTGAGTTATATGCACCAGCTAATTCACCCAAATGTCTAAGCTAGCATGGAAATATTAATTGAAACTATGCAGTAGTCATACTTCAACAAGGCTATTTAAATTCATTTTACCTCTTCTTGTATTAGTCATATTGCATTATTTATGGGTTGTCTGTTCTTTTTATTTGTTTATATATATATATATATATATATATATATATATATATATATATATATATATATATATATATATATGGTACAGAATAACTTATTCTGTACCGAGCCGCGACCAGCATCCGAGCGTTCGCCCCTCCGCGTCCGGTTTTTCCACGTGGGCTGTGAGCCTCCTTCGGTCGTGCAGTAACTCCTCTCCCATGCTCTCCCCCACCACGACCTCGGCCAGAACGCCTCCACCTCCTCCGCCAGCACCACCTCCGCCTCCTCTCCGCGGCCGCCCCCACCGAGTGGGCCGAGGCGCCGCTCGCCTCCGTGCGCCCGGCCACCGCCGACGCCTCGCTCTACCACATCTCCCTCGACCTCTCCGCGCACCGCGGCCTCCTCGCCTCCCACGCCGCCGCCGGCCAGTTCCTCCCCTTCCGCCTCCCCGCTGCGCCCTACCCCATCTTCCTCGCCATCGCGTCCCCGCCCCCCTCGCCCGGGTCCTCCTCTGCCGCCGCCTTCGACTTCCTCGTCAAGCGCGTCCCGGGCACCCCCTCCGCGCGGCTCTGCGATCTCCGCCCCGGCGACCTCGTCCACGTCGGCGCCAGCGTCGTCGGCCGCGGGTTTGAGGTTAACAGGATAGCTGACGCCCGTGATGTCCTCGTCTTCGCCACCGGATCCGGAATCAGGTGCCTACCCCTGTGCTTCTAAACTAGCATTAGTTCGTTTGCTTCTACTTCTCAAAGGAATTGGTCAACCACGCATCAATTGCACTGAAGTATGCACAAATGCTCAATTTTAGGTCTCAGTAATCCGAAACCTGATGCAATTGGCATTGTGGCATAAAGAACAATTTTGTTACTGTGCTAATCATGTGGGTGCCATCAGCACTGTGGTACATCCACTGCTGAGCTATTTCTGGAATTACTTCAGACTTAAGAGTCTTGAGCCATAAGTTTCAAACATTTTTGCTACCTAACCGGCTGTTAGTTCTCTTCAGATACAATAAATACTTGCGCATAAATTGTATGACATTTACTTAGGCTTTTGCTTCTTCGGATAAGTAATTCAATTCTTGCAAACTGTCTGTTTAATGCTTCTGCATGTCATGCCAAGTAATTTACCCACAATATCCAATTCTTGATTGTATTATTTTATCACTTCAGTGAATGAGCAATATAATTCCCATGAATAAACTCCGTATCTTTGCCTGATTCATTTGTACTACGATTTTGGATGTTGTACCATTTTTGTACTACGATCTAGCAGTTATTCTTTACAGTAAGTGCGACTGGAAATTGCAACAGGAAGACAGTTGCGTCCTTACAAATAATACTCTCAACAGCCACTGGGCATCCGAACCAGTCCCTAGTTGAGAGAATGTTTTGTAGCATGAGACTACTTCCTTGTAAGGTGTTGATGTACTCAGAAAGCCCCCTCTTTGGAGAAATGATAGGGGATATAGATAGTAGCATTATTTTCAGTTTATACCCTCAAAATATTAGCGCTGCACATGCCTTTTGCAGCACTGAGATTTTGGTGTATATTGTCAAATTTTGAAATGAGTGATGTGTTTAATTTTGGTGCTCACTCTGCCTTTTGCATGCTGTTTAATTGAGATGTGTTCTGGTGCGTGTTCAAAGATCAAGGGATTCTGTTGCAATGCTATCTCAGCCCATTCCTCTGTGGCGTCTCAATTGAGAACTAATAACCAGAAAAAATTCCGCCATTTAGAGCAATGTTGCAAGGCGGGGGAAAGAGTATGCATGATGAATGCCTCCGTTCTATACTATTTTTTGAGAGATCCGTTATCAACTTTAGAGACTTCGGAGGACGGGCAGCCATCTAGATGCGTATAAAACGTTGATAAATGATAACCGTGCATTCATTATTAACTTCTAGTATCACCAAATTATCAAAGCCAGCACAGCTCGTAAAATTAAATGATTAAAGTATCTTCTAAGGTTTAATCACCAAATCAGACAAATGTTATCAGTACAACAAAGTTCAGATTCCACGCAGTTAACCAGAGAGGCAACATCACGAATGAGAATTAAACCTTCCCCTCTGGAGGCACTTCAGTCTGCGCTGTCACCTTCAAGGGCTTTCTGGTCGTCGTTAGGTTCTGCAGAACTACTACTGCGTTCATGATGGTGGTGCCGATGGTGACAGTGATGGTGGTGGCTATTCTTGTGAGACCTTTTGCCATTTCTCATCTTCTCTGATTCATCCGCAGCTCTTTCATCAGAAGACTCCTCCAAGGAGCGGCTCTTGTGATGCTTATGGTTATTGGAATCTGATGGTGCGTCTTCGTCACTAGATCTCTGACGCTTCCTGTGTCTCGACCTGACCTTGCCCTCGGAGTCAGAGTCATCATCTGATGATCGATGACGGCGTCTCCGGCTCCTAGAGTGGTCCTTCTTGGTCGATCTCCACTCTTCCTCATCACTGCTATAGTCTTCAGAATCTGACCTTGATGAATGTCTATGGTGTCTTCTTCTGTGTGAGTGCTTCTTCCTTCTACGTTCATCTTCAGACCCACTCTCACATTCACTGTTGCCCTCATCACTTGAGTCTGAGCTCCTCCTATTCGACCTCCGCTTGCGTCTCCTGGCATCGTCAGAGTCTGAATGACCATGTTTCCTGTTCCTTTTGTGTTCCTTCCTCTTCCTGTGTTTCCGATCAACATCACTGTCAGAGTCACTATCGGAGTCTGAGGAAGAATCCCCTCTCTTCCTGTGCTTTCTTGACTTAACTTTCTTCGCCTTGGCTTCTGCATCTGCCTTTGCTTTAGCTGCTGCTTCCAGTTTCTGCTCCCATTTCAGTGGTGCTTCTTTCTTCTCGAGGATCCTCTTTTCCTTCTCTTCGACCAGCTGCAGGAACTTCTTGGCATCCATCCCGAAAAATCAGATAACACTAAACCTGTAGGGATGTGAAATGATGCAAGGTAGTGCATCTCATAGAAGAGACAAAAACACTGTTAGTTTTTTGAACGTATGAAATTATATAGAACACTACTAGAGAAGTAAATCTAATCAGAAATAGAATGAAAGCTTTGGATATCACAAAGACAACTGCAACAAATTTACATCTACAGGCATAACACAATATGGTGAATGTGATCCCTAACAACAAAAGACAAATTATTTGGAGCGCACTTCCAGTTAATTAAGCTTCAAACATAACCAGCATATTCTCAAATTAGACTCATGCAGTTCACTTAATGTTCAAGTCAACTTTCTATGGACATGAGCCGTCAATTACATTCAATGTTACAGGGACTCCAAACTTTCATAAATTATGTTAACAAGAATATGATTGTGAATCTTGGTTCAGGAAAAGAGAACCAGACTGCTAATTAGTTTTAGCCCCAAAATCTTATTTAGAAATGAGTACATAATAGCAATGCAAGCTTTGAACCAAGTAGATCACGGTATACCATATTCAAAATTGCAACAGCAAAAATGCTAAATAGACAAAACCTTTTGTTATGTCAACTTCGTCCAAAGAAGCAAAACTAGCTAGTACTATTGATTTACGTGTTCCATTTTGTGAAAACAATATGCAGGTTCTATACCATATACTAAAAAAAAACAGAGAACTGAGCATAGACAATTTTCTTTTTACCAAGCATAAACAGTGGAATGACATTCCTAGCAAATGAGATCAGACTGAAGAAAACTTTGTGAAGCATCAAAGAGAGCTTGCCTCTTGTGTATCTCTGCTACTGGTCACAGGTTTATCTTCATTGTTCTGCAGCAAGATACTTCGGAAGGTTTAGTATCTCTATTTATCTCGTCATTACAGGTCACAGCTTCAAATGAGTTGATGTAGATGATCAGAATAATTTTATTTCTAAGCTATTCTGTACCCTGGTATTCTGTGAATAAGCTTCAAATGAGTCAGAACCTTACAGTATTGATGAGAGGCATTAGCATAAATAAGATTGTGTGTTTGTCAGCATTTCCTATCTGCACTTCATTGCTAGTTAGAGAATCTGGAGTCCAAAACTCCAAAGAAAAAACAAAGCATATCTCCTAGTAGTTCATAAACATGATTATTAGTCTTTTGTCGACAATGAAGACAAACCAAACCAAACAACAAATTAAAAAATGGCAATATTTCAGTATTTGCCTCCTGCCAACATTTCAGATGACAATATGAGCTCTAATCTTAATTAGCCTAAATTAGAAAATCTAACCATATCACAAAAGCATATCTACATATCCAGATGGGTAAATTTAACAGCAGGAATCATGCCCATCTGAAACAGGAATTCAGCAACGGAAAAAATGTCAGTTTGGAAACACTAGAATTTCAAGTTGCAGCAGGCCAATTTCCTCTTATAATTCACTCAGCCCCCCTCGTTTCACCCAAACTCACCAGGCTATGGAATTCCAGAAGAAAGAAACAAACCTCTTTATTACCTGAATATTTCCGTTGCTGCCGGTTTGGACTCCGAGTACTCAATCGAACCAACTGCCACTGTAAGGTCCTAGTAATCCTGCTTAATGTGGTAGAATTTTTAGTCTACTCCGGCTCACAAGGTTTTAGTCTGGTAGGGCAGTCAAAACAAAATGAATTAACACCAATATATCAGCTGCCATTTGATATGCATAAGCACTACGCGTCTAGGTTAACAGATAACACATTTTTCCATTTGCAATAAACAAAGGATAACACAAATAAAAGAACAAAAAACATACCCAGAGATCTGATGTTCAACCGAAGCGCCAGAATGCAAGCTCACTGAATGAATCCCAAGAGGCTTCAGGGGTTTGCATATCGATCGCACCTGCCCAAACGACACCAAATTAACTAAGTCATTCACATTTGATTCATTAAAAAGCTATACAGATAAATACACAGTAAGCATCAAAATGGCAGTACCAACCTGCGTGGCCTTCTCCTGGGACGGGACGAGGTACAGCAGGAAGGGGCAGGAGACGACCATCCCAAGCCTCTCCTTCCTGGTGACGATGTCGCAGGCAGTGGAGACGAGCCACGCTGTCTGCTCCATCGTGGCGCACGCGCCGCTGGTGTCGAGCACGTCGGACGGCGCCGGGGAGGAGCAGGACCTCCAGAGCTCCACGCCCCAGTCGCCGCCGCCGTGGATGCTGCTGCCGCCGCCGTCCTCGGTCGCCACCTCATCCCGGATGGCATTGAGGCAAACCACCAGGAACTTGGACAGGCGGTCGAAGTCGAGGGGCGGCGCGGGGTCGACGCGAGGGGCGCGAGGCGTAGATGCGGAGGAGGAGAGGGGCAGCGCGGGGTCGACGCGGAGGAGAGAGGCGGTGCGGGGTCGATGCGAGGGGCGGCGCGGCGTCGATGCGGAGGAGGAGAGGGGCGGCGCGGCGTCGATGCGGAGGAGGAGAGGGGCGGCGCGGCAGCTGCGGGCGAGCGGCGGCGGCGGCGGCGGAAACGGATGGGGAGAGATTGAGGCGGCTGCGGATGGGGAGCAGCGGTGACTGGATGCCGGGCGCGGAGTCGGCGGTGGAAGCGGCGGCGGCGGTTGGCGAGCGACGGCGGCGGAGGAGAGGGGCAGCGCGGGGTCGACGCGGAGGAGAGAGGCGGTGCGGGGTCGATGCGAGGGGCGGCGCGGCGTCGATGCGGAGGAGGAGAGGGGCGGCGCGGCAGCTGCGGGCGAGCGGCGGCGGCGGCGGCGGAAACGGATGGGGAGAGATTGAGGTGGCTGCGGATGGGGAGCAGCGGCGACTGGATGCCGGGCGCGGAGTCGGCGGTGGAAGCGGCGGCGGCGGTTGGCGAGCGACGGCGGCGGTGGGCGAGCGACGGTGGCGGCGAATGGCGAGCGGCAGCGTCCGCTAGCATGAGAAGTGGATGGACGGGAACTGAACACCACCCACAACGGAAGACCCACGTTCGGGAAAAAAAGCTGGAAAACAAACCGGGGGAACCGTTTGAGAAAAAAACCGGCGGGAGGAGCGGGAGAAAACGGGGGAGCCGGATCCGCGGGTGAGCTCGGGTACGGAATAGCCTGTTCGGTACCCAGGGTATTGTATAGTATAATCCTATATATATATATATATATATATATATATATATATATACGTACATATACATGTCTTTTGTATGCCAGTGCTGGCCTCCCCTCATTAAATCTGTGCTGTTCAGTTAAGTGAACTGACCACCATGGTGCACATGCATGACATGTACTTTTGTATAGTATACACAAATAATTTGTTGCCGCATTTGCATATATTAGTGGTAGATGCATGGATTCATCAGCAGCTCACAACAGCTAGCTGGTCAAAACAAGAGAATGATAAGGGGACACAAGCATTGTGCTTTTCAGTCTGACTGATTGGTCTACTCTCCAACAACCCTGTTCATTCCACAGTCCACACAGCCTAATTCCATCGCACCCATGCACACACAGAGTGCCTTGCAGAGCCAGAACACAGCCTAGTTATTAGCTTATCAGCCTCCTGCCAGAGAACAGAGAAAGAGATGAACCCAGGGGCATGCATGGAACAAAAACAAATGCATTAGTAGGAATTAATTGTTTGGATCACCAAATTGTCCCCATATTAATAAATAATGGTGGTTGGCTGAGAGAGAGAGAGAGAGAGGCCTCAAGCTCAGCTCGTCTTCTTTATATAAGTAAGGCCGTAGCTGAAGGTCCAACATCCCTTCGGCATAACACTTGCTCTCTACACACGAGAGCAGTCATTCTCTCTCTCTCTCTCTCTCTCTCTCTCTAGCTCTCAACCAGCGAAGGAAGAACAAGAAGCAAGAAGAGCAGGTACGGTGGACATGATTCACCGGCTCTTCGGCGAAGCTAGGTACGCACTTGTCTCATGGACCTTGGCAGTATATCTCTCCTATCGCCATCTCATCCATTTTTCACCATGATAGGCTCAACTTATTCCTCCAACAGTTACATATCTTTGCAAAAGAGAATCTCCTTCTAGTTCATCACATGTTTTCCCTCACGAAAAGAGATTTATGTACTCTAGCCACGATATATAATCCTGTCCCGTAATTGTGCCATTAACGCGGAGATCCTGATGCGGGTCCGTTCATTCTTCGGGGCTTTTCAGGAGAAGGGCGGCATCGCCGGTGATGGCCGGCGGCGAGCGGTGGCTGTCGGCAGCGGCCAGCAAAGGAAGGTGAGAGAAAACACCAGACTCACTCCTAGAACTATGCATCCTCTGATCCTCTTGCATACTAGAAGTTTTAAGGCATTACTACTAGCCAGGAGAGAGCCAGCTACCATTTGGTGCAGAAACTTTGGTGTTATCTGCTTAATTAAGATCTCTCCAGGGTGTTAGATTAGATTCCAGGACTGCAGGTGTTAATGCAGCTGCCGGTACTGTTGTGTCATGTGGTTGATCTCAGCCTCCCAGTGACAGGAGATAGTGAGAGGAGAGAGAGAGAGTAGTAGATGAGAGAGAGACAGGGGGGATATGTGGGCCCGCGTGTACGTTTGCTTGTGAGTTGGAAGCACGGCAGCTTCCAAGAACAGTGAGTGCCCTGCTGTTTCAAAAGGGCAGGGCCAGCCCACGGCGATGTCAGGCCCCCTTTTGCCAATGCCAAGAATCTTCCCGTTAACCACGCGCGCGAGTTCCCTGGATTTGTTAGCCAACCCACCCAATTGTTTAATCTCCCACTGTCTGCTCCCAGTCTTTGCAATGCTCCCTACAATATTTTCAAAGCTGCTTTTTAATTGACTGCCCAAACAGTTTTGAATTCCATCCAAACCCATGCACAAGAATAAAATGCAATGTTTAGTTCACAAAAAGTAGAATAAAAACAAAGCATGAAATACTTTCCTTTTTCTTTCTGCATTTCTTTATTTTCGTCAGTGTGTGCATTTATTTACCTAGAAAATGAATTTTTTTTATTATGTTTATGATGATGCATACACATGCCGGTTTTTTATTGTAAAAAATTATTTTCTTCCCCGCTGTCAGCTGACATTGTTGTACATCTCAATGCTCACAAGAAATTTTATGTTCCCCCCTTTGTCATTTGCCTTTATAGATTTCAACTACCAGTACAAGTTTCAATGTCTAATTTTTCTAATCAAGTTCCAACAAATCTCACAACATTCAACTCGCATCCAATTCTGACACCAAGCACTTAATTCTGCACAGGCTTGAGGGGAAGATCGCAGTAGTCACGGGGGGCGCCAGTGGGCTCGGAAAGGCTGCGGCCCACGAGTTCATTCAGGAGGGCGCGCAGGCCGTACTCATCGCGGACATCAACTCAAAGCTGGGCCCCGAGACGGCGCGCGAGCTGGGCCCCAAGGCCCACTTCGTGCACTGCGACGTCGCCGTCGAGGACAGCGTCGCCGCGGCCGTGGACGCTGCCGTGGCGCGGCACGGTCGGCTGGACGTCATGCTCAATAGCGCCGGCGTCGTGGGCCCGCTTTCGCCGGGCACGTCGCGGCTGGCCAGCCTGGACTTCGGGCAGTTCGACGCCGTCATGTCGGTGAACGTGCGCGGGACGCTGGCCGGGATCAAGCACGCCACGCGCGTCATGGCGCCGCCGGCCGGTGCCGGCGTCGGGTCGATCCTGTGCATGGCGAGCATCAGCGGCATCCTCGGCGGGCTCGGGACGTACCCGTACTCGGTGTCCAAGTTCGCCATCGCCGGGATCGTCAAGGCTGCCGCCGCCGAGCTGTCGCGCGTCGGCGTCCGCATCAACTGCATCTCGCCGTACGCGGTGCCGACGCCGATGGTGGTGGACCAGTTCTCCACCATGCTCGGCGGCGCCGCCTACGAGGAGCAGGTGGCGGCCATCATCAGGGCGCTCGGCGAGCTGAAGGGCGCGACGTGCGAGGCGGTGGACATCGCCAGGGCCGCCGTGTACCTCGCCTCCGACGACGCCAAGTACGTATCCGGGCACAACCTGGTGGTCGACGGCGGGTTCACGAGCTACAAGAACATGAACCTGCCCTTCCCTACGAAGCCACAGGAGTGACTGTACAAAACTGCACCTAACCATCAGGAAGAAGAAGAAAGATAATGTGATGAGTTGTTGTGATCGTTGTTTAGAAGGGTTGTGAGTGACTTTTGAATCCATGGGAAGTTACTGGATTCTGTAGAGAAGGATGTGGATTTGCATTTCCTGCTTTCTTAGTGTGGAGGAGTTGTGAGTTGTATGTGAAACCGCAAAGGTACTAGATGTTTTGATTTCAGTCAAAAAGACCATGGAACTTTTAGTTCAACAACATGTGCCACAAGTTCAGACTAAGTACTCACTTGCATTCATATGCAATTCTAGATCATTGCAATTTTATTCTCATCTAATTCTAAGAAGCTCTTTTTGTTGTAAGGGTGCAGGGTTCAGCAACAGAACCACTCATTACTAACTGAACATATTCCATTAAAATTCAGTCTAACTTGTTTGGAGGAGGGATGGAACTTTTTTAATACAAGGACGACACACACGCGTACACAGTAGCATTGCACATGCAGACCTGCGAGGGGTGGACTACAATTTTACCACTAATAGTCCTTGTCTGCTCTATTATGACAGAGTTGATTTCCCCTAGGTGGAAAATTTCTCTGGATTGGTACTTTCCGGTGTTTCTGGTCCAAATTTGGAGTCGAAAATCTTGGACCGCATTATTCCATTTATATAGCAGGCAGTTAATCATAACCAAGTGATTAGTCCCCTTAATTTAGAAAAGAGTACTTAGCATCTTGGAAATTTCTCAGTGTTTGACGATTGATATCTTAGATGGCTAGTGTTTTATTTCTAATTGGATATTTTATAAGATGCAACAGTTGGCGAACCAGTAGGAATACAAGGCCACGTGCTCACACAGACGCACAGAATGACCCACTCGGAGAAACAGAGGAGGAACTAGCCTGGGCACTCAGCTAGAAATATTAAACAAAGAAAAAGAAAAATTCACTCAAGAGCTCCAAGCACAAAAATTAATAGCCAGCAAAATAGCAAAGCTAAACGAGGCTAAAAGACAACTAGTGGAGTAGCAGCAGGAGCTGAACGAATTGCAATATACCACGCCACAACCACCACCACAACCGCCACTTCCGAGTTGATCACCAATGACACACCCATCATATACCCAAACCCCAACTTCTTTGGACATAACACCCCAGTGACAACTAGCACCTACACAACAATTGACAAAAGCTCTCCACTGTCCTTAAGCTTGCAAACAGCTCCGTGGCTCACAACCTACAAGGAAGTCACATTGCCAAAGTTCAATGGGCAAATAGACCCTCACCAGTTCCTCATGAGCTACTAGACAATCATAGCTTCGGCGGGAGGAGATGAGGTGAGGCTAGCAAAATCGTTCATAATAGCATGCGAAGGGGCAGCACTGAATTGGTACTCTCTGCTTCCACCACAGTCCGTATACAGCTGGATAGATCTCAAAACCAAGCTAGTTCAAAACTTCCAAGGCTTTCATAGAGCTCTGACTGATGAAGGAGATCTATTCAACTGTGTTCAAAAAGATAAAGAGCCCCTAACAAGCTATGTGAAAAGATTTGTCCAGCTCAAGTCACAAACTCCAGATGTGGAGGATAGCGTGGCTATAGCAGCTTGCATCAAGGGGCTCAACCTAGGTCCAACAGCCTCGAAGCTATCAAGGAAAAAGCGCAAAATAATGGAAGCCTTGTTCGCAGAGCTGGACAAATACTGTAGATCAGATGAAGACCATAGGAGGAGAGTGGCAGAGAGAAACCACCAGAGGCAAGCTGAAAAGACCAAAACTGGCAAACCTCGCGGTACAACCACGCGCAACGACACCACTCATACCCAGCTCATCAGGTGCTATCAATCAAGGGTTAATCTGGGTGGTTCCGCCATAGTCTTGATCTTGAATGTAAAAGGGAGGACACAAGACACAGATTTATATAGGTTCGGGCCGCCAGAGTAGCATAATACCCTATATCCTATTTGGGGTGTTGTATATTGTGCCCTGCGCTTGGGTGTTGTTTGGTGTTGAACCTCTTGGTGGTTCTGAGGGTTCATCTAGGTACCCCTACCCTCCTTTATATACTTCAAGGGGCGGGATAACTTTTCGGTTACAAGGAGTCCTAGTATGATTATATGGTATGAGTCCTAGTAGGACTAAAGAGAAATCCTAGTAGGAGTCTGTCTTCTTCCTTATATGAGTTTTTCCCTATATGAGTTTTTCCTCATAAATGCTTCTCATAAAAGGTTGTAACGAGGCAATATCAATACAAGAATATATGTCATATCACCTATTTTTCCCACCGAGATTTTTAAAGGTGATATTCAAGACATATTATATGTCATATCTTCTATTTTCTCTACAAGAGTTTTCCCATTGGGTTTTGGGAAAGATTATTCGAATATAATATTTAGATCATAATATTATATTATTGATCACCAAACTTACTTATGAGTTTTCCTTTTCAAGGTTTCTCATATGAGTTTGCAATGAGACAATAATCTAAATATCCTATATCATTTTCTCCTTATATTTTTCCACTAGGTTTTAAAAGAGTTTTAATCGCATATGGACATATAAGTTGGTTTCTCCTCAATATTTTTCCCATAGGATTTTTGGAGGAGTTTTTCCCATATGATAATCAAAGATGATTGAACAAGGATGACATGAAGCTTAAAAGACGCAATTGATCAAGGGGGAGTGTTGTGAACCACTAGAATTTGATATGAACCCGCTAGGGTTGTTTCCCGATCTTTCGATGAGAGGTCTGGGATAACTCGATTGGTCGATGGAGACGATGTTCACGGCCCGACTACAGCCTTCCAAGGATCGCCTTAGCAACCAATACACCACCTCCAATGGTCGTCGTGATCTTGTGGAGCACGATCAACCAAACCACTAGGGTAATTCCTGCAAGCAATCGAGGAACAAGCAAATCAATTGAAAATATCAAGATGAAAATAAATCTGAAATCACAAAGTTGGAGTTCTTAATCGAGTAGAACGGATGGTCTAGTCGACACACACGTCTACAAGGAAGTAGCAATGGCTAAACTTACATCAAAACAAAACCCAATCTGTTTGTGGCAGCTCTAATCCTTATTAATACCTAGGAGGACAACCAGGGGAGTGTTTGGGTCGTGCTCCAACCCTAGGACATGTCCCTAATGGACCCAACATGATACACGGCCCATTGGGCCAAAATAAGGCGACACAACACCTCTGGATAGAAAACCCCTCGGTAGTATTTTGGTGATTGTGTTCTCCTCAGAATAGATATGGATATGAGTCTATCTCCATATGAAAATAGACTTCATAAGAATTCCAAGGAGTACTTGAACGCCCAAAACAAAGTCTGGATGAGGTTGTGGCGGCCGTTGCAAGTTGGGGTAGAGCTGCGGTCCGAATCCAGCGCCAAAACATGTTGGATTGGATCTCTTTCTTTCCTTGGGCAAAAAGTGACGTGGTGGCCTGGTGGACGACGTTGGGAATACTTGGACTTGGCCTCCAATCTACTTCTTTGGTCCTCCCTACCTTTCATGTGTGTTTAACACTATTTTTGATCCACGTATGTATTTTTGAAATTAACTACGAACACACATCAGGGTGCAACATCAATTCATCAAATGTATTAAATACAATCATGGTAAAGAATTATTTCACCTGTGAATCAAAAGATACTAATGTGGTTGTATCTGAGCAGGTGATGTCCTCATCATTCTCTCCTTCTTGGCTGTAAGTCGTCCTTGACTTGCTCCAATGGCATTCTAAGGTGCTTGCTTTGATGTTGGAGCACGGAGCGACGACCATGCTGCATGGCCACAACCAGTAATGCTCCCCTTCTTTAGCCTTACCCTGTTGCATATAGGAAAATCTAGGAAAACTTTGCAAGATATTATTAGTGTTAGTGCAGCCCTCTATTTGATCATAGTATTGTTGCCCAAAAGGATATTTCAGATTAGAGCAAATATAAAATTTATGCACCAAATCTTGTCCTTTGCTATCGTATTTGCCAATTGGATGAAGCGAACAATGATTAAAACTTGGCAAACCAGAATTAAATTTAAGTTTTTCTTTTAGACAATTTAGATTACATAGAATATCAAATTCAATATAACCCAAAGTATTTAAAGAGGATAGCAAATTAAGTTCATCTTGTGCATAAGTAATAGGATGAAAAGGCTTATCTTGAGCACATTTGTATTGTTCCAAACCAAAAGTATCACACTTATTCACTACTTGTGGCATAGGATTTAAAGAATCAACAATACACAAGTCCACTTTATCGCAAGGAATAGCAAGTAAATCATTTTGTGATAAAGGAAAATCAGCAATGGGTTCCAATTTTTGTTGCTCTTCATCAGCATGCCGGGTGGACAATTTTTGGTTATTATGGGTCACATCATCATTGCAAGTACTCATAGATAAAAGAATCTCCTTTTTAGCATTGAGAGCAAGATAAAATAATTGACCAATATGTCTGTATGATTTACTAATTAACAAGGTTCAAATTTTAGAATTGAGCCCTCTCATGAACCTACTCATAACATCTTCCATGCGTTCATCTAATCCACCATACAAGATACAAATTTTAAAATCATGGAAGTATTCTTTCACAGTCCTACTACATTGCCTCAAGTTGTCTAATTTTGTAAGCAAATAATCAACATAATATTCATGAATGAATGCCTCTCCAAAAAGAAATTTGAAGTCTTCCCAATATTCTAGAACTTTCTTATGTCTACAAATGCGTTTCCATTCTAGCAAAGCATATTCAGTTAAAACATTAGAGGCAATATAAATTTTTTGTTTCTCAGACAAGTCATGCTCATAAAATTCATTATCTACTTTTATCTCCCAATCAATGTAAGCTTTAGGATCAAACTTACCATCATAAAATATCATATAATGGCAAGTGTTGAATAACATCCTGAATATGAGGGTCTAGTTTCAACAGCTCAAAAATCTCTGTATCACCTGCCATGATTAGTAGAAAATAATAAACACAAAACAATATGTATCATCTGTCAACTACTAGGATGTGTTGGTTGTAATTCTCTCAAACTCAAATTGTTTCAAATAAGTCAAGTTCTTACCAAGCCAAACAGGAGGTGATGGCAACCAACAAGTCTACAACCGTGGAATGAAGTGTATCGGTGCCGCAACAACAGGACCTGTCAAGTTGTAATCGAAATATATGGAGTTGTAGGTGGGTTGAAGCAAGGAAGTACTAGCATCACGTTAGTCACAAAAGCAAACTGAATAATCGTTCAACGGTGGTACTGTGCTGGTCCTAGCCTAGACCGTGCTAGAGACGCGAGCCTGGACACAAGGGAAGTCACAACACACCACTGAAAAAAATAGAGAAACACAACGAATAGCCCCTTTTCTTCCTGTTTTTTTGTCTTTCTTTTCTTTTTTCTGTTTTTTTGTCTTCTTTTTTTTCAGGGGATCCTCAAATCTGATTATATGAACAAAAGGACTTCACAAGAGTCACACACCACACAAACTTTTTCCGAAAGGTTAGGGGTATTCTAGTAAAAAAAAGATATATGCAGGACGTGGAGAGCTCGAGTATAGGTAGGACTAACAGTGCACAAAGATGTACTCAGATTCGGACTCAAGATAGCAACAAGGCAGCTGTCAATTTGGACTCCAAACCGATTCCAACTCGAACTCAACACCATGTGGGATTCGGTCTTAAACAAACTCAGAGTCCTACTTGGACTTAAACACAAAGATGTATTCGGATTCAGCCAACAGAAGGTTTATATGGTAGCACACGGCTGTGACTAGAATGTGACAAGAACTCGAAACTCTAAAGGATTAAAACTAAGACCAGCAACTCGACACAACCGATGCAACCAAAAACTTAACAAGTCCTAACTAAGCAATGCTAGCAAAGGCTCAAAGGGTTTATAGGATTGCGGGTAAACTAATGTACTAATTTTTTTTTTTGGCTTTTTCTGGACTTGGGAAAGTAAAACAACGAAGGATTGGAAGTCTCTCACTGATAAACCTTGCTCTGATTACCAACTGATATGAACCCGCTATGGTTGTTTCCCGATCTTTCGATGAGAGGCGTGGGATAGCTCAATTGGTCGATGGAGACGACGCTCATGGCCCGACTACAGCCTTCCAAGCTGCACCTTAGCAACCGATACACCACCTCCAATGGTCGTCGTGATCTTGTGGAGCACGATCAACCAAACCACTAGGGTAATTCCTGCAAGCAATCGAGGAACAAGCAAAAACAAGTAGAACAAGCAACTCAATTGTAAATATGAAGATGAAAACCAATCTTAAATCACAAAGTTGGGGTTCTGAATCAGTAGAATGGATGGTCTAGTCGACACACGCGTCTACAAGGAAGTAGCAATGGCTAAACTTACATCAAAACAAAACCCAATCTGTTTGTGGCAGCTGTAATCCTTATTAATATATAGAAGGATGACCAGAGGAGTGTTGGGGTCATGCTCCAACGCTAGGACATGTCCCTAATGGACCCAAAGTGATACACGGTCCATTGGGCCAAAATAAGGCGACGCAGCACCTCTGGACAGAAAACCTCTCGGTAGTATTTTGGTGATTGCAGTCTCCTCAGAATAGATATGGGTATGAGTCTATCTCCATATGAAAATAGACTTTATAAGGATTCCAAGGAGTACTTGAATGCTCAAAACGGAGTCCAAATGAGGTCGTGGCGGCCGTTGCAAGTTGGGGTTGAGCTGCAGTCCGAATCCAGTGCCAAAACGTGTTGGATTGGATCTTTCTTTCCTTGGGCAAAAAGTGACGTGGTGGCCTGGTGGATGACGTTGGGAATACTTGGACTTGGCCTCCAATCTACTTTTTTTGGTCCTCCCTACCTTTCATGTGTGTTTAACACTATTTTTGATCCACGTATGTATTTCTGAAATTGACAACGAACCTACATCATGGTGCAACATTAATTCATCAAATGTATCAAATACAATCATGGTAAACAATTATTTCACCTATGAATCAAAAGTTACTAATGTGGTTGTATCCGAGCAGGTGATGTCCTCATCAGAATTAGTGACCAATTACTCTCATTACTTAATCATTAGTTATTGATGTTATTAGCAACTGCTAATGACAAGTCACTGAAGGGGCCATTTGAGAAGGGACCTTCATACCCTTTGGGCTTGTATATATGTGGGCTTGTATATATGTGTAATAGTACCTCTTTTCAATCAATCCATTCCATTACATCGTTTCACTTTTTCATTCTTCAACAGGGTCTATTGAGCCTGTACAATGCTGCTCATATGGCTGTGCCAGGCGAGGATATCCTTGATGATGTCATCGCCTTCACTAGGTCCCATCTCGAGACTATGAAGAGAAATGTTGGCTCTCCATTGGCAGAGCAGATCTTCCGTGCCCTTGACATCCCGCTCCGGCGATACATGCGTCCACTAGAGACCATGTACTATATTGCCGAGTATGGGAAGGAAGAGACAGACAACGCTATGGTGCTAGAGCTTGCGAGACTGGATTATAAAGCATCACCAGGTCCATCCAGCTGAAGGAGCTCCGGGACTTCTGCTTGTAAGTCCATATTTCTCTTTTCTTTTACACCTCTTTATACCTATATAAGTTAAGTAATCTAAGAAAACTTCCATGTGGGCCTAACTGTGCAACGCACGGAACGTGTTGCCAATGATATCTGATAGAGAAAATCCCCTGTTTGCCGCACTCCGACGCTAGTACTGAAAAAACATCGGGGCAACAAAAAGAAAAAATAAAAAAGATCAATCAAAGCTAAGAACACTTCATCTAGTAGGGATCATGTTGGAGACGGCGCGGCAGTTCTCGGACATCTCGATGAGCGACCTGTTGAGGTCGCAGACCGGGCTCTTGGCAGCGGCCTTTCTGAACTCCTCGTCGCAGTTCTGCATGTCCTGCGCCGCCATGGTCATGGCGGCGTAGATGGTGATGCCGTCCCTGAAGCTGATGGCATGCTTGCAGGCATCGAGGTTGTCTTGGCGTCCAGGTAGAAGCTCTTGCAGAGGTTCAGCGCCCTTCGCTGCTCCGGGGTGACCGCTGGATTGGTCTACTTCTTCGCACGCCACCTCACCGCCCTCACCTGCTTCTTGAATGCGTCCACCTGCATCTCTAGCACCGTCAGCGAGTCCACCGTGTCGTACTTCCCGGCGTGCTTCTGCAACGAGCCTCTGCATAGGTCCGGGAACTCGGTGTTCTTGCATACCGACGCCACCGCGGCGACCGGCAGACACCGACCCCTGTGCATCACGGCGCACCCCCGCGGACTGGCCACTGCGCCGTGCGCTTTTTTCGAGAACTTGCCTGGACAATTGCGTGTGTTTCGAGAACTTGCCTGGACAAGTATTTCATTAACAAGAAGCAGAGATTTGTACAGAGTTTTAAACGACCTCTTACCTAAAATAGAAAAGAAAACTTACAAAGAAAGGAAGATGAAAAAACGATCTACCACTAAAAACAAACTAAAACCGCGTCGTGCTCTTGTTTTCTTCGTCGAGAAAGAGAGGAGAGGAAACAATGGGTAAGGAGAGAGAGGGAAAGGAACGGGAGAAGGGAAGAGGTAGATGGTGGGAGAAGATTGGACCAAGTAGGGATGAAAGTGGTACGGATATTATCTGTCCGTTCATCCGACAAAGGGGTCCAAGCACTCAAATAATAAGTTTGTATCCGAATCCGGATGTACTATGTCCGAATCCGGACACTCAAAGTTGCATTTATAGGATCCGAATAGGATGAATATAAATATTCGATACATCTTGGCACTATTTGTATCCGAATTCGATTCAAAAAAATAACTATCCGCATATATCCGTTCGTATCCAATCCATTTTGTATTCGCATATATCCGTTTCTATTCGATCCGTTTCCGTTTTCATCTCAAGGGCTCGGTTTGGTGGCGTGGATTGCTAACGTGGCAAGGTGTGTTTCTTTCATGTAACGATTTTTCGGACTACTAAACGATTTCAAATGAAAAACTGTCAACTACAAAGTTTTAAATCTCGTTGAGATCTACAATTTTAATATAAAGTTTGTATTCATCCGTTATCACAAGAAAATTTTTTTATTAAAAAAATACATCCATAAAACTCATTCACTTATACTTATACTCAGACATTTACTCATACATTCACGTATACTTATACGTTAACATATATACTCACGCATATTTTCATTTATTTATATATACTTATATACTTTTAAATCTTGTTGAGCGTTACAACTTTCATATAGAGCTTCTCTGTAACCGAAATCATTTAAAAATTCAAAAATTGTAAATTTCAAAACTAGAGAACTTATAATACTATTTTGGAGTATTAAACAATCGCAAATGAAAAACATGTCGACTTCTGAAGTTTTAGGTCTCGTCGAGCTCGAGCTTCTCTCTAGTTGAAATCATTTGAAAATTCAGAAATTTTATATTTGAAAACTAAAGAACTTATAATGTCATTTTGAAGTATTAAACAATTTCAAATTTGAAACTTGTCAACTTTAAAATTTTAGGTCTTGTCGAGCTCTACGAGTTCGACTTATATTTTGACTTGCATGTACTTAATTAATTAGTTCAATTTGCATGTCTCATGTCTGAAACGACAAATTAATGATTGGAGGTAGTACTTCTTTCCCTTAATTACGGAAACATATCCTGATTCAACTCCAGCAAATAGGTTGTCGTGTCCGAACGTAGTTTGAGTCGGTCCGTCCATGTCGCAGCCGATCCGACCCGGTCGCGCTACGTAGTATCGTATCCGAGACATCAATAAAGCTGCGGACGAGGTAGCTAGTTTTCGGCCTCCATCGTGAACCTAGATTCAATCCGGCAGGCCAAGCTCATCCTGGACGTTGCCGGCATGATCATCGATGCCTGCCTTGCCTTGGCCATCGCCGCCGTCGCGGTCTGCCGCTTGGCTGCTGGCGCGCCGGCGAGGTTTGGGAGATCCACGCACGTGGTGCTCGCCATCGTGCTGCTTGTCGAGGCTGGGGTGCTGATCCTCCCGGCCGCCAGGGATAGCAGAAACACCGCGTTGCGCCTCGAGGAGACGGTACTGCAGATGGAGGAAATCCTGCGTACGTGACCCATCTTTCAACTACCGTTCTTGACTTCTTGTCAGTGGAGCTATACCACGATGTAGCACAAAATTTCCTAGATTCAGATTTTTTTTCAGGACATATATGTGTCTAGAGTTTTTGCATACTTAACGACAATGTGAAATTCTATTCTCAGTATATTAAGTCAGTAATGATAGTTGTATTTTGGATATCGTTTACTGTCTACACCCAAAAATAAACGAGTTTGACCCGACGGTATATTCTTTTTCTTTGAATTCAGAGGAATATGAGAAGCACAACCAGGAGATGGTCAGTAACTTAGCTTCTATGCTCTTTAAGAATACCGAAAACATCGAGAAGATGAGTTACAACAAAGCTAGGAGACCAGACGGCACTGAGAACACTGAACTGACCATCACAATGAAACCTCCCAGTGTTGATCAGCCTCCGGTAGATGATGATGATGATCACACGGACGAAATCATGGTAAGCATAGATGCATTAAAATTTTAGCTTTGGACAAACGGAGCATTTTCTACGGCTATAACTGTGGTACTTCTTCCGTTAGAAATTAAAAATCGTTTTAACCTTTTTAGATACATAGTTTTTACTTTATATCTAAAGATAACATATATTTAGATGTATAGCAAAAATTATATGTAGTTAGAGAAGTCAAAATAACATACAATTTGGAACGGAAAGAGTAACGTTGTGTATAATTAGTAAAAGGTGAGAACGACGTGGTATATACTTAAAGTCTAAAACTGCTTATAATGGCTTTTGCCTTTGCTCTGTGGTAATGACTTGGCAGCAGGCTCCAAAGCCCAATGACGATGCTCCACCAGCTGCAGCCGGCTCGCCTTCACCACCGGACGGTGACGCGACGATGGGAGAACACAAGCAGAATCCATGGAGAATTTTCTCGATCCCTCAAGACCACGTCTTCGTTCTCGACTGCACTGACGACGAGCTCACGTTGCACGTCCGGCCGCCCTCGGCCGACTTGAACGACGACGAGCTGCAGCAGCCGGCAGCAGCAGCCTTTCCTGTACGACTACGGTTCACACCGCACGCTGTTCGTGTCGCCGCCCGGGAAGGAGCGCGTCGTGCCGGTGCCGTGGCCACACGCAGAGATGTACCAGAAGTTGGTGGCGGCGATGCTGAGGGGGAAGGACTCGCCGGCGGTGAAGGAACAGGCGGTGCCGGAACCCTTCTCAGTTTCCCCTGACATGGTGCTGTTCTACCGGCCGGTGGAGGGCGGGCCGGATAACGGAGCTGCTCGTCGTGGCAGCCGAGGTACTTCAGTACAAGGAGGTTTCGGAGGAGGTCGCCGTCCGAGCAGCTCTCACCCTGCCCGCCATCCTCTCCACCTCGTTTCCATAATCACCTGGAGGTGGTCTAGTTAAGTTAGTGCTCTAACTTAGGAATTCACAGGAACGCCTAGTTTCAGGGTTTTAATGTGTTCTATATGCTAGAAAATACCTTTGTCGGAAACAATGAAATGTCATTTAGTTAGTTATATGGATAACTATGTCCATTTTATTGCTGCGTACAGACGTGATATCTTTTAAGAAAGAGGTTGTGCGTGATAGCTGCAACTATAAAAGGACTATCAAAAAGGTAAATCTCAATTTTTAATAGGACTATCTTTTAAGACCCTGTTTTTATGATATGTAAATCAAATGTCACAAAAGGCAACATGTGTTGTAGTGGCACTATGCCAATTCTGGAAACAAGCTCAGTTAGATGGGTACCTCTTGTCTTCAGATTGCAGTAGATTGCACAGCATTGGCACTGAAATCCATCACAGACATGGAACAATCTTCAGAGACCTTATTGTAGGCAACATGACTTATTATGTATCATTGAGAGTAGGGATGATAAGCAAAGATTCTTGACTTACTCGAGGAAGAGTAAGGTTCGAGGAAGAGTAAGGTTTAAGCGTATATGTGGATTGCTAGCACTCGTTAATGACACATTTTTACTACTATTTTAGTGTCATTACTGTTCTAATTCTCTTATACTTATGTGTTGTATTTTAGACTATATTAAAAAAATAGAAAAAATATGTGATTTTTGCATAAGCTTGGTTTGGATTTGGACTTTGGATGATGCAAGGAGCCTGCACGAGAAAAAAGAGCACCAAAGGGTTCAAAAAACCCCTGGTCAGAGCATCTTAAAGTGTAATTAAATGTTATTAGGACAAATATGGTCAAAGACACTTGCCTTCCTCCGAATAATTCTGCTCAGATGTCTTCTACTTTTCGTATTGAAAGTCCATGTATTGCTCTTGAAATTTATAGGACTATATGTCCCTTATGTTGGAGGTATGCCCTAGAGGCAATCATAGACATGATGATATCTGATTGTATCCATGATTTGTATATTATATTCATTGAATATCCATTAAAGGCTACTTGAATTGATCTGCAATTATGTGAATTGTATGTGGAACTCTTTACTTGTATGGTTATTCTAAAAGTTGTCCCTAGTCGGAGTTCATGTGTAGACACACATGAATATTAGACTAGTACATGTATTAATTGATGACTATGTTTCACAAGTCATGGACATGGAGATGTCAAACTAATAATGTAGGCACATGTAGAGACATGTGCTAGGACTGACCCAACACGAGAAATAGTTCTCTCTTTACACAACATGTACACTTTGTCCTTAGACTTGAGATTGTCGCATGTACTCAAGATGTGGATCGACTTACTTAGGGGTTATCAAACACTACACCGTGACAGGGTAGTTAAAAATGTAGCTTTCGGATCTATCAAGAAGCATGCTATGAGGCGTGGTCAATCAAGATGGGATTTGCCCCTCTCTGATTGAGAGTGATATCTCTGGGCCCCTCGAGTGATTGGATATGAAAATGCATGGCCATGCTACCTACGGTTAAGAGTTAACCTACAAAGAGATTTCGAATCACAGGATCGAGAAAGAGCGGTCGGCTTGGAGGTAGACCAAATATCGTGAGGCAAAGGGAATAGCATGTACGTGATGTCGTGATGGTTCGTCTGATTTGATCTTCGTGTGCGTATAGGAGTTGGCACGTCTTGCTAGAGGCTGCTACCGACTATTGGGCTGAGTAGGAGTACTCGGGCCATGTCTATACGTATCCGAACCCATAGGATCACACACTTAAGGGGCTGGAAGTCCAATTCGGATGTGATCCGAATTGGATTAGGTTTAGAAGTACTAATGGGCCTCGGACCCAGAGGCCGGTTAGGAACCTCTATAAATAGAGGGGTGGGGGCGCCCTAGGGTTTAATCCTTTTGGTCAAAACACATCTGTCGCGCCTCTCATGCCCTCACCCTGTTGCAACTCGCAGACCTAGCAGTCCGGCTTGCGACACTTCCTCCCTGCACGTGTGGATACCTTGGAGGTGTTGCACCTGTAGCACTTGGACGAGCTGCCGACGAGCCACGACGAGCCGCCGACAAGCCACGATGAGCCGATGACGAGCCGTGGCACGAGGACGACCTTGCTGCACGTGGACGAGCTGCTGAGGAGTTGCTCGACGTCGACGTGATCGACTACGTGTTCGACTACGCTGATCGACTTCGCTGCCCCGACGCGATTCTACATCTTCCGCACCAATGCGTCAAGTGGTAATCCCATGATCCATATACGGCAGTTTTCATGGTTTACGTGGTAGAAAAATTTTGTTTTGCGCTAGCATAGCCTACAAACACAATCAAAATAGTACACTAATCAACATAAAAAGAAAAATATATACAATCTAAGATACTTGGTTGGATTTAGTGGCCCAAGCGCTTCATAAGGATTATGCAGCTAAATCCCCTGATCTTGGGATCATCTCCTCAAGGCTCAAGGGCAAGATCACCTACTTCATTTGCCAGGGCACACTCTCCACTACCAGACATGTCTCCTAGCATGTGTCCAGTACTAGAAAGGAATCCAAGTATGAGTCCATCTCCCCCTCCTACGAAGACGCATTCAATTCCTCCTCCACCTCCACCTCTTAAGAAGAAGCAGAAGAAGCAGAAGGAGAAGGCACCAGCTAAGAAATTATCAGATGATATGACAGATGAGGAGAGCAAGGCTGCAGTGGCTGCTGAGCACGAAAAATGGCAAAAGGCTTGTAAAGAAGCAAGTTGAAGAAACAGAATCCGGAGCCCAAAATGCTTGTAAAGAAGCAAGTTGAAGAAACAGAATCCGGAGCCACCACTGGATAAGCATAAGCTTCGGTCTTTCATCAAAAAAATGGAGGCCGAGCAAAGGAAAAAGCTAGAGAAACCTCCGCTATCTGATTACGACAGGCAGATAACAAAGCAGGCAGCTCATAAGAGGAAGAAAAGTGGGATCTATTTTTCAACTCGGAGAGCAATCCAACCAATCGGTTGCCCCGTTTGTGGTGCTTTCACCCTGGGAGAAGAACCTGCTGGAATTTAGTAAAGATACAAATCTGACAGTAGCACAACTTTGAGGGGAGGATGAGATCCTAATACTCCCTGTGGCTGAAAAATGGAAATATGAGTATGGTAAAGAGCTCGTGTCTTCAAAGTTGGTGAGATATCTGCCAACTAAGATGTACAAACTGCACCAATAGTACATGCAGGCTACATCAAATGGTTATGACGCGATGGAAGTTCGGGTTGGTGATGAACATTACTTCCATGGCGATGACATCATAATGGTGCCCCTGGAGAAACTGTACATGCTATACAATCAAGAAGCACTAGACAAGTCACTGATTAGTTGTTGGGTTCTGTAAGTCTTTAGTAAATTCCTCTAACTTCAAAATCCTCGCTTTAGTCAATTTGTGATATCTTAACTCCTATTTGATTTTGTATCATGCAGGATGGAGATGCAATATTGTCGTAGGATGGGATACCATGGCATAGGCTTCATGGAACCCTCAATTATTTCCAGGAGAATCTAAGAGACTGAAAGAATATATTTACGTTCCTCAACAAGCATTGGGACAAGAGGCGCAAATTACTACCGTGGAACTTTGAGTGAGCGTTTTTCCCATCTCTTTCTTTTCCGAACTAGCACTTTAATATAATACTAACTACCTTCAATTTGGATGTACAGGTACCATTGTGTACTCAATATTATTATCCCCGATCAGAGCATAGTGATTGTCTGGGACTCTTTGAGGAAACCAAAAGAAAAATTCAATGACATCATGAACACACTGAACAAATGCTAGACTCGATTGCGTCAAACTCACAAGGGTGATTTCAACGAGCAACTTGATTTGGATACAAATTTTCCAGTATGTGTTTTTCACATCAAGTGACACTTCCTTTAACACAACAAATATTTCATACTAACAACTGTATTTTTTATGGAAATCATTGTTCTCATGAGCTGGTGTATTTGGATGGCAAGAAATGACTGGATATTCAGAGGTATTACTCCATCAGTTCAAGATGCTATGTTGCGGTTTAAGATTGTTTTTACTCAGGTTGTTCTGCGAGTAAAAGAGGCTTGGAAGCAACCAATGTTGGAATGGCTAGAGCATTCATTGTAATCTTTATGATTTTCTTTCTTTCTTTCTTTCTTTCCTGATTTGTACCTCTCAAACTGCTGTTCTTTTCTTTATAATATATATCCAGCAGGGGATCATCCCCTCCTGTTTCATAAAAAAAAACAAATATTTCATAACCTTTTTCCATATATATAATGTACGAGACAGAAGGAGGGTACTCATTATTGCGGATACTACGTTTGCGACTTCATCCATGAATTTGTGGGTCCGACACATACCACCGAAGAAAAAATAACCGTACGTATACAAAATTAATTTGCTTGTACTTCAAAAATAAATTATGAACTTATAGAAAAATTCATGTCTATATACTTAGAAAAATTAGATTAAGTATTTCAATTCATATGCTTATACTTCAAAAAAGTTTCAATTGTTCAAAAAATTTAGATTAAATATTTCTAATTCATTTGCCAATGATACAGATGATGAACAGGAAGGAAAAACTCCTCGACACCGAAATTTTCAGGGCAATCCAAGATCAATTATGTGGATTTCTTCTAGATGAGGTCACAAATCCTGCTGGGGAGTTTCACCATGACGGATCTCCGCTAGTGCACAAACCGGCCTTAGATTCAGAATAGTAAATACGATATGTGTATGCAATGTGTAATATTTTTCATATATGTGATGCACAATATGTATATATATATATAATATTATCTCAAATGTTATCTTAAAGATAAATAGAACTTTACATATATTAGCATATTAGAACCAGTATAGTAAAGAAAACAATAAAGGAATAGAAAATAAGGAAAGGAAGGAAAAACACATTAGTACCGGTTGGGGATACAAATATCCCCAACCGGTACTAATGAGGCTGCACCCCCCCCCCCCGGTGTGGAAGCCCTTTAGTACCGGTTGATATCCCCAACCGGTACTAAAGGCTACCCTTTAGTACCGGTTATTTGAACCGGTACTAAAGGAACCCCTCTAGTACCGATTGGCCAGTGCCGGTTGCGCATCCGGTACTAGACGGGGGTTACTGACCGGTACTAGACGTCAGTTTTCCAGTAGTGTGAAACTCCCCATTGAGACTAGCATTAGTGCCTTCCAATGATCTCTTAAAAAGACTCCTTAGTTATTTAATGCAATGTTTTCTGGTTTTTGGGATGATCCTACACACAAAGTTCGTGGTTTTAAAGCATTAGATTGCAATTTAAACATGGTGACAATAAGCACGTGTAAACTATTCATACTTTCTTAATAAGATGGCATGCTATTGTCAGTATATTAAGTCAGTGATAACGAGAAGCACAACCAGAGGAGATAGTCAGGAATTTAGCTGCTATGCTGTTAAGAATCCCAGAAACATCAAGAAGATGAGTTACAACAAAGTTAGGAGCCCAGAAGGCACTGAGAACGCTGAACTGATCATCACCACGACACATGCTGATGTACTGTTGACCAGCCTCCGTCGCATGATGAATTAATGATAATCACATGGACGAAATCATGATATGAATAGATGAAGTAAAATTTTAGCCTTGGACAAATAGTGTGATTTTTACAGCAAAAAGTACTAGAAATTATTAAAGGCGTGGTACTTAATCTGATTATGACAATGGTCTTTGCCCCTTGGTCGATGATGACGATCACTTGGCATGGGCGCGCGGCACCGATAGTGTGATTTTTACAGCAAAAAGAACTAGTAATTTGCGCGCGCCGATGCACGCGGCTGAATCTATAGTTGCATGAGGAAAGTTAATGTATAGGTGGTTATATGATGATGAAGCTGGTATAAGTGGTTGGATCAGAGTGACTGTGCATGTAGTGTTTGTTGCTTCATCATGGGGTTTTACAATTACAAACACATGTCATGGTTACTGATTGCGATAGGATTCTCGATGCATATGCTTTGTAAATAATTTCATGTTATTCCTTGAGGATTACTGTTGAGTGAACCTATCCTCTCACAGAGCTGCTTATTGTAAAATGCTGAAGCATCAGGAGTTCTGCTCCTGACCAAAGCAGGGATGATTCACTATTTCTAAATGGAAGTGGGATACTTAAAAAATACTTTTGCTTGCAGTTATACTCATCCATAGGACGAAGTTTGACAGGCTAAGATTATAACATAAAAGCTACTAAAACTGACACATGCATAATTACTATCAGCGATATACTGGAAATCAAGGGCATGCTTGGATGTTGGCTTCCAGTGGCCAAGCCAAAGCACGCGCCGAGGCCACAATTTGGCAGCTGATTCGGCTGCCCCGTTTGGCCAGCCTTCGTGGCAAAAAATAAACTACATAAGTCTGGTCAAACCAAATTGGCACCATCATGCAAACATCGCTGATGCCCACGGCCAATGGCCAAATTTAGGCCAGGCCACTTGGGGTTGGCATCCAAACATGCTCTAAATAATGCACATCCATATGCAGCCGCTTGACTACCAAACAGAGGGTAAACTATAGACTATAACCTTTTGCTACTAGACAAAAACTAATATTTTATAATAAAAATTAAGGAATATCAATATTAGCACTGCTCTACATCAAATTAGGCAGCATATAATAAAAAAATAATCTGTAATTGCTTACAACACAATAAGAAGGTGAGGGCGAAAAATTGTTATTTAATTTACGATTGGGAGGTAAAAGGCGAAAGATACATCTACTTCACCGTGATCTGGTCCGTGTAGCTACATTCAAGGAGTTCATATCTAAGAAAAATCAGTTGTACCCACAACAAAGTAGAAAAGGATGAGTCTGCCAACAGATATTTTTGCATGTACCGGGAAAAAAAGATCAGAAATACACAGATCGTCGAACTACTGTCTATGGATATTTTTTAATACTATGAAGAGCTACTCTAGTAAGCTCTAGCCGAAAGATGATGTGTGAAATGAGCATTTTGCTTACCAACATTCTGGCAGTCTTAAAAGTTAAAATCATATATCTTGGCCTGTGAGTCACATGTTGAACCTTCCAAAATCAGTGAAATGAGTATCATTGAACTGAATTTGGAGTACCTGTCAGTTATGACCATGACAATCCCTTTCATTTGGTAACCCTTTCAAGATTTCACACTCATATCACAATCACATGTGAGGTCACTCTGAGTCATTGACACGTGGGTCACAGTGTCAAATGTTGAAAGGCTTGCGAATTCAGGGTCAATTTTCAAATTTTCTCGCTACTCAACTGCCATGCCATTGCTGTTAACAAAAAAAATCAATTATATTATATTTCCGTAAGATTGAGCTAGAGCTTACACCCCCCCCGCGAGAGGACCACTCTGTTGAATCTGCCTATTATGAAGATAAACTTTCATCATTTCGTTTTCAGTAAACAATGGAACAGTACCATCATTATTTTGACCCTTTGAAAAGATCAGGCAGCATGTTCATTTGAACCAAGATCATTCTACATTTAATTTTCTTTTGTGCATAGGTGAGTAATGAATCTATATATATCACTAGTAGAGAACTGACCTTCCATGTGCCCCCTTTTATCCCAGTTTAATGTTGGCCTAGAATAAAAGGGGGCGCACCACAGTAGGCTAGAATAAAAGGGGCCTTTAGTCCCGGTTATAACAGCCAGAGTCCAGGCATCGGTGGCGTGCCCCTTTTATCAAGGTTGGAGCCTCCAACCAGACAAAAGGGTGGCCCTTTTGTCCCGGTTGGAATTACCAACCGGGACTAAACTTTTTGTCCCGGTTGGTAACACCAACTGGGACAAAAGGGCCCTTTTTTTCCGGTTGGAATTACCAACTGGGAGTAAATTTCAACCGGGACAAAGGTGTTCCTTTTGGTCCCGGTTTGAGTTTTTACTTGAGATAAAAACTCATGCCCCATTAAATCCCAAGACAGATGCCTTTCTTCCTCCTCCAGCGTGAGCCAGTCCACTCCATAAAGACAGAAAGCTTCACCTACTCTCCGGTGGTGCTGAAGCAAGCCTAGGGGAGGTGCTGGCCAAATTTTTTTTCCCTCATTTTCATGGGAATTTTATTCATTCAAAGTGTTGTGAAGGTTAGCTACTTCATCCTCTCGTTATGCTTTGATTTATGCTTTAGAGAGGGAGAAAAATGAGTTTGTTTGTTAGAAAGAGGGAGAATGAAGAGGATTTGTATTTATATATATTTTTGAGCTAGAATGTGATGGATAGTTTGCTCGTTATATATGATTCGTATTAGTTAAAACAACTTGATGTGTAGAATGGAGATGGATAGTTTATTTGCTAGAATGTGAAGTAGAAAATGGAGAGGATTTTTTGAGCTACAATGTGAGGGAGATTGGAGTGTAAATGTGAGGTAGAATTGAGAGTATTTCAATATTAATTATGAGGACAAAATTAGAATGTCATATGTGTCATATATAGTATGTATCCTTGCAGCGGTTTAAGAATGATGCTATCCTTGTCTAGACGGTTTATCTTGTGAAATTCAATATGGTTTTTAAATCCATACTTGTTGAACTTCCATACCATGTTCATCTTGGTAAGCATGTTCTTCGCCGAGCAGCAACGGACGTCAAGGAAGAGCTCTGATTCTACGAGAAAGAGCATCAACGGACATCGTGGAAGACTGTGTCCCATTTCTCGTAGAATCAAAGCTCTTCCATTGCAAAGTACGGTGCCGCCTAGTGTAGAACATGCTCGCCGAGATGATCATGGTCTTCAAGTTTAACATGTTTTGTAGTGCTAAGGTATGAATTTTTGTACATAGAGATAGTTTCTGCTACTGGAGGTAGTGGCGATGGTGGGGGCGATCGTCGTTCCTCTCGCGGCAGGGGGAAAACCATAGTTGGTCCTCATGATAAGCTGAGGAAAATGAGCACGTGGGAGAAAGCAATGCTTCAATTTTTGCAAAGACGTCATGTAAATGCTGTTGCGGAGGGTTAGGAACCACCTTTTGGTGGTCGTTATGCTCCACCGTTAGTCCCGGGTGTTTCACGTCCACTTAGTACTACCATTGCAGGAGGCACAAATAAACCGCAGGATGAGGCTGGGTCAGCAGAACATTCATCTTGGCCACCCAAGGATGCTTAAAGTCCTCCTAGATAATACTCAACGGATGGCTTGTCATAGTGTATCATGTTGTTTGGATCTCAATTTTAATATGTGTATTTCTATCTATATCTAAACTTTCAGTATTATTTGCACTACAAAGTTTGACATACTTTCAATAGTGAATAGCATGTAGATAAGTTGTAAAGCGTATAAAAAAAAGGAAAAAAATTCGTAATCCATTTTTATGCGTAATGCATTTTCAAGCGTAATCCATTTTCATGCGTAATACGATGCAGATGGACCGGTAATGGATGTATAATGCGGACAGATGGAGCAAGATGTTTATTGATGGCTTGCATTATTTTCTTGAAGTGGCTAAAGTGAACAAGCTAGAGAACGGGTTCGTATGTTGTCCATGCTTCCAATGCAGTAACAAGAAGGACTATTCAAAGGATTCTTGGGCACTATTCACAGCCACTTGTATAGATACGATTTCATGCCTAACTATTTGGTATGGACCAAGCACAATGAAAGAGGGGTTGTAATAGAAGATGGCGAAGAGGATGATGATGATGACAACATTCCGGACTGGGCTGCAGGCCAAGCTTTTGCAGATACTACAATGGTCGAGGCTGATGAAGATGAGTTTGCAGAAGATGGCCCTACTTATGACTATGGTCAGGTGTTACGAGATGCACACAGAGATTGTGAAATTGAGAAGGAAGCAGCAAAGTTGCATCGCATGATAGATGATCACCAAAATTGTTGTACCCATATTGCTAGCAGGGCCATAAAAAACTGGGTACCACACTAGAATTTGTGCAATGGAAGACAAAAAATGGTGTGTTCGATAAGACATTTTAATGGATGTTGAAAATTATCAAGAAGATTCTTCCCGAGAATAATGAATTGCCATCCACAACATATGAAGCTAAACAGATTATTTGCCCTCTGGGATTGGAGGTTCAGAAGATACACGCATGCACTAATGACTGTATCCTCTATCGTGGTGCTGAATATGAGAAAATGGATGCTTGTCCCGTGTGCGAAGCGCTGCGGTATAAGATCAGGCGAGATGATTCTGGTGATGTCGAGGGGCAGTCTCTCAAGAAGAGAGTTCCTGCGAAGGTGATGCGGTATTTCCCTATAATACCACGCTTGAAGTGCTTGTTCAGGAACAAGGTGAATGCTAAGTTGATGTGATGGCATAAAGAAGAACGTAAGGAAGATGAGATGCTGAGACACCCCACAGATAGGGCCCAGTGGAGATAAATTGATAGAGCATTCCTGGACTTTGAAAGTGATACAAGGAGTATAAGGTTCGGTTTAAATACTAATGGATTCAATCCATTCGGTGAGTTGAGTAGGGGCCATAGTACTTGGCCTGTGACCCTATGTATGTTCAATCTTCCTCATTGGCTGTGCATGAAGCGGAAGTTCATTATGATGCCGACGCTTATCCAAGGCCCAAAACAACCCGGCAACAATATTGTCGTGTACCTAAGATCATTGGTTGATGAACTTTTACAGCTCTAGAAGGAAGAAGGTGTAGGTGTGTGGGATAAGGATAAATAAGAGATCTTTAATGTATGAGCATTGTTGTTCGTAATCATCAATAATTGGCCTGCACTAAGTAACCTTTTGGGATAGACAAACAAGGGATATCGGACCTGCACCCATTGTTTAGACGACACAGACAACATGTATTTGAAGCACTGTAAGAAGGTCATCTATATGGGTCATCGTCGATTTCTCCCTGCTCACCACCAGCTGAGAAAGAGCGGGATGCATTTCAAAGGGGCACCAGACGATTGTAGAAAACCTGCACACCGTAATGGAAAGCGTGTCTTTGAGATGATAAAGGATGTAATGGTAGTCTTTGGAAAGGGTCTTGGTAGCCAACCTGTTCCGAATGACGATAACGAACATGCACCCATGTGGAAGAAGAAGTCAATATTTTTGGAGGTACCTTATTGGGAAAATCCTAGAGGTCCGCAACGCAATAGACGTGATACACCTAACGAAGAATCTTTGCGTGAACGTGCTAGGCTTCATGAGTGTTTATGGGACCTCAAAAGATACATTGGAAGCATGACAAAACCTGAAAGCCATGGGGCAAAGAGAGATAATGGAAAGCACTACTCACATCTTGCCATGGGGCAAGGAAGAGAAGGATAGCATGTTTGAATGCTTGAATAGTACGAAGGTCCTGTCTAGGTACTCCTCGAATATAAAGGGAATAATAAATATAAAAGAAAAGAAGTTCACAAATCTCAAGGCCCATGACTGCCACATGTTGATGACCCTATTGCTTCCAGTTGCACTGAGGGGTGTTCTACCAGAGAATCTCCGATTGCCGCTCGTAAAGCTATGCGCGTTTGTCAATGCGATTTCGCAGAAGGCGATCGATCCATCCAAGTTAGCAAAGATACAGAACGATGTGGTGCAATGTCTTGTCAGTTTTGAGTTGGTATTTCCACCATCCTTCTTCAACATTATGACACACCTCCTAGTTCACCTAGTAAAATAGATTGGTATTCTCGGACCTGTATACCTGCACAATATGTGGCATTTCGAGAGGTTTATGTTAGTCCTAAAAAACTATGTTCTTAATAATGCCTATCCAGAATGAAGCATCACTAAGGGATATGGAACAGAGGAGGTGATCGAGTTTTGTGTTGATTTTATTGACTCAATTGACTCGATTGGGGTTCCAACTTCACGCCACGAGGGGAGGCTATGGGCAATGAGCACCCTTAGAAGGAAATCAAGTTTGAGCAATGATACTGATTTGTTCGACAAAACACACTACAATGTTCTTCAACAGTCATCCTTTGTGGCTCTGTATATTGAGTAGCACAGGCAGATGGTACTTTCCAAAAATCTGACGAAATCCGATGCTTGGCTTACACATCATCACATGGAAACTTTTCCCTCTTGGTTGCACCAACAACTTATGGGTAACTCTGAGATTCACCCACAGCTCGCTTGGTTAGCTAGGGGACCTGCTAGCATAATCATGAAATTTCAAGGCTACGAGATAAATGGTTATACATTTTACACGAGAGCCCACGACCAGAAAAGCACAAACTAGAATTGTGGTGTCTGCATAGATTCCATAGACAGAAACAATAGCAAGGATTCGTATTATGGTTTCATACAAGAGATATGGGAACTCAAATACGGACCACTCTACATCCCTCTATTTCGTTGCAAATGGGTGAAGCTAACTACCGTAACCAAAGATCAGTACGGAATGACAATAGTGGACTTGAGCAAGACTGGATACAATGATGAAACATTCATACTTGCCAATGATGTGCATCAGGTTTTCTATGTGAAGGACATGTCTAGCAAACCTAAGAGAAATCCAGAAGAGCCATGGGAGCCAAAGTGTCACATAGTTCTTCCAAGGAAAAGAAAAATTGTGGGAGTCGAGGCTAAAACAGATCAATTAGATGATAATGACAAGTTTGATAGCATGTCTCCATTCGCTGTTGAAGTTGACTCAAACATCTTGCTATCCAAAGAAGAGGCTCCGTACTTACACCACGATCATGATCAAGGAACTTTCATGAAGAAGAAATTTTTTAACGTTATATTGTAATGCGCTAAATTTGCTTCACCATTATGTACTACTTGATACAATTTTTAATTTAACGTATGTATGATTTCATGTGTGTTTAAATTAGTTGAGGTGAAGATTTATTAGATAAACATGAACAATGTTAACCACATACACAAATTGCATTGAAATTATTTAATTGAATAATTTCTTGATGATAGCGATGCAGTAAAATAATTATTTTAGAAGCCAAAAGAACTGGTATAGAATTAATGACTCATTCACACTTATTGTCAATATACTTGCTAATTTAATATATTTTTGCATGTTCGAAATATGTAATGTTTTTATTTTTGCATCCTAAAATCCAGTGAAAACATAAATAAATTTCATTTCTAAAAAACAGCGCGGGAGTCGAAAAATGGGAAAAAGCCCTTTTGTCCCGGGTACCAATAGCAACCGGGATAAAAGCCCCCCCCTTTTATGCCAGTTGCAAATTGTAACCAGGATAAAAGGGTATTTTTCGATTCTTGCCGGAATGTACCCTTTTATCCCGGTTGCAAATTGGAACCGAGATAAAATGGGGTGCCTTTTGTCTCGGTTGCTATTGGCACCCAGGACAAGAGGTGCCTTTAGTCCCGGGTTCAATTACGAGCCGGGATAAAAGGTGCGGGGGATAACAGTAACTGTAGTCTTCTACCCCCCACCCCACCCTTCAATACTTGGGCAAATTTTTCACCACCGCAAAGACCTGCGCTAGTCCGCCTACTCCATCGCCACCCATTCGCCTCTGTCGCCAGCCGCCGTTCTCCTCGTCGCCCGTCACCCCGCCGCTGTCTGTCCCACCACCCTGGCCGTCTTGCCCGCGCTCGGACCGCCACCTCCTCCGTCGCTTCGGCCCGCCGCCTCCCTCCATCGCACCCCCACGAGCTCGTCGCCACCAGCTCCGTCGTGCTGCCTCGTCGCCGCCTCCGTCCCCGTCGTTGCTCCCGGCCTCCGCCCTCATCACTGCCACCTCGCTTCATCCCCGCTGCCTCCTCCGTCGCGCCCCCTCGAGCGCGTTGCCGTTGCCTCCGTCGCACAACCTTGTCGCCGTCACTGCCTCTATCCCCGTCATCGCTGCCGGCCTCCACCCTCGTGGCTGCCACCTCGCTTTGTCCCCGTGATGAGGACATCGCCATGTTGGACATGCACGATTCATGGTCTTCCCCAAGTTACAATTCGTCACCAACTCGGTCGTCGCGTTCATTTCGGATTCAGCCAACACCCCTGCACGGTTTCGGCCATATATCCCTCATATGACGTTGAAACAAGGCGTTCTTCGATGCATTAGAACGGGGACGCTGCCGCCATTCTTTTGGTTCTAGTCCTAGCTCCAGAAGGTTCGTGGATCATTTTGTGTAACCATGACAAGGTCCTGCATCACCAGTTTTTGGCCAACTTGGCCTTGTATCGTGTCGGTCCTTAAGCCAAAGTTGTGGGCGCCCCCTTCCTGGTCGCCCCCAACCCTAGTTCATACCGTTTGATATATACTCAGTAACCGCCACCTTAGAAACTCAGGTTTTGTTTAGTTCTAGTTTTCCTTCGAGAAACTTCGATTGCTTCATTGTAACTGTGGCTACAAGTCCTTTTACAGTGATCCAGGGCCCCTGTTCTTGTTCTTCTCGACTGTGTCGATTAGTCCTTTCAAATTGAGAGCTTGAACCCTTCTTACGTCATTCATATCTGCAATATCAGATTGCGTGTTTACACTTTCTTGCTTGTGTCCTTCGATCCAGCCTTCTCGGCGAGGTCAATCAAGTTGTGCTGGGTTGATAACCAACGGAGCAGCAGTGCAGCAGTTGCAGGGATTCAAATTATGTCTGATTAGAAGCTCAGATCATCAACATCGAGTCTCAACCAATCGAATTTATGACTACCTTTCGGAAGATAGGGCTAGTGCTACATCAAGTGGTATCAGGATTCCAGGTTACCCGTGAGGTATACTGTCGTGTTTCCCCTTTAGATTCAGTTCGTGTCCAACACCTATAGTACACAAAAAGCCCAAAAATATTACATTTTCCGCAGTCCTATCACATTTTTAGCCTTTGCAATTTCTGTTTCCAATTCGCTTTGTTGAGTTTGTGTCCATAGTCGAGTCTTGTTGCTGGTTTTGTGTGTTCATGGTCGTAGTTTCAACTGCCTATCGCTGTTTGATTGTTTCCGCCGCTATCCCATCCACCTTTACCCAAACAAAAAGTTGAACCGCCACATTACTTGACTTGCCCCGCTAGCCGCCCTGTGTGAACTCTCGCTGCGCAATCCCTAGCTAGGTTGCAAGCCGCATTGTGTCGCCTTTGCATCGCAACCCTTCTCTATTCATCTAGCGAATACCTAATTGCTGCATACCAAGGACGTTGGTGCCCCTATATTACTTGCTGAGAAGCTTTGCTCAGCCGTGATCAGCGTTGGACGGAAAGGGACGCTTTGCCTTAGCCGCCGCCACCTTACCAGCCGCGTTGTGCCTTTTCGAAACCCTAATTCGAGTGACCTTCCTTGAAACAGGCATAACTTTTCGCTCGGAACTCCGATTGAGGTGATTTTTTTTTTCAAATTTTCAGAACGAAAAGTTACACATACGATTCAACCCCTTTGGTGCATAACTTTTCAAACTCTCAGTTTTCCCAAAAAAAATTAGGAAGTGGAAGTTTTCAAACCTCTAAGTTGTTGCATGATTTTCAACAAACATGCCTATTTTTCTATAGACCACATCACACCTCTGTTTAAGGTGCAAATTTTTGTGGTTCAATCTTGTGTGATTCCTATTCAGAGAAAAATATAAAAAAAATAGTTGAGAATAACACATAAGTGGATTCCTACTAGTCCTGGAGGGAAAATCAGGGAAAAGAATAAAAACAATTGTATGAGTTGTTGGTTGCTTCTTCTTTGAGTTCTATCCACCGTCGCTCATTCCATCTTGCTGTGCTATGTTTAGGGACACATCTTAGCCAGCAACTGTGACTTGTACTTTGGATACTTATTGAACTTTGCTAATCTGCTTCGGCTATTGTTTTTCCTTGCTACCATATCTTGCTTGCCCAAAGCTCCACATATACTTCTATCAGCACAGGTTCACCTGCAACTGTTACACCCAAGCTTGACAACAGATCGTGCCGCCTTGTTGGCTTTGGTAAGAACACTTGCAAGACGGTAGTAAGCCGTTTGAGATATTGCTTTCTAGTTTTGCCACCACCCATTAGTTGCTAGTTGATAGGGATAATACTTTTGTGTTGTCTTTTGCTATCTTCTAACCAAGTCAGGGAAAGGGAAAGGAGTGGAGTCCCCTTTGAACTTCAATGAGTGTGTGTCCAAGGATGAGCTTATGAAGCTTCTTGCTGACTAGCGCACCTACATCGACGGGAAGTTTGATGACTTGATGCGCAACATTAACATTCTGGTTACCCGGATTGAACATGTTGAGCAACGACCTACCCAGTGCCACCACACCGACCCACCCCTCATGATGATGGTCTGGAGGATGATCATGATGCTTCTTTTGATAATGATGCACATGCCATGGACCATCTTTGGCATAATCGTAGTGGTACGGGAGGTAATAATCATCACCGTGGTAATAATGATCCTTTTGCTAAAACTAAATTTACCATGATTCCTTTTGCTGGTAATGCTGATCCTGAGGCTTATTCATATTGGGAACTTGCCGTTGAACAAAAAATTAATTCTCATTTAGTTCCTGCTAAGCATAGAGTTAGACTTGCTACTAGTGAGTTTACTGATTTTGCTCTCTTTTGGTGGAATGATCTTTGCAATAATAATAATGCCAATGTTGTACCTCAGATTTGGAATATTTTAAAACAACGTATGAAATCTCGTTTTGTTCCACCTTATTACCAACGTGATTTGTGTATGAAACTGCAAACTTAAAACAAGGTAAAAAAGGAGTAGAAGAATATTATCAGGAATTGCTCATTGGTCTATCACGTTGTGATATACATGAGGATGATGAAGATACTTGTGCTAGATTCTTTGGTGGTTTGAATCGTGATATACAGGATATTCTTGATTACAAAGATTGGAACAGGTTCAACCAATTATATCATCTTGCTCTTAAAGCTGAAAGAGAAGTACAGGGATGTCGTCAACAACACACTTTCAGGTCGAACCCTAGATGATCTCTTCGGCAGCAACATTCCGACGTCGAGAAGCCCAAGGCTTCTATGGCCCACCAGTGACACCGTCTACTACTACACATGGTTCCGAGGTGAGCAATTTGTCTCCTATGCAGTTCCAACCGCAGAAGAAAGTTATGGCCCCTGGTGCGCCATCGAACAGCTCCAACAAAATTGTGTGCCACCACTGCAAGGGCATTGGACATGTCATGAAGGATTGCCCAAATTGTCGTGCATACATAGCCACCGCTGATGGAACATGATATGTAAGTGCTAATGATATTGAAGATGAATTGGTTCTTGCTACTAACATTGTTGCAGATGAAGCGAATAACGAGGAGGAGGTTGCCATTGATTCTCTGGCTGCCTCGACGGGTTATGAGAGCCTTCTTGTGCAACGGGTGTTGACTTCCCAACTAGGACATGAGGAAGAGAAGCTCCAACGCCACAATTTGTTCCACATGTTTCTCATCGTCAAGGATCGTCGTGTTATCACCATTGTTGATAGTGGGAGTTGCAACAACTTGGTGAGTTCAGATCTAGTCGAGAAACTTGGTTTGACCACATGTGCGCACCCACATCCGTACCACCTACAATGGGTTAACAATAGTGGTAAGACAAAGGTAACTAGATCATCACGCATGCATTTTTCTATTGGCTCATATAATGACTATGCTGATTTTGATGTTGTACCTATGCAAGCATGCTCTCTTTTGTTAGGCCACCCATGGGAATTTGATGTTGATGCTTTACACCATGGCAGAACTAATAAATATACTTTTATGCATCAAAACAAGAATATTACTTTCCTTCCTTTATCTCCTACGGATATTAGGAAATATCATAACGAGCTTGCTGAAATTGTTAAGACTGATCATGCATTAGTTCCATCTCATGCTACACATAATGGGATTAAGTTAAAAGAGGTTGTTTATCTTTCCACCACTACTACTACTGCTGCCTTGCTATACTATACTTTGTCAAGATGTTTGTGTTACCGATAATCCTATGTCTCGTACTTTGCATCCTGCTGTACCTAACCTTTTGCAAGAGATTGATGATGGGATGGAGTCGAGGTTGACTCCAATTCAAAAAGGGGAGGATGATGAGGACATCTCCATGCTAGAAATGCACGAGTCATGGTCTTCCCCAAGTTACAATTCATCACCAACTCGGTCGTCGCGTTCCTTTCGGATTCAGCCAACACCCCTACATGGTTTTGGCCATATATCCCTCATACGACATCGAAACGAGGTGTTCTTTAATGCGTTGGAATGGGGACGACGATGCCATTTTTTTGGATAAAGGAAGTCCAAAATTACAACTTGCAGGCCCAACACGATACAAGGCCAAGTTGCTGTTATTTTGGATATCACAGTCTGGTCCTATCTCCAAAAGGTTCGTGGATCATTCTGTGTGATGACAACAAGGTGCTGCATCACCAGTTTTGAGCCAACTTGGCCTTGTATCGTGTTGGGCCTTAAGCCCAAGTTGTGGGCGTCCCCTTCCTAGTAGCCCAAAACCCTAGTTTGCCCCTTTTGATATAAACTCAGTAGCCGCCGCCTTAGAAACTCGGGTTTTGTTTAGTTCTAGTTTTCCTTCGAGAAACTGAGATTGATTCATTGTAACTGGGGCGACAAGTCCTTTTACAGTGATCCAGGGCCCCTGTTCTTATTCTCCTCGACTGTGTTGATTAGTCCTTTCGAATTGAGAGCTTGAATCCTTCTTACTTCATTCATATCTGCAATATCAGATTGCGTGTTTACACTTTCTTGCTTGTGTCCTTTGATTTGCTTGCAGGGAAAGCCTTCTCGGTGAAGTCAATCAAGTTCTGCTTGGTTGATAACAAACGGAGCAGCGGTGTAGCAGTCATAGGGATTCGAGTCGTGTCTAATTAGAAGCTCAGATTGTCAACGTCGAGTCTCCACCAATCAAATTTATCACTACCTTTCGAAAGATCAGGCTCCGGCCTCTTGCCCCAATCGTCACTGCGTAACCCCCGCCGGCCCTGCCTCCCACACGTACGGCAGGGCCCTTGCTGATGCAAGCCACTGGCTTGCTGACGCAAGGGCCCTTTTTTATTTTTTAGTTAGAAAATCAATAGAAATTTGTAGAAAATCAATAGATTAGTAAAAAATCAATAGGAAATTACTATTATTAGTTGAAACTCAGTAGGAAATTACTATGATTAATAGGAAATTAGTATAATTTTGTATACATTTTGTATAACTTTTAGAAATTACTATGTTTTATTATAAATGATTTGAAAATTAGTAGAAATTTGTAGAAATGCTAAACACTTATTTAGTATAAATGCTTTGTCTAATTTTGTATACATGTAGTATAATTAGTAGAAATTTGTATAAATTTGGTAGAAATTCTTACAAATTACTAGAAATTTGTAGAAATTTAGTAGAAATACTTAGAAACTAGAAGAAATTTGGTACAAATTCTTAAAATTAGTAGGAATTAGTAGAAATTTTCTAGAAATTCCAATAAATTAGTAGACATTTGTATATATACTCTTCAAATTTGGTAGAAATTAGTAGAAATTTATATAAACACTTCAAATTTGGTGGGATTCATTCAAGACTGTCCTGTATGGTTTCATGTTATTCTATGGTTTCGTGTATATACCTTAACGTGCATGTAACTATAATTTCATGTAAGTTTCATTTCATGTATGGTTTCATGTGTACGTTTCAATCAGTTTGTTTTTTTTCCATGGTTGTTTTATTATTTCTTGTATATACCTTAACGTACATGTAACTACGATTTCATGTAAGTTTCATTTCTTGTATGGTTTCATGTGTACGTTTCAATCTGTTTGTTTTTTCCATGGTTGTTCAATGATTTCATGTATATACCTTAACGTACTTGTAACTACGATTTCATGTGTGTTTAAAGTACTTGAGATGGCAAACGACGAGACCACAAGGTATCTAATGGAGCGGATTATTGCTGGTGATGCTAGTGGCTCCAACCTTCCCATAACATACACCGATGAAGAGGGTACCCAGGCGGACAAGTTCCTCAACATGTCCGGCTGTGACAATGAAGAGCCTGAGCCCCAACAAAACCTTGCCATGGCAGAAGGTTCTAGCGATGGCATGAAGAGCTCGAGCCCAAGCAAAACCTTACCGTGGCGGAAGGTTCCAGCGAGGTATATATAATTTCCATTGTTTTACCCCATCTATAATGTCTTATTCGTTATTACTATGTACTAATTAACAAATCTTGAACTATTAGCCCTCTGGATTGACGAAATGTAAGAAGCCCCGAGGTTGTACAAGGGTGATGGATGGGAGACTTGTCATCACGGAAGTCACAGAAGAGGGCAGGTAGGTTGCTCCCAAAAAAGTAGCAAAGAAGTACGTGAGTCAGATCAGGGCAATCATAATGGACAACGTGCCCATCAGCATCAAGGAATGGAAGGGCCAAAGAACTAATCCATATGCGCTCTCGGATACACAAAAGAATATGCTATGGGAAGATGTCAACAGTCATTTCATATTTCCCGAAGGATATATTGAAAAGGATGTGAAAGCATGGACGCTAAAGAAGATGGCCACACAATTCCAGACATTCAAGAAGACGCTGGATGCCAACTACCTTAAGAAGGGCCAAACTTCAGATTTCGATGTGTGGCCAAAGTTGAGGGACCACTGGGAGCCATTTGTCGAATACAAAAGGAGCAAAGATGGTGTGAAAAAGATCCAGACCAACACTACAAATGCTGGTAACAAGGAGTACCATCATCATCTAGGGCGAGGTGGTTATGGCACAACAATTCCCAAATGGAAGAAGATGGAACAAGACCTGATCAATCGAGGTATCGTACCAGCAACTATTGAATGGCCCAAAGGATCGAAAAATTGGTATTAGGCTCATGGAGGCTTCTTGAGCCAAGAGGATGGGACATTGATATTCAATGAGACAATACATTAGAAGGCTGAAAAGCTTATCAAGAACATTGAAGATGCTAAGGCTGGGAGGTTGAAGGTGGACCGAGAGAATTATGTGCTCACATTGGTCCTCGGGAATCCTAAGCACCCAGAACGTTACCAAGGGTGTGGGATCATTCCGTGGAAGTTTGCTTTGCAAGGCAACAACGCATCGTACAGAAGTCGCAAGCGAAGAAAGGAACAGATCGAGGAGAGCTGGCGGCATATGCTAGAATCCAAAGTGCATTCACAAGAAGTAAGAATGTTGGAGGAAATCAATCATCGGATGGCCTATGCAGTTGCGGAGTTGGCCCAATTTGGAGCATTGTCAGATCCAAACTTCGCCAGCCCTTCTCAACGCCTCGTGAGCAGCTGTGCTTCCATAGGGCTCCCCGATGCGCAAACGCCAAAGATTACTCGTGGACGAGCAACGGTTCGCTATGGATGCCATCACGCAACGCACCTCATGTGAGCTACATACACTGGTCAGCAACCTCACTATTAAGGTATACTTATACATAATATTTATGCATTCTTCTCAATTGATCCACACCTCGGGATTGGAGTTTAAGAACTTGTTTACTTCTGCTATATGTACAGGTGGCGTACGGGAGTGCCTTACCAATCCTGGCTGGGTAGACAAGCCATGGCATGGAGATTCCACCTGGCTATGCCAGCGTTAGCCTAGAGCAGATCGCTGATAGCCAATATGAAGACCTGGAGCTCGACCTCCCGGGAGGCGTCAGGGAAAGGACACTAGGAGATGTGCTTCATGGGATCATTCTATGGCGCAAATGCTACATCATCATCCCCGGCATGGAAGCACCTCCCCAGAGCTCAAGACCGCTCCCTGCAGATCCCCAGCAGCGACCATCTCCTCAAAGATCAAGACTGTCATCTCCAGCACAACCTACTCATGGACCGTCGCTTCCTACTCGATCAAGGTCTCCATCTCCACCACATCCTGGTGGTGGGAGCGACGACGACAATAACAACACCACTCCATGATCACCGTCTCCAGGACTAAGAGCAACCCTGAGGAAGGAACCTGTAGCACCACTTAAGAAGTCGCGACCACCACCTCCCAAGCCAATACAGAGAAAGAAGAAAAGAAAGGAGCCTGAAGTGACTCACGAGGAACGCTGGGAGGCAATGACTCATGCGGAACGGTGGGCTGAAATCCAAGCTGAGGCCAAGGAGTGGCTCAAGAAACAAACCAAAGAAAAAAAAGCAAAGGAGATGGAGCCATCGCAGTAAATCGAAGAGAATTAAATTTTTTTATCATGATGGAAGAAGGAGCCAAGAAGAGGATACCACTACTATCGAACTATGAACAGGCGTTAGTCAAGGCTGATGAGAGGGAAAAAAGGAAAGGAAAGTCATCTTCCAGTGGTGCTGTCCCTGACCTCAGGCATCTACCAGAAAAAGACGCTGAAAAGATAGCAGAAATGCCCTTGGATCAACAAACACAAGTATTGCAATTCATGGAAGAAATAGGTATGGAAGTTGATGAATGTCTAGGGCAAGTTGAGCTACCAGCTGCACCACAATTTGAATTGAGATGGACCATTGAGCTAGGCAAGTCTCTGGTAAGGCCTGAGTTGGTATGGAAGCTATTAACAAAGATGTACGAGTTTCATCAATGGTACATGAAGGTGTCCGCCGACTCGAGGGAGATGTTCGGCCTTAAGGTAACACCAATAGATTTTTACAGCAAAGGCGAGAAAGTCCTGTGGCTAGAATTAAGGATATATACGAAGTGTACCATCATGATGCCCTGGACGTCTCTCTAATTAGTGCCTGGGTTCTGTAAGTGTCCATTTATCTACATGTAAATTTTGGCTCATATCATTATTTTTTTTTGCGTGTGTCACCGTACTAACTTCGTCTTCCATTTTATGTAGGATGCCAACTCAGACGTGCCGACGACAAGCATACCTCCATATTGGCTTCATGGATCCATCCTTAGTTAACCAGAAACAGATATAGGTCATACTGGACAAAACCATGGTGGAAGTATACAATTTCCTAGACAAACAAAAATTGAAGCATTTCATACTACTTCCATACAACTTCAAGTAAGTGTGTGTATACCGTCTACTTTCGTTTTCTTTTTCCTTACCTACTTAATGTTAGTTAGCTCTAATATATGTGAACATTTACGTACGCAGCTTCCACTGGATCCTCATTATAATTGAGCTTGAAAGAAGCCACTGCAATATTAATTCATAATAAACAGTATCACCCAAGCTAGATGACCTTGATGCCCTTTTCTTCTTCATCTTCTTTCTCTGTTTTACTTCCTAACCAGTTTTAATCTAGGCATCAAATTTCATCGAGTATTGGGAAAATACAATATGCTTGCGTTCCTCGATATACGGAGCCACAAAAGATGATTGTTGCAGAAACGTGAAATGTGCTTTATGGAACAAATCACTATCATTGCTCAAACTTGATTTTCTTTTCAAGGGTGCCCATTCCCCGTAGCCTCCCCTCGTGGTGTGATGTTGGAACCTCAATCGAATTAATTGATTCTGTAAAATCAACATAAAACTTAGTGACCTCCTCTATTCCATATTCCTTGGTGATGCTTCCTTTTGGATGGGCACGATTAAGAACACAGCTTTTTAGGACTGACAAGAACCTCTCAAAAGGCCACATATTGTGCAGGAATACTGGACCGAGAATAGTATTCTCTTTGTCTAGGTGAACCAAGAGGTGTGTCATAATATTTAAGAAGGATGGTGGAAATACCAACTCAAAGCTGACAAAAAATTGTACCACAATGAATTGTAGCTTTAGTAGCTTGGTTGGATTGATTGCCTGCTGCGAAATCGCATTGAGAAATGCCCCTCAGTACAACAGGAAGCAACTAGGTCATCAACATGTGGTAGTTGTGGGCCTTTAGATTTGTGAACTTCTTTTCTTTCATATTTATTATTCCCTGTATATTCGAGGAGTACCCAGACAAAACCTTGATACTATTCATGCAGTCAAACATGCTATCCTTCTCTTTCTTGATGAGAGTGTAATTGGTAGGAGGTAAGTAGTGTTGTCCTTTACCTCTCATTTTCGGATGTAGGTCATATCATTGCTTCATTCATTTCAGGTCTTGTCGTACTTTCAATGTATCTTTTGAGTTCCCATAACAACCCATGAAGCCTAGCACATTAACATAGAAATTCTTCATCAGCTACATCACGTCTATTGCTTTGCAGACCTTTAGGATTTCCAAATAAGGTAGCTCCCAAAATATAGACTTCTTCTTCCACATGGGTGCATGTCTGTTATCGTCATTCAGGAAAGGTTTGCTACCGAGACCCTTTCCAAAGACTACCCTTACATTCTTTATCATCTCAAATACACGCTTTCCATTATGGTGTGCAGATTTTTTTACGATGGTCTGGCACCCCTTTGAAATGCATTCCTTTCTTTCTTAATGGGTGGTTAGCAGGAAGAAATCGATAATGGATCATATACATGACCTTCCTACAGTGTTTCAAATACATGCTATCTATGTCATCCAAATAGTGGGTGCAGGCTCGATATCCCTTGTTTGTCTGTCCTGAAAGATTACTCAGCACAGGCCAATCATTGATGGTTATGAACAACAATGCTCGTACGTCAAAGCTCTCTTGTTTATCCCACACACATACACCTTCTTCCTTCCAGAGCAGTAAAAGCTCATCAACCAACAGTCTTAGGTACACGTCAATGTCGTTGCCGAGTTGTATTGGACCTTGGATAAGCATCGGCATCATAATGAACATCTGCTTCATGCACAGCTAAGGAGTAAGGTTGAACAATCATAGGGTCACAGGCCAAGTACTATGAGCACTACTCAACTTACCGAATGGATTGAATTCATCAGTACTTAAACCAAACCTTATGTTCCTTGCATCACTTTCAAAGTCTAGGAATGCTCTATCAATTGATCTTCACCGAGCCCCATCCGTGGGGTACATCAGCATCTCATCTTGTCTACATTCTTTTTTGTGCCATCGTATCAACTTAACATTTGCCTTCTTTCTGAACAAATGCTTCAAACATGGTATTATAGGAAAATACGACATCGTCTTCGTGGGAACTCTCTTCTGGTGAGGCTGCCCCTCAACTGCACTAGGATCATCTTGCCTGATCTTATACCGCAGCGCTCCACACATAGTACAAGCATCCAATTTCTCGTATTCATCACCATGATAGAGGATATAGTCATTAGGGCATGCGTGTATCTTCTAAACCTCTAACCCCAGAGGGCAAATAACCTATTTAGCTTCATATATTGTGGACAACAGTTCATTACTCTCGAGAAGCATGTTCTTTACCATTTTTTTGGCTTCCATTGTACCATTTCTAGAGTGTGGTACCCTGTTTTTTATGCCCATGCTTGCAATCTAGGTACAATAATTTTTTGTAATCATCTATCATGCGCTGCAACTTTTCTGATTCCTTCTCAATTTTGTAGTCTTTCTGTGCATCCTGTAGCACCTGACGAAGATCATGAATATGGTCATCTTCTGCAAACTCTTTTTCATCAGCGTCACCCATTGTAGTATCAGCAAAAGCTTGGCCTGCAATCCAATCTTGAATGTTGTTATCATCCTCCTCTTCGTCGCCATCTTCCACTATAACCCCTCTTTCGCTATTTTTGGTCCAAACTAAATATTTAGGCATGAAACCGTATCTAAACAAGTGGTCGTAAAGAGTCCCCCAGGAAGAGTGGTCCTTGTTACTACATTGGAAGCATGGACAACATATGAATCCCTTCTCTAGTTTGTTGGTTTTGGCTACTTCGAGAAAATAACAAGGAACCAACAAACTCCTTGGTCCATCTATTCACGTTATACATCCACTACCAGTCCATTTGCATCGTATTAAATGAGAAATGGACATAGGTCTTCGTATTAGATAAAAAACTTGATCAATTGATAATTTAGACCTATCAACCTTCATAAAGTTAAAAATAATTCGCATGAAAATGACACCAATCAACATTCATATGGTCAACCAAAAGAAAAATGCTAGAATTATAGAATAAGATAATAAATATATATACACTAAACATTACAGATGCACCATAATGGACTTCACGTAGTCAATAATCCTAAAAAAATGGTACCCAAGCCATCTCTGCACATGACTCAATCTTCTACGAAGTCTATAGAGAGTCACCTCCACTCCTCCAATACCAGAAAATAATGGTATAACAGAAGATCTTTGAGTCCACATACTCGGGCTGAATATTATAAAAGAATCTGGAAATAATTTTCCAAATATCTTTTGGAACAAGTGCCACATTTTCATAATAGAAGTATGGTTGCACACAATAGCCTGTCCAGGCAAAAGATTTGTTCACTGAGTATGGCCCATTTTTGCAAGACAAAACTAACCAAAAGTCGATGGGTCAATGTTAGTGAACAGATCAATGTGGCTTAAATAGGCGTTTGGATAAATATTTCAAAATTCTTTTATGATATTCAGCCCGAGTTTGTGGACTCAAAGCTCTTCTGTTCTACCACTCCTTTTGGATTCTTGACACCGTGAAGTCCACTATGGAGCGTTCGTAGTCTTTAGTGTATCTTTGATGTCCTATTTAATAATTCTAGCATTAAATTGACCGGTGTAATTTTCATGTCACTCTAATTTTACATGCAAACTATCAGAAAAAATTCTAGCAATGACCAAATTCTATTTCTTACACCTACAATTTATTTACCTTAATTTTATTGCAATGAATAAATAATAAAAATACATTAACTCTATTTTTCCATACCTAATATTGATCAAGATATTTATCTAATACGAATCATATATATAACAAGCAAGATGTCCATCAAATTCTAGCTCAAAAATATGTATAAATAAAAATCCTCTCCATTCTCCCTCATTCTAAAAAACTCATTTTTCTCTATCTCTAAAGCATAAAACAAAGCATAATAATAATAAATGAAGGGAGGATGAAGTTGCTAACCTTTGCAACACTTTGGAAGAGTGAAATCCATGTGAAAATCAGCAGCACCTCCCTAATCTTGCTTGCTCACCATGGAGAAGGAGCCTGAATCTCTCGGTCTAAGTGGCTCGGGCTCGGGGAGGAAGAAGCTTACTTTATAGGCACGGCATTTAGTCCCGGTTGAAAACACCAACTAGCTCTAAGCCCCCCCGCCTGTTTAGTCCCAGGTTGTAATTCCAACCGGGACTAAATGCACCCCCTTTAGTCCCGGTTGGTGTTTTCAATCGAGACTAAAATCTCCGCCAGATTCCCTCGTCCCACTGGCCGTTACAACCGGGTCTAAAGGAGGTCCTTAGTCCAGGTTGATACTACCAACCGGGACTAAAGCTCCCGTCATTGGTGCTGGCTGCACTACTGGAAAAACCGCCTCTAGTACCAGTCAGTAACCCCCCTATAATACCAATTGTGCAACTGGTACTAGGCAATCGGTACTAGAGGGGGATCCTTTAGTACCGGTTGAAATAACCAGTACTAAAGCGTACCCTTTAGTACCGGTTGGGGATATCAACCGTTACTAAAGGGCATGCCACACCCGGCGCGGGGGCTGCCTCATTAGTACCAGTTGATATCCCCAACCGGTACTAATTTTTTTCGTTTATTTTCTTATTTTCTTTTTATTCTATATTCGTATTTCATATTTGTTTCCTTTAAGTATACTAGTTCTAATACACTAATATATGTAAAGTTCTATTTATCTTTAATATAACATTTGAGAGAACCACTTCTGATAATAATTCAAATACATAAAAAAGTAAGTATTTAAGTTCATACAACATTACTTGTCTTAGAGAGAAGTTCAAATACATAATACAAATGTTACATCATTGCATACTACGGGCTTAGACCAAATAAGCTTTGTTAGATATGGAACATAATTCATATTTACAATCTTAAAGTCTAGATCATCATCAATATAAGTTGGAGCATGAACTAGTGCACTCTCTAGCGCTTCAGAATAATACATATTTGGACAAAACCATAAATGTCAAACAATGGTGTGTCAGTCGCTTGAGGTGCCTTGTAGAAAGAGAGCTTAGCCTGGAATGTGAAATATCTAGTGGTGTGTCCAATGCTGTAACTATATCCCAAACTTTCCATGACTTGCTCCAAAATCGCATCAAAGCTTATTGCTGCAAAGGCTTGATCATAGGTATCCTAAAAGAAGAGAATAACATTACGAAATTTAAAAGATGTAATGTAATTAAAGATAATAGGATGATTATATCCATACCACGTCATGTCGATTCAGATGACATAGCCTCTTAGTAGTCATAATCACACTTTTGCTTCCCTCCTCGAGCACCTTTATTTTAAAATATGAGTAGTCTGGCACAAAGTACCCATGATCCTTTAGCTGTTGCAGGCATGTCTCCACAGCGGTCCTTTTAAAAGATGTCTTAATTTGTGATGCTCGACCACGTGCGTCAATTTTAACCATCGGCTTGGGCTGCCGTGCTACTCTTGGTCCTCCTCAAATGGGTATTTGAAAAGAGATGTGTAGTCTTTTAAGTGGACCAACTACATCAGCTTGCACTCTAGGAGTGGTACCACCTAGCTCTACGACAACTCGTTTAAGCCATCTAATATTGTTGATAACCAACATTATATGTAAGTAGAATTAGGAATTATTCATGTGCAGTACAAAACCAATTAGAAGAAGGAAATAATATTACTATGATCAGAATTGTTCTGTTGCTTCCATCGCCTTTTGGCATGACGATACTGGGAGTAGGGAAGTGAACTCCTGCAGGATGAGGCAACGGTAGCTGTTCCTCAAGGGTAGACATTTCTATATAACATTCATAAGTTTGAAGTTATCAAATATCCATCAAATTATAGCTCAAAAACATGTTTAAATAAATAACCATCCGTACTTGTTGAACTAGCAGACCATGATCATCTTGACAAGCATTTCTCCACTGGGTGGCACCGTATTCCGCCATGGAAGACCTCCGATTCTACGAGGAAGGGGAAACAGTCTTCCACCATGTCTGTTGCCGTTCTTCCTCATAGAATTGGAGCTCCTCCTTGACGTCTATTGCCAATCGGTGGAGAACATCCTCGCTAAGATGAACACGGTATGCAAGTTCAACAAGTACGGATTTTCTATAATTTTCTAGCTATTTTCAACATATTAGTACAATAATGTTGTCACGGCGGATTTGTCAGTAATTTTAAGTATTTCAATTCATGGGGAAAATCAATTCTAAAAAATTAAATGGCATGATTTCAATTTCGAAGTATTTCAATTTTCTATAATTTCAACCTACTCTAAAAATTTTCTATAATGATGTCGCGGCGACCACCGGCTAACGTCAGCAAGACCCGCGGCCGCTGCGAGTCTACAAGGGTTGGGCAGAGCTGCCCCGAGCCACCAGCATCAGGGGCGCGTGGCCAAGCGGCATCGGGTTCGGGCGCAGCCGGCCGGTGAGGCGGGGAGGAGTCGGGGCCAGCGCGGCCAGGGCAACGGCGTTGGGGCCGGGGCACGGACGGGGAGGCGGGGGCGCATCGGCTACGGGGCAGCAGCGTTGTGGCATCGGTGCCGGGGCGCGGATGAGGATGCGGGGGAGGGGCGGCGGCGTCAGGGTGGAGGCTGGCCAAGGTGGGATGGCGTCGGGGCCGGGGCACGGACGGGGACGTGGGGGCGTGTCGGGAGCGGGGCGGCGGCCAGGCGGGGTGGGGCGTCATTGGGGCCGGCCAGGATAGCGTTAAGAGGTGGTGACGGATGCGGCGGACGGTGGAAGATGAAGCGTAGGTTGAAAAATGGCTAAGTGTTTACTAGAGCGGAGCACTGAGTGCTTCTTATGCTCCCCACCCCCCTCTAGTACAAGTTCTAATTTCAATCTGGTACTAGAGCCCATTTAGTACCGGTTGTAAACAACAACTAGTACTATATGGGAGGCCTCTAGTATCGGTTGTAGTTTACAACCGGTACTAGAGGGTCTCCCTGCACGGGAAATGAAAATGCCCCTCTACTACCGGTTGTTGTTGTACACAGGTACTACAGGGGTTGCCCTATTTTAATTTCCCACCCATCTTTTTATTTCTTATTTTTTACAATGGCTATTATATTAATTTATTTCATAGTAAATTAAATAACACTCATAAAAATTGTAACAACAAGATGGTAGCTTCATGTTTATTAGATATGCACTATAAAAATGTCAGATGCATTCAAATATCAAACATGGTAAAGTAATTAATTTTAACTTAGTAATAGGTTATAATAGTCATAATACTTATAATAACTTTAATATTCGGAAAAAATAGATTTTTTTGACCATGCAAAAATTTAGAAAAATAGTGCCTCTAGTGTTCTTGACACATGTTTACTATGACTTAATCATGTTCTTATTTAATTGTATGTAAATCATGTCCCGTCATGGCAGTAGATCTCCCTTGTAAAGAAAAGAACAGAGCAAAGAAAAAGAGAGAGAGAAAGAGAAAGAGAAAGAGAAAGAGCAAGAATTCTAACTTATTCACGTTCAAAGAAGCTTAACCCCACTGCACCATTGGTCTACTCTAGGACAAATGCCTCAGTCAGGAGCCACAGAATCGAATCCAACACATATTAGCTTTCTTCCATATATATCGTTCATCCATACATAAGCTCCTCAATGAAGCTTCTTTATTCTTCACAACTCACATAGAAACAAAAATGGTTAGTGTTACTTAGTCTAATTCCACTAAATTTTAACTATTCACTCCTTTTCTCGATCAGCTTTGTTAGCCCATCCTTGAAGAACCTTCATTCATATCTTCATAAAGTGATTTGAATAGACCTAGATGTCTTCTCTCTATGGTTTGAATAGATCTCCGCTCCCCTGTCACAGCAGCAGATCTCCACTCCCCGTATCAGCTAAGCTAGCCATGGCGCCACCCAAGCCCACCACTCCCGATACTACCAGCAAGCCCAAGAACAAGGTCACCCCATGCAGGTCGCCTTAACTTCCTTGTCGACTGCTACTCCACTGAGGTATACTGAATTGAAGAGACTACTAACTCCAATCAACTTATTCGAAGATGAATGCATTTTCTGTCATGAGGACTTCAAATGATCTATTCCATAAGCTACTAGGACCTTTGCGAAGTGTCCCGCCATCCGCCACCCCATCAACCGCTCTTGCATGAGTCACCTTTTTGTCCCACTCCTTCATCAACTTTCCGTTGGTCCAATATACAAACTCCTGCAAGGAATCCGATGGTATATTATCTAAAGGGAAGACTTGTGTCCATTGAAGAGGGCAACTTATCAACTTTCATTTCCCATTGCTTCATCTGACCTTGGTGCTAACAATTTGGAAAATGAGTTCATGATGAGAAAGCTATATCTGTCATATGTTCCATAGCTACTTGGCTTCCTGCTTGTGGTCTTATCTTTCTTGAGCGATTTTGGGAGTTATGTGGCACAACTACACAAGGCAAGGGCAAAACCAATAGCCCTGATATAAAGGGGGGTTATGGCTACAACCAAGAGGTGGAATATAATAAGGACTTTGGCTGATTTGCCTTGTAAAGTGGTAGAGGAGTTGGTGAGAGGTCACGAGTGCGATTTGACATGGTACTTTTATAGCTACGATACAAGTGAGACACACATGACATATCATTTCAATAATGCATCACACTGGCATTTGTTGTTCCAAAGGTGACATTTGTTATTGTGAGGAGGGCTATCTTCCAAAGGTCACATTTGTTGTTGTGAGGAGGGCTATCTTCCAAAGGTCACATTTGTTGTTCTGAGGAGGGCTATCTTCCAAAGGCCACATTTGTTGTTGTGAGGAGGGCTAACTTCCAAAGGTTACATTTGTTGTTGTGAGGAGGGCTATCCTCCAAAGGTCACATTTGTTGTTGTGCAGAAGATGATAAATGTAATGTGATCATGTGCCCTAAACATGTTTCAAAAACACGACCATGCATGCCAGTCCGCCGCCCCATCAATTGCTCTTGCAGCACTATGCCTTCCTCCTGGGAAGTGGCCATGGTTTCTCTCTTCGCTTGGCAAAATTTCATGCCATTCGAGACTGAGGTGTCCATGGTAAGCACACCGTACTCTAGTATTTCATGAGCTCGCTGAGATGAACACGGTGTGCAAGTTCAGCAAGTACTTCATGTTGATGTGCGAGTTTAGAGGAGGGCTATCTTCCAAAGGTTTTTCTTTTTCATGTTGTTCATGAGAGCGAGGAAAATGTCTATAAAAAGTAAGAGAATGGCAGATGCAGTTGAAGCCCTAATTTGGGCCGATGTTAGTGCTGGTGGTGAGCAGGCAACATATCTTTTACTAATATGTTTAGGAATGGATATATAATTTCACAAAGTGCCAGTTGTAAGGAAAATTACAATCAAGTCTGAAGAGTTCATTAACCTGAGAAGTTTGGAGGTGATGCTTGGTTATGATTTCAATGATCATTCATTGTTGGTGGAAGACCCTAGCAATTTTTGGTTTCGTAGCTAAAGACCTTTAGCTTATTTGCAATTATGTAGGTTCTTGGTGATGTAATAGAATCTATTGGTGGTGCAATTTATATCGACAACAAGTGCGATAAGGAGGTCATTTCGAGAAGCATGAAACGGCTACTGAAGCCTCATGCTACCCCCGACACATTGGATGTTTACCCTATGAAAGAGCTGCAAGAGTTATGTGCTCGCGAAGCTTACAGTATTACATACACTGTAACTCGTGAGGACCAAGTACCATCGGTAGTTGTTTCTTCTATAGACACGCTTCAAATGTACGCAATCAAAATGGATAACCCATTTCCCAAGTAGTATTGCATGAGGACTTGAAATGATGTGTTCCATGAGCTACCAGGACCTTTTCCCACAATGAAATGAGTCACATTTTTGTCCCACTCTTTCATCAACTTCCCATTGGTCCAACATACAAGCTCCTGCAAGGAATTCGATGGTATATTATCTAACGGGAAGACTTGTGTTAATTTGGTTAGACCCGGATGCTCTCTCTGTCACTGTGGCATCTGCTTCATGCCTTTTGAGGCTGAGGTGTTCATGGTAAGCGCACCACACTCTAGTACTTCATGAGCTCGCCGAGATAAACACGGTGTGCAAGTTTAGCAAGTACTTCATGTTGTTTTGCAAGTTTAGAGGATGGATATCCTCCAAAGGTCACATTTGTTGTTGTGCAAAAGATGATAAATGTAATGTCCTTCCGTCATACAAGAACGCGAAGCGTCCCGCCTTCTGCCACCCCATCAACCGCTCTTGTAGCGCTATGCCTTCCTCCTGGGAAGCGGCCATGGTTTCTCTCTTCGCTTGGCAAAATTTCATGCCTTTCGAGGCTGAGCGGTGCCTATGGTAAGCACACCGTACTCTAGTACTTCATGAGCTCACCAAGATGAACACGTTCAGCAAGTAGTTCATGTTGTTGTCCGAGTTTACTGGAGGGCTATCTTCCAAATGTTTTTCTTTTTCATGCTGGTCATGAGAGTGAGCTTACCTCTTTCAACCTTCTAGTCATGCTTCTCCTTGTGCCAACTATTGCCTCCCTGTCCTATGTACAGCAAAATGTCCGCCAAATGTTCCTCTATCTCTGCATCATCAGAGTGCTCATAAGTATCATTATCATCTGCAAACATGTATCTTTGCAATCATCTTTCCTTGACCAAACTGCTAGTGGTTCAATGGTGTCTTATTATAGATCAGTTCATAGATCTTCTTATAGATTAGTCCTCATCCTCGTGGAAACCTTGAAGTTAGCAAAAATTTGTGTTCTCTTATCCTTACAAAATTTGTGTTGTCTTATCAATATACTATACTTGTACCATCAAGAATAACATTTCTTCTAGCTTTGAAGTTAGCAAATATCCATTGCAAACCTTGATGCTGGTAGCTGTAGAAAGCATCATTGTGGATGTCTTCGGTAATGAACCTTTATTGGGCTTACGCAATCAAAATGGATAACCCATTTCCAAAGTAGTACTGCCATGATGACTTCAAATGATGTGTTCCATTAGCTACACGGACCTTTTCCCACAATGACACGAGTCACATTTTTATCCCACTCTTTCGTCAACTTCCCATTGGTCAACATACAAACTACTGCTAGGAATCCGATGGTATATTATCTAAAGGGAAGATTTGTGTCCATATGGTTAGACTCGGATGCTCTCTCCATTGGCTGTGGCATCTGCTTCATGCCTTTAGAGGCTGAGGTGTACATGGTAAGCACACCGTACTCAAGTACTTCATGAGGTCACCGAGATGAACATGGTGTGCAAGTTTAGCAAGTACTTCAAGTTGTTGTGTGAGTTTAGAGTAGGGCTATCTTCCAAAGGTCACATTTGTTGTTGTGCCAAAGATGATAAACATAATGTGATCATGTGGCCTAAACTTGTTTCAAAGACACTACCATGCACGCCATTCTCGCGCAGTCACGTTGAGCCTATGAAACCGGGCCACTGCCCTCTGCTCTTCCTTCCTGCAACTTGATCGCCAATTTAGTCGATGGTGCTTCCTTCGTACAAGAACGCGAAGCATCCCACCATCCGCTGCCCCCACCAACTTCTCTTGTAGCGCTATGCCTTCCTCCTGGGAAGCGGTCTTCCCTTGACAAAATTTCATGCCTTTCGAGGTTGAGGTGTGCTGACTATTGCCTCCTTGTCTTGTGTACAACAAAATGTCCGCCAAATGTTCCTCTATCTCTTCATCATCAGAGTGATTATAAGTATCATTATCATCTACAAACATATATCTTTGCTATCATCTTTCCATTGGTCTACTCTAGGACAAATGCCTCAGTCAGTAGCCAGTTGGTTCAATGGTGTCTTCTTATAGATCAGTTCATAGATCTTCTTATAGATCAGTCCTCATCCTCGTGGAGCTTGAGCTCCTGGAACTATATACGTACATGCACATGAACTGGAGTTGTAGTGCCAAAACATTGGAAAGTGGAATTAAGTGGAGCCTGGGCTGACATTAATTGTACCTGGAACAACAACTCAGCCTCGTTGTGCTACCAACCTTCCTCGTCATCCGGCGTTGGCGGCCGGATCCACATTAGGTAGTGAGGGAATAAATTACTGTGTGTTTTGTTTAAATGATGCATATACAAATGCATGACTTTGCTGTGTGCGATATACAAATGACTGATGTTTGCATGGATCATTCGGTACAGTTTGCAGGTATTATTTAGTGCATGTACCAAGATAAATAGTTGTCTATTGGTTTGGATGGATGAACTGTACATCTCATACAGGATGATGGACCAATTGAATATAACTATGTACCAAA